>NW_028123327.1:0-315056 GCF_965194805.1 Balaenoptera borealis
GGCCTTGACACTACTCTTAACTCAGGCCCTGACACTGTCCATAATAAAGACCCTGACAAAAATCCCAACTTAGGCACTGACAATGTCCGTAACTAAGGCCCTGACACTATTCCCATCTCAGCCACTGACACTGTCCCTAACTATGGCCCTGACACTATTCCCAACGCAAGCACTGGTGCTGTCCCTAACTAAGGCACTGGCACTACTCCCAACTCGCCCTGGCGCTGTCCCTAACTAAGGCTCTGACACTACTCCCAATTCAGGCAATGACAGTGTCCCTAACTGAGGCAATGACACTACTCCCAACTCAAGCACTAAGGCTCTGGATCATTGTGATGACAAGCGCCATGGAGCATTGTGATGACAAGGGCCATGGAGAATTGTGATGACGGGTCCTGGAGCATTGTGGCGACAAGGGCCATGGAGCATTTTGATTACAGGGGTCATGGGGCATTGTGATGAAAGTGGTCATGGAGCACTGTGATTAAAGTGGTCATGGAACATTGTGATAAAAGTGGTCATGGAGCATTGTGATGAAAAGTGCTATGGAGCATTGGGATGACAGGGGTCATGGAGCATTGTGATGACAGATGCGTGGAGATTTGTGATGACGAGGACCATGGAGCATTGAGATTATAAGCATCATGCAGCATTGTGATGACAGGGGCCATGGAGCATTTTAATGACAAGAGACATGGAGCATTGTGATGACAGAAGTCATGGAGCATTGTGGTGACCAGCGGCATGGAGCATTGTGAAGAAAGGGGTACTGTAACATTGTGAAGAAAGGGTCAAGGAGCATTTTGATTACAAGGATCATGGAGCATTGTGATGACAAGGGTCATGGAGCATTGTGATGACAAGAGTCATGGAGACTTGTGATGACAGGGGGCATGGAGCTTTGTGATTTCACAGACATGTAGCATTTGAGACAATGGTCATGGAGCATTGTGATGAAAGGGGTCATGGAACATTGTGATGATAAGGGCATGGAGCATTGTGATGACAATGGCATGTAGCATTGCGATGACAAAAGTCATGGAGCATTGTGATGACAGGGGTTATGGAGCATTGTGATGACAAGGGCGTGGAGCATTGTGATGACAGTGGTCATGGAACATTGTGACGATAAGGGCATCGAGCCGAGTTAGGGACAGTCTAGTGGCCTTGGGACTAAATTCAGTGCCTGAATTAGGCACAGCATAAGGTCTTCAGTTAGCATAAGAGGTAGGACATTAGCTCGGGACAGGTTTAGGGTAAAGGCTTGGAATCGTGTCAGGAAATGACCTAAGGAGAGTGTGAAGACCTTTGTTACTGAGACTCTCAGGGACTTATTCAGAAGCAGCGTTAGGGCTTCAGGTAGGCACAGCATCAGGGCCTGACTTAGGAAGAGCGACAGGGCCTGAGTGAGGCCTGATGTCAGGCCCTTAGCTGGGGACACTGTCAGGGAATGACTTAGGAGCAGCATCAGTGCCTCTGTTGGATCAGCTTTAGGCTCTTAGTTAAAGACATGACCGGAGCCCAAGTTAGTCACAGCGTCAAGGCCTCAGTTAGGGAAAGCTTCAGGGTCTGAGTTACAGACAGCCTCAGGTCTTCACTTAAAGACAGCGACAGGGCTTTCTTAGGGACAGTGTCAGGACCTTGGTTAGAAATGAGTCAGGATATTAGCTCAGGAGAGTGTCAGGATTTTAGTTATTGCTGGCAGCAGGGCCTATATTAAGGACAGATTCCGGGCCTTTGTTAGATTCAGTGTCATGGCCTTAGTTAGGAGTAGTCAGGGCCTTAGTTAGGGAGAGCATTAGGGTTTCAGTTAGCAGAAGATGCAGGAGATTATCTCGGGACAGAGTCAGGTCCCAGGCCAGAGATAGTGCAAGGAGATGACCAAGGGCTAACGAGAAGACCTTAGTTATTGAGAGCATCAGGGCCTTAGTTAGCAGCAGCGTGAGCGCCTTAATCAGGACCAGCGCCAGGGCTGGATGTACGGACAGCGTCAGAGCCTAACTGAGGTACAGCAACAGGGCCTAAGTGAGGCCTATCTTTAGGGCCTGAGTAAGGGACAGTATCAGGGCATGACTTAGGAGCAGCATAAAGGCCTCTGTAGGATCAGCATTAGGGTCTTCGTTAAAGCTATTATCAGGGCCTCCGTTAGGGATAGCCTCAAGGCCTCACTTAGGGGCAGCGTCAGGGCTTACTTTGGGAAAGTTTCAGGACCTTGGTAAGACATGGGTCAGGCTATTAGCTCAGGATAATATCAGGTGTTCAGATATTGACGGCAGCAGGGCCTTAGTTAGAGGCAGTGTCAGGGCCTAAGTTAGGACTAGCATCAGAGCCTTTGTTAGGTACAGTGTCAGTGACTGAGTTAGGTGTAGTGTCAGAGCCTTAGTTGGGGACAGTGTCAGGGCCTGCATTAGGACGAGCCTCCAGGCCTCAGTTAGGGACAGGTTCACGGCCTCGGACCTAAATTCAGGGCCTCATTTAGGGACAGAATCAGGGATTTAGCTAGCATAAGGGGATCTACAGCTGAAAGCAACCTGAACACCACCACAAGCAGATGCAGAAGTGAACCATGCACGCTCCTATGAAGGAATATTCCACAGCAGTTGAGTACATTTTGTTTAAAGTTAGTAACACTACAAAAATTATGTTTTGAAGAAAACTATATTCAGAAGATGAAAGAATCTCGTTCTAAAGAATCTCTTTAGCTAATCTCGACATTAGCTAAAGAGAAGGTTAGGTTAAGGTCTAGGGAGAGTGTCAGGAAATGACCTAGGGATAGTGTCAAGACCTTAGTTACTTAGCACATCAGGACCTAATTTAGGAGCAGTGAGTGTCAGGGCTTCGGGTAGGAACAGCGTCAGAGCCTGACTTAGGGAGTGGGACAGGGCCTGAGTGAGGCCTAGCGTCAGGGCCTTAGCTAGAGACAGTGTCAGGGCATGACTTAGGAGCAGCATAAGAGCCCCGGTAGGATCAGCCTCAGGGGCTATGTGAAAGATATTATCAGGGCCTCTGTTAGGGACAGCCTCAAGGCCTCACTTGGAGACAGCATCAGGGCTTCCTTAGGGACAGTTTCAGGACCTTGGTAAGAGATGGGTCAAGAAATTAGCTCAGGATAGTGTCAGGACTTTAGATATTGACGGCAGCAGGGCCTTAGTTAGGGACAGTGTCAGGCCCTGAATTAGGACGAACATCGAGGCCTTAGGTACGGACAGGGTCACAGCCTCGAGAGTAATTTTAGGTCCTTAGTTAAGGACAGCAGCAGGGCTGTAGTTAGCATAAGAGGCACGACATTTGCTAGGGACAGGGTCAGGTTATGGTCTAGGGATAGTGTCAGGAAAGGACCTAAGCATAGTGTCAAAACTTTAGTTACTGAGAGTATCAGATCCTTATTTAGAACCAGTGTCAGGGCTTCAGGTAGGGACAGCATCAGAGCCTGACTTAGGGAGAGCGACAGGGCCTGAGTGAGGCCTAGCGTCAGGCCCTTAGCTGAGGACACTGTCAGGGCATGACTTAGGAACAGAATCAGCGCCTCTGTTGGATCAGCCTTAGCGTCTTTGTTACAGATATGATCAGGGCCTGACTTAGTCACAGCTTCTAGGCCTCAGTTAGGGAAAGCTTCAGGGCCTGAGTTAGGGACAGCCTCAGTTCTTAACACAGGGACAGTGACAGGGCTTTCTTAGGGACAGTGTCAGGACCTTGGTTAGAAATATGTCAGGATATTAACTCAGGCTAGTGTCCAGTTTTTAGTTATTGCTGACAGCAGGGCCTATATTAGGGGCAAATTCTGAGCCTTACTTAGAGACAGTGTCAGGACCTGAGTTAGGACTAGCATCAGAGCCCTTGTAAAGTACAGTGTCAGGGACTGAGTTAGGTGTAGTGTCAGGGCTTTAGTTAGGGACAGTGTCAGCGCCTCAGTTAGGATGAGCCTCCAACCTCAGTTAGGGACAGGTTGACGGCCTCGGGACTAATTTCAGGCTCTTAGTTAGAGACAGCATCAGGGATTTAGTTAGCATAAGAGGCTCGACAATAGCTAAAGACAAGTTTAGGTTAAGATCTAGGGATAGTGTCAGGAAATGACCTAGGGATAGTGTCAAGACCATAGCTAATTAGAGCATCAGTGCCTAATTTAGGCCCAGTGTCAGGGCTTCAGGTAGGGACAGAGTCTTAGCCTGACGTAGGGAGAGCGACAGGGCCTGAGTGATGCCTAGAGTCAGGGCCTTAGCTACGGACAGTGTCAGGGCATGACATAGGATCAACATAAGGGTCTCTGTAAGATCAGCATTAGAGTTTAGTTAAAGACATTATCAGGACCTCTGTGAGGGACAGCCTCAGGGCCTCACTTAGGGACAGTGTCAGGGTCTGATTTAGGTGTACTGTCTGAGACCTAGTTAGGGACAGTGCTAGGGCCTGAGTTAGGATTAGTGTCAAGGCCTTATTTAGGACCAATTTCACGGCCTTAGTTTGGACTAGCATCAGAGCCATTGTTAGGAATCGTATGAGGGCCTGAGTTAGGCATACTATCAGGGCCTTAGTTAGGGACAGTTTTAGGGCCTGAGTTAGGATTAGTGTCAAGGCCTTATTTAGGACCAATTTTAGGGCTTTAGTTTGGACTAGCAACAAAGCCTTTGTTAGGTATCATGTCGGGGCCTCAGTTAGGTGTAGTGTCAGGGCCATTGTTAGGGACAGTATCAGGGCCTGACTTAGGAGAAGTTCAGGGCCTTAGCCAAGGAAAGTGTCAGGGCCTTAGTTAGGGACATTATCAGGGCCTGAATTAGCAGTAGTGTCCAAAGTCCTTAGTGAGGAGAGTAAGGAGTAAGTCAGGACTCAGGCCCTGACACTGTTCTTAAATAAGGCCCTGACATTACCTGGAACACAGGTCCTGATCTGATTCCTATCATAGGCGCTGATGTTGGACTTAACTAAGGCCCTGACACTGGTCCTAACTAAAGCTGTGACACTACTCTTAACTCAGGCCCTGACACTGTCCCTAACAAAGCCTCTGACACTACTCCTAAATCAGGCTCTGACACTGTCCCTAACTAAGGCCCTGACGTACACCTAACTCAGGCCCTGACACTGTCTCTAACTAAGGCCCTGATACTACTCCAAACTCAGCACTGACACTGTCACTAACTAAGGCCCTGACACTCTTCATAGCTCACGCCCTAACACATCTCCTAAATCATGCCCTGACAATGTCCCTAACTAAGGCCCTGACACTACTCCTATCTCAAGCAATGACACTGTCCTTAACTTAGGCCTTGACTCTACTCCTGACTCAGGCACTGACACTGGCCCTAACTTAGTTCGTGACGCTACTCCTAACTAAGCAACTGACACTGTCCCTAACTAAGGCCCGGACACTACTCCTTACTCAGGCACTGATAATATCACTAACTAAGGCCGTGACACTACTCCCAAAATAGGCATTGAGACTGTCCCTAAATACGCCCTGACAGTACTCCCAACTCAGGCACTGACACTGTCCCTAACTAAGGCCCTGACAGTACTCCCAAACTACGCACTGACATTGTCCCTAACTAAGGTCTTGACATTACTCTCAACTCAGGCACTAACACTGTCCCTAACTAAGGACTTGACACTACTCTTAACTCAGGCCCTGGCACAGTCCCTAACAAAGGCCTGACACTACCCCCAACTCTGGCACTGAGAGTGTCCCTAACTACGGCCATCACACTACTCCTAACTCAGGCACTGACGCTGTCCCTAAGTAAGGCCCTGACACTACTCCCAACGCAGGCACTGACGCTGTCCCTAACTAAGGCTCTGACACTACTCCCAACGCAGGCACTGACGGTGTCCCTTACTAAGTCTCTGACACTACTCCCAACACAGGCATTGACACTGTCCCTAACTAAGGCCCTCACACTACTACTTACTTAGGCATTGACACGCTACCTAAGGCCCTGAGACTACTTCTACCTCAGACCCTGACACTGTCCCTAACGAAGGGCCTGATACTACTCCCAACGCAGGCACTGACGGTGTCCCTTACTAAGTCTCTAACACTACTCCCAACACAGGCATTGACACTGTCCCTAACTAAGGCCCTCACACTACTACTTACTTAGGCATTGGCACGCTACCTAACTAAGGCCCTGAGACTTCTTCTACCTCAGACCCTGACACTGTCCCTAACTAAGGCTCTGACACTACTCCCAACGCAGGCACTGACGGTGTCCCTTACTAAGTCTCTGACACTACTCCCAAAACAGGCATTGACACTATCCCTAACTAAGGCCCTCACACTACTACTTACTTAGGCATTGACACGCTACCTAACTAAGGCCCTGAGACTACTTCTACCTCAGACCCTGACACTGTCCCTAACGAAGGGCCTGATACTACTCCCAACACAGGCACTGACACTCTCCCTCACTAAGGTCTTGACACTACTTTTAACTCATGCCCTGATGCTGTCCCCAGAAAAGACCCTGAGACTATTCCCAACACAGGCACTGACACTCTCCCTAACTAAGACCCTGACACTACTCCCATTGCAGCCACTGACACTATCCAAATGCCCTGACACTACTTCCTACTCAGGCACTGACACTGTCCCTAACTAGGCCCTGACACTACTCCCAACTCAGGCCCTGACACTGTCCCTAACTAAGGCCCTGACATAACTGCCAAAACCGGCACTGACACTTTCTCTAACTAAGGCCCTGAAACTACTCACAACTCAGGCACTGACCCTGTCCCTAACTAGGCCCTGACACTACTCCCAACTCAGGCACTGACACTGTCCCTAACTAAGGCCCTGACATAACTGCCAAAACCGGCACTGACACTTTCTCTAACTAAGGCCCTGAAACTACTCACAACTCAGGCCCTGACACTGTTCCTAACTACCGGTCTCAGACTACTCCTAACTTAGGCGCTGACACTATTCCTAACACAGTCACTGACACTGTCCCTAACTAAGGTCCTGAGACTATTCTTAACTCAGTCCCTGACACTGTCCATAACTTAAGCCACGTCACTACTCCCAACTCAGGCACTGAGGCTGTTCCTAACTAAGGGTCTGACACGACTCCAAACTGAGACACTGACACTCTTCCAAATTAAGGCCTTGACACTACTCTTAACTCAGGCCCTGACACTGTCCATAATAAAGACCCTGACAAAAATCCCAACTTAGGCACTGACAATGTCCGTAACTAAGGCCCTGACACTATTCCCATCTCAGCCACTGACACTGTCCCTAACTATGGCCCTGACACTATTCCCAACGCAAGCACTGGTGCTGTCCCTAACTAAGGCACTGGCACTACTCCCAACTCGCCCTGGCGCTGTCCCTAACTAAGGCTCTGACACTACTCCCAATTCAGGCAATGACAGTGTCCCTAACTGAGGCAATGACACTACTCCCAACTCAAGCACTAAGGCTCTGGATCATTGTGATGACAAGCGCCATGGAGCATTGTGATGACAAGGGCCATGGAGAATTGTGATGACGGGTCCTGGAGCATTGTGGCGACAAGGGCCATGGAGCATTTTGATTACAGGGGTCATGGGGCATTGTGATGAAAGTGGTCATGGAGCACTGTGATTAAAGTGGTCATGGAACATTGTGATAAAAGTGGTCATGGAGCATTGTGATGAAAAGTGCTATGGAGCATTGGGATGACAGGGGTCATGGAGCATTGTGATGACAAATGCGTGGAGATTTGTGATGACGAGGACCATGGAGCATTGAGATTATAAGCATCATGCAGCATTGTGATGACAGGGGCCATGGAGCATTTTAATGACAAGAGACATGGAGCATTGTGATGACAGAAGTCATGGAGCATTGTGGTGACCAGCGGCATGGAGCATTGTGAAGAAAGGGGTACTGTAACATTGTGAAGAAAGGGTCAAGGAGCATTTTGATTACAAGGATCATGGAGCATTGTGATGACAAGGGTCATGGAGCATTGTGATGACAAGAGGCATGGAGACTTGTGATGACAGGGGGCATGGAGCTTTGTGATTTCACAGACATGTAGCATTTGAGACAATGGTCATGGAGCATTGTGAGGAAAGGGGTCATGGAGCATTGTGATGATAAGGGCATGGAGCATTGTGATGACAATGGCATGTAGCATTGCGATGACAAAGGTCATGGAGCATTGTGATGACAGGGGTTATGGAGCATTGTGATGACAAGGGCGTGGAGCATTGTGATGACAGTGGTCATGGAACATTGTGACGATAAGGGCATCGAGCCGAGTTAGGGACAGTCTAGCGGCCTTGGGACTAAATTCAGTGCCTGAATTAGGCACAGCATAAGGTCTTTAGTTAGCATAAGAGGTAGGACATTAGTTCGGGACAGGGTTAGGGTAAAGGCTTGGAATCGTGTCAGGAAATGACCTAAGGATAGTGTGAAGACCTTTGTTACTGAGACTCTCAGGGACTTATTCAGAAGCAGCGTTAGGGCTTCAGGTAGGCACAGCATCAGGGCCTGACTTAGGTAGGGCGACAGGGCCTGAGTGAGGCCTGATGTCAGGCCCTTAGCTGGGGACACTGTCAGGGAATGACTTAGGAGCAGCATCAGTGCCTCTGTTGGATCAGCTTTAGGCTCTTAGTTAAAGACATGACCGGAGCCCAAGTTAGTCACAGCGTCAAGGCCTCAGTTAGGGAAAGCTTCAGGGTCTGAGTTACAGACAGCCTCAGGTCTTCACTTAAAGACAGCGACAGGGCTTTCTTAGGGACAGTGTCAGGACCTTGGTTAGAAATGAGTCAGGATATTAGCTCAGGAGAGTGTCAGGATTTTAGTTATTGCTGGCAGCAGGGCCTATATTAAGGACAGATTCCGGGCCTTTGTTAGATTCAGTGTCATGGCCTTAGTTAGGAGTAGTCAGGGCCTTAGTTAGGGAGAGCATTAGGGTTTCAGTTAGCAGAAGATGCAGGAGATTATCTCGGGACAGAGTCAGGTCCCAGGCCAGAGATAGTGCAAGGAGATGACCAAGGGATAACGAGAAGACCTTAGTTATTGAGAGCATCAGGGCCCTAGTTAGCAGCAGCGTGAGCGCCTTAATCAGGACCAGCGCCAGGGCTGGATGTACGGACAGCGTCAGAGCCTAACTGAGGTACAGCAACAGGGCCTAAGTGAGGCCTATCTTTAGGGCCTGAGTAAGGGACAGTATCAGGGCATGACTTAGGAGCAGCATAAAGGCCTCTGTAGGATCAGCATTAGGGTCTTCGTTAAAGCTATTATCAGGGCCTCCGTTAGGGATAGCCTCAAGGCCTCACTTAGGGGCAGCGTCAGGGCTTACTTTGGGAAAGTTTCAGGACCTTGGTAAGACATGGGTCAGGCTATTAGCTCAGGATAATATCAGGTGTTCAGATATTGACGGCAGCAGGGCCTTAGTTAGAGGCAGTGTCAGGCCCTAAGTTAGGACTAGCATCAGAGCCTTTGTTAGGTACAGTGTCAGTGACTGAGTTAGGTGTAGTGTCAGAGCCTTAGTTGGGGACAGTGTCAGGGCCTGCATTAGGACGAGCCTCCAGGCCTCAGTTAGGGACAGGTTCACGGCCTCGGACCTAAATTCAGGGCCTCATTTAGGGACAGAATCAGGGATTTAGCTAGCATAAGGGGATCTACAGCTGAAAGCAACCTGAACACCACCACAAGCAGACGCAGAAGTGAACCATGCACGCTCCTATGAAGGAATATTCCACAGCAGTTGAGTACATTTTGTTTAAAGTTAGTAACACTACAAAAATTATGTTTTGAAGAAAACTATATTCAGAAGATGAAAGAATCTCGTTCTAAAGAATCTCTTTAGCTAATCTCGACATTAGCTAAAGAGAAGGTTAGGTTAAGGTCTAGGGAGAGTGTCAGGAAATGACCTAGGGATAGTGTCAAGACCTTAGTTACTTAGCACATCAGGACCTAATTTAGGAGCAGTGAGTGTCAGGGCTTCGGGTAGGAACAGCGTCAGAGCCTGACTTAGGGAGTGGGACAGGGCCTGAGTGAGGCCTAGCGTCAGGGCCTTAGCTAGAGACAGTGTCAGGGCATGACTTAGGAGCAGCATAAGAGCCCCGGTAGGATCAGCCTCAGGGGCTATGTGAAAGATATTATCAGGGCCTCTGTTAGGGACAGCCTCAAGGCCTCACTTGGAGACAGCATCAGGGCTTCCTTAGGGACAGTTTCAGGACCTTGGTAAGAGATGGGTCAAGAAATTAGCTCAGGATAGTGTCAGGACTTTAGATATTGACGGCAGCAGGGCCTTAGTTAGGGACAGTGTCAGGCCCTGAATTAGGACGAACATCGAGGCCTTAGGTACGGACAGGGTCACAGCCTCGAGAGTAATTTTAGGCCCTTAGTTAAGGACAGCAGCAGGGCTGTAGTTAGCATAAGAGGCACGACATTTGCTAGGGACAGGGTCAGGTTATGGTCTAGGGATAGTGTCAGGAAAGGACCTAAGCATAGTGTCAAAACCTTAGTTACTGAGAGTATCAGATCCTTATTTAGAACCAGTGTCAGGGCTTCAGGTAGGGACAGCATCAGAGCCTGACTTAGGGAGAGCGACAGGGCCTGAGTGAGGCCTAGCGTCAGGCCCTTAGCTGAGGACACTGTCAGGGCATGACTTAGGAACAGAATCAGCGCCTCTGTTGGATCAGCCTTAGCGTCTTTGTTACAGATATGATCAGGGCCTGACTTAGTCACAGCTTCTAGGCCTCAGTTAGGGAAAGCTTCAGGGCCTGAGTTAGGGACAGCCTCAGTTCTTAACACAGGGACAGCGACAGGGCTTTCTTAGGGACAGTGTCAGGACCTTGGTTAGAAATATGTCAGGATATTAACTCAGGCTAGTGTCCAGTTTTTAGTTATTGCTGACAGCAGGGCCTATATTAGGGGCAAATTCTGAGCCTTACTTAGAGACAGTGTCAGGGCCTGAGTTAGGACTAGCATCAGAGCCCTTGTAAAGTACAGTGTCAGGGACTGAGTTAGGTGTAGTGTCAGGGCTTTAGTTAGGGACAGTGTCAGCGCCTCAGTTAGGATGAGCCTCCAACCTCAGTTAGGGACAGGTTGACGGCCTCGGGGCTAATTTCAGGCTCTTAGTTAGAGACAGCATCAGGGATTTAGTTAGCATAAGAGGCTCGACAATAGCTAAAGACAAGTTTAGGTTAAGATCTAGGGATAGTGTCAGGAAATGACCTAGGGATAGTGTCAAGACCATAGCTAATTAGAGCATCAGTGCCTAATTTAGGCCCAGTGTCAGGGCTTCAGGTAGGGACAGAGTCTTAGCCTGACGTAGGGAGAGCGACAGGGCCTGAGTGATGCCTAGAGTCAGGGCCTTAGCTACGGACAGCGTCAGGGCATGACATAGGATCAACATAAGGGTCTCTGTAAGATCAGCATTAGAGTTTAGTTAAAGACATTATCAGGACCTCTGTGAGGGACAGCCTCAGGGCCTCACTTAGGGACAGTGTCAGGGCTAACGTTGGGAGAGTTTCAGGACCTTGGTAAGACATGGGTCAGGATATTAGCTCAGGATCATGTCAGGACTTTAGATATTGATGGTAGCAGCGCCTACGTTAGGGAAAGTTTCAAGGCGTTAGTTAGGAGTAGAGGGCCTCTGATAGGTCCAGTGTCAGATCCTCAGTTAGCAATAGTGTTAGGGCCTTAGTTAGGGACAGTGTCAGGGCCGGATGTAGGGCGAGCATCTAGGCCTTAGTTCGGGACAGTTTCATGGTCTTGGGACTAAATTCAGTGCCTGAGGTAGGCACAGCCTAAGGACTTCAGTTAGCATAAGAGGCAGGACATTAGCTAGTGGCCGTGTCAGTTTAACATCTAGGGATAGTGTCAGGAAATGACAAAGTGTGAAGACCTTTGTTATGGAGACTCTCAGGACCTTATTCAGAACCAGTGTTAGGGCTTCAGGTAGGGACAGCATCAGAGCCTGACTTAGGGAGAGCGATAGGGTCTGAGTGAGGCCTAGCATCAGACACTTAGTGGGGGACACTATCGGGGCATGACTTAGGAGCAGCATCAGGGCCTCTGTTGGATCAGCCTTAGGGTCTTAGTTAAAGACATGATCAGGGTCTGAGTTAGTCACAGCATCAAGGCCTGAGTTAGGTAGGGAAAGCTTCAGGGCCTCACTTAGGGACAGCGTCAGGGCTTACTTTGGGACAGTTTCAGGACCTTGGTAAGACATGGGTCAGGTTATTAGCTCCGGATAATGTCAGGACTTTAGATGTTGATGGCAGCAGCCCTTAGTTAGAGACAGTGTCAGGCCCTGAGTTACGACTAGCATCAGAGCCTTTGTTAGACACAATGTTCGGGACTGAATTAGGAGTAGAGTCAGGGCCTTAGTTAGTGACAGTGTCAGGGCCTGACTTAGGGAGAGCGACAGGGCCTGAGTGAGGCGTAGCGTCAGGCCCTTAGCTGGGCACACTGTCAGGGCATGACTTTGGAGCAGCATCAGCGTCTTTGCTGGATCAGCATTAAGGTCTTCGTTAGGTACATGATCAGGGCCTGAATTAGTCACAGCTTCAAGGCTTCAGTTCAGGAAAGCTTCAGGGCCTGAGTTAGGGACAGCCTCAGGTCTTCACTTAGGGACAGCGTCAGGGCTTACTTTGGGACAGTTTCAGGACCTTGGAAAGACATAGGTCAGGATATTAGCTCAGGATAATGTCAGGACTTTTGATAGTGATGGCAGCAGGGCCTTAGTTACAGACGGTTTCAGGGCCTGAGTTAGGCCTAGCATCAGAGACTTTGTTAGGTACAGTGTAAGGGACTGAGTTAGGAGTAGTGTCAGGGCCTTGCTTAGGGACAGTGTCAGGGTCTGATTTAGGTGTACTGTCTGAGACCTAGTTAGGGACAGTGCTAGGGCCTGAGTTAGGATTAGTGTCAAGGCCTTATTTAGGACCAATTTCAGGGCCTTAGTTTGGACTAGCATCAGAGCCATTGTTAGGAATCGTATGAGGGCCTGAGTTAGGCATACTATCAGGGCCTTAGTTAGGGACAGTTTTAGGGCCTGAGTTAGGATTAGTGTCAAGGCCTTATTTAGGACCAATTTTAGGGCTTTAGTTTGGACTAGCAACAAAGCCTTTGTTAGGTATCATGTCGGGGCCTCAGTTAGGTGTAGTGTCAGGGCCATTGTTAGGGACAGTATCAGGGCCTGACTTAGGAGACGTTCAGGGCCTTAGCCAAGGAAAGTGTCAGGGCCTTAGTTAGGGACATTATCAGGGCCTGAATTAGCAGTAGTGTCCAAAGTCCTTAGTGAGGAGAGTAAGGAGTAAGTCAGGACTCAGGCCCTGACACTGTTCTTAAATAAGGCCCTGACATTACCTGGAACACAGGTCCTGATCTGATTCCTATCATAGGCGCTGATGTTGGACTTAACTAAGGCCCTGACACTGGTCCTAACTAAAGCTGTGACACTACTCTTAACTCAGGCCCTGACACTGTCCCTAACAAAGCCTCTGACACTACTCCTAAATCAGGCTCTGACACTGTCCCTAACTAAGGCCCTGACATACACCTAACTCAGGCCCTGACACTGTCTCTAACTAAGGCCCTGATACTACTCCAAACTCAGCACTGACACTGTCACTAACTAAGGCCCTGACATTATTCATAGCTCACACCCTAACACAACTCCTAAATCATGCCCTGACAATGTCCCTAACTAAGGCCCTGACACTACTCCTATCTCAAGCAATGACACTGTCCTTAACTTAGGCCCTGACTCTACTCCTGACTCAGGCACTGACACTGGCCCTAACTTAGGCCGTGACGCTACTCCTAACTAAGCAACTGACACTGTCCCTAACTAAGGCCCGGACACTACTCCTTACTCAGGCGCTGATAATATCACTAACTAAGGCCGTGACACTACTCCCAAAATAGGCATTGAGACTGTCCCTAAATACGCCCTGACAGTACTCCCAACTCAGGCACTGACACTGTCCCTAACTAAGGACTTGACACTACTCTTAACTCAGGCCCTGGCACAGTCCCTAACAAAGGTCTGACACTACCCCCAACTCTGGCACTGAGAGTGTCCCTAACTATGGCCATCACACTACTCCTAACTCAGGCACTGACGCTGTCCCTAAGTAAGGCCCTGACACTACTCCCAACGCAGGCACTGACGGTGTCCCTAACTAAGGCTCTGACACTACTCCCAACGCAGGCACTGGCGGTGTCCCTTACTAAGTCTCTGACACTACTCCCAACACAGGCATTGACACTGTCCCTAACTAAGGCTCTCACACTACTACTTACTTAGGCATTGACACGCTACCTAACTAAGGCCCTGAGACTACTTCTACCTCAGACCCTGACACTGTCCCTAACGAAGGGCCTGATACTACTCCCAACGCAGGCACTCACGGTGTCCCTAACTAAGGCTCTGACACTACTCCCAACGCAGGCACTGACGGTGTCCCTTACTAAGTCTCTGAAACTACTCCCAACACAGGCATTGACACTGCCCCTAACTAAGGCCCTCACACTACTACTTACTTAGGCATTGACACGCTACCTAACTAAGGCCCTGAGACTACTTCTACCTCAGACCCTGACACTGTCCCTAACGAAGGGCCTGATACTACTCCCAACGCAGGCACTCACGGTGTCCCTAACTAAGGCTCTGACACTACTCCCAACGCAGGCACTGACGGTGTCCCTTACTAAGTCTCTGACACTACTCCCAACACAGGCATTGACACTCTCCCTAACTAAGGCCTTGACACTACTTTTAACTCATGCCCTGATGCTGTCCCCAGAAAAGACCCTGAGACTATTCCCAACACAGGCACTGACACTCTCCCTAACTAAGACCCTGACACTACTCCCATTGCAGCCACTGACACTGTCCCTAATGCCCTGACACTACTTCCTACTCAGGCACTGACACTGTCCCTAACTAGGCCCTGACACTACTCCCAACTCAGGCCCTGACACTGTCCCTAACTAAGGCCCTGACATAACTCCCAACTCTGGCACTGACACTTTCTCTAACTAAGGCCCTGAAACTACTCCCAACTCAGGCACTGACCCTGTCCCTAACTAGGCCCTGACACTACTCCCAACTCAGGCACTGACACTGTCCCTAACTAAGGCCCTGACATAACTGCCAAACCCGGCACTGACACTTTCTCTAACTAAGGCCCTGAAACTACTCACAACTCAGGCCCTGACACTGTTCCTAGCTACCGGTCTCAGACTACTCCTAACTTAGGCGCTGACACTATTCCTAACACAGTCACTGACACTGTCCCTAACTAAGGTCCTGAGACTATTCTTAACTCAGTCCCTGACACTGTCCATAACTTAAGCCACGTCACTACTCCCAACTCAGGCACTGAGGCTGTTCCTAACTAAGGGTCTGACACGACTCCAAACTGAGACACTGACACTCTTCCAAATTAAGGCCTTGACACTACTCTTAACTCAGGCCCTGACACTGTCCATAATAAAGACCCTGACAAAAATCCCAACTTAGGCACTGACAATGTCCGTAACTAAGGCCCTGACACTATTCCCATCTCAGCCACTGACACTGTCCCTAACTATGGCCCTGACACTATTCCCAACGCAAGCACTGGTGCTGTCCCTATCTAAGGCACTGGCACTACTCCCAACTCGCCCTGGCGCTGTCCCTAACTAAGGCTCTGACACTACTCCCAATTCAGGCAATGACAGTGTCCCTAACTGAGGCAATGACACTACTCCCAACTCAAGCACTAAGGCTCTGGATCATTGTGATGACAAGCGCCATGGAGCATTGTGATGACAAGGGCCATGGAGAATTGTGATGACGGGTCCTGGAGCATTGTGGCGACAAGGGCCATGGAGCATTTTGATTACAGGGGTCATGGGGCATTGTGATGAAAGTGGTCATGGAGCACTGTGATTAAAGTGGTCATGGAACATTGTGATAAAAGTGGTCATGGAGCATTGTGATGAAAAGTGCTATGGAGCATTGGGATGACAGGGGTCATGGAGCATTGTGATGACAAATGCGTGGAGATTTGTGATGACGAGGACCATGGAGCATTGAGATTATAAGCATCATGCAGCATTGTGATGACAGGGGCCATGGAGCATTTTAATGACAAGAGACATGGAGCATTGTGATGACAGAAGTCATGGAGCATTGTGGTGACCAGCGGCATGGAGCATTGTGAAGAAAGGGGTACTGTAACATTGTGAAGAAAGGGTCAAGGAGCATTTTGATTACAAGGATCATGGAGCATTGTGATGACAAGGGTCATGGAGCATTGTGATGACAAGAGGCATGGAGACTTGTGATGACAGGGGGCATGGAGCTTTGTGATTTCACAGACATGTAGCATTTGAGACAATGGTCATGGAGCATTGTGATGAAAGGGGTCATGGAGCATTGTGATGATAAGGGCATGGAGCATTGTGATGACAATGGCATGTAGCATTGCGATGACAAAAGTCATGGAGCATTGTGATGACAGGGGTTATGGAGCATTGTGATGACAAGGGCGTGGAGCATTGTGATGACAGTGGTCATGGAACATTGTGACGATAAGGGCATCGAGCCGAGTTAGGGACAGTCTAGCGGCCTTGGGACTAAATTCAGTGCCTGAATTAGGCACAGCATAAGGTCTTCAGTTAGCATAAGAGGTAGGACATTAGCTCGGGACAGGTTTAGGGTAAAGGCTTGGAATCGTGTCAGGAAATGACCTAAGGAGAGTGTGAAGACCTTTGTTACTGAGACTCTCAGGGACTTATTCAGAAGCAGCGTTAGGGCTTCAGGTAGGCACAGCATCAGGGCCTGACTTAGGAAGAGCGACAGGGCCTGAGTGAGGCCTGATGTCAGGCCCTTAGCTGGGGACACTGTCAGGGAATGACTTAGGAGCAGCATCAGTGCCTCTGTTGGATCAGCTTTAGGCTCTTAGTTAAAGACATGACCGGAGCCCAAGTTAGTCACAGCGTCAAGGCCTCAGTTAGGGAAAGCTTCAGGGTCTGAGTTACAGACAGCCTCAGGTCTTCACTTAAAGACAGCGACAGGGCTTTCTTAGGGACAGTGTCAGGACCTTGGTTAGAAATGAGTCAGGATATTAGCTCAGGAGAGTGTCAGGATTTTAGTTATTGCTGGCAGCAGGGCCTATATTAAGGACAGATTCCGGGCCTTTGTTAGATTCAGTGTCATGGCCTTAGTTAGGAGTAGTCAGGGCCTTAGTTAGGGAGAGCATTAGGGTTTCAGTTAGCAGAAGATGCAGGAGATTATCTCGGGACAGAGTCAGGTCCCAGGCCAGAGATAGTGAAAGGAGATGACCAAGGGCTAACGAGAAGACCTTAGTTATTGAGAGCATCAGGGCCTTAGTTAGCAGCAGCGTGAGCGCCTTAATCAGGACCAGCGCCAGGGCTGGATGTACGGACAGCGTCAGAGCCTAACTGAGGTACAGCAACAGGGCCTAAGTGAGGCCTATCTTTAGGGCCTGAGTAAGGGACAGTATCAGGGCATGACTTAGGAGCAGCATAAAGGCCTCTGTAGGATCAGCATTAGGGTCTTCGTTAAAGCTATTATCAGGGCCTCCGTTAGGGATAGCCTCAAGGCCTCACTTAGGGGCAGCGTCAGGGCTTACTTTGGGAAAGTTTCAGGACCTTGGTAAGACATGGGTCAGGCTATTAGCTCAGGATAATATCAGGTGTTCAGATATTGACGGCAGCAGGGCCTTAGTTAGAGGCAGTGTCAGGGCCTAAGTTAGGACTAGCATCAGAGCCTTTGTTAGGTACAGTGTCAGTGACTGAGTTAGGTGTAGTGTCAGAGCCTTAGTTGGGGACAGTGTCAGGGCCTGCATTAGGACGAGCCTCCAGGCCTCAGTTAGGGACAGGTTCACGGCCTCGGACCTAAATTCAGGGCCTCATTTAGGGACAGAATCAGGGATTTAGCTAGCATAAGGGGATCTACAGCTGAAAGCAACCTGAACACCACCACAAGCAGATGCAGAAGTGAACCATGCACGCTCCTATGAAGGAATATTCCACAGCAGTTGAGTACATTTTGTTTAAAGTTAGTAACACTACAAAAATTATGTTTTGAAGAAAACTATATTCAGAAGATGAAAGAATCTCGTTCTAAAGAATCTCTTTAGCTAATCTCGACATTAGCTAAAGAGAAGGTTAGGTTAAGGTCTAGGGAGAGTGTCAGGAAATGACCTAGGGATAGTGTCAAGACCTTAGTTACTTAGCACATCAGGACCTAATTTAGGAGCAGTGAGTGTCAGGGCTTCGGGTAGGAACAGCGTCAGAGCCTGACTTAGGGAGTGGGACAGGGCCTGAGTGAGGCCTAGCGTCAGGGCCTTAGCTAGAGACAGTGTCAGGGCATGACTTAGGAGCAGCATAAGAGCCCCGGTAGGATCAGCCTCAGGGGCTATGTGAAAGATATTATCAGGGCCTCTGTTAGGGACAGCCTCAAGGCCTCACTTGGAGACAGCATCAGGGCTTCCTTAGGGACAGTTTCAGGACCTTGGTAAGAGATGGGTCAAGAAATTAGCTCAGGATAGTGTCAGGACTTTAGATATTGACGGCAGCAGGGCCTTAGTTAGGGACAGTGTCAGGCCCTGAATTAGGACGAACATCGAGGCCTTAGGTACGGACAGGGTCACAGCCTCGAGAGTAATTTTAGGCCCTTAGTTAAGGACAGCAGCAGGGCTGTAGTTAGCATAAGAGGCACGACATTTGCTAGGGACAGGGTCAGGTTATGGTCTAGGGATAGTGTCAGGAAAGGACCTAAGCATAGTGTCAAAACCTTAGTTACTGAGAGTATCAGATCCTTATTTAGAACCAGTGTCAGGGCTTCAGGTAGGGACAGCATCAGAGCCTGACTTAGGGAGAGCGACAGGGCCTGAGTGAGGCCTAGCGTCAGGCCCTTAGCTGAGGACACTGTCAGGGCACGACTTAGGAACAGAATCAGCGCCTCTGTTGGATCAGCCTTAGCGTCTTTGTTACAGATATGATCAGGGCCTGACTTAGTCACAGCTTCTAGGCCTCAGTTAGGGAAAGCTTCAGGGCCTGAGTTAGGGACAGCCTCAGTTCTTAACACAGGGACAGCGACAGGGCTTTCTTAGGGACAGTGTCAGGACCTTGGTTAGAAATATGTCAGGATATTAACTCAGGCTAGTGTCCAGTTTTTAGTTATTGCTGACAGCAGGGCCTATATTAGGGGCAAATTCTGAGCCTTACTTAGAGACAGTGTCAGGGCCTGAGTTAGGACTAGCATCAGAGCCCTTGTAAAGTACAGTGTCAGGGACTGAGTTAGGTGTAGTGTCAGGGCTTTAGTTAGGGACAGTGTCAGCGCCTCAGTTAGGATGAGCCTCCAACCTCAGTTAGGGACAGGTTGACGGCCTCGGGGCTAATTTCAGGCTCTTAGTTAGAGACAGCATCAGGGATTTAGTTAGCATAAGAGGCTCGACAATAGCTAAAGACAAGTTTAGGTTAAGATCTAGGGATAGTGTCAGGAAATGACCTAGGGATAGTGTCAAGACCATAGCTAATTAGAGCATCAGTGCCTAATTTAGGCCCAGTGTCAGGGCTTCAGGTAGGGACAGAGTCTTAGCCTGACGTAGGGAGAGCGACAGGGCCTGAGTGATGCCTAGAGTCAGGGCCTTAGCTACGGACAGCGTCAGGGCATGACATAGGATCAACATAAGGGTCTCTGTAAGATCAGCATTAGAGTTTAGTTAAAGACATTATCAGGACCTCTGTGAGGGACAGCCTCAGGGCCTCACTTAGGGACAGTGTCAGGGCTAACGTTGGGAGAGTTTCAGGACCTTGGTAAGACATGGGTCAGGATATTAGCTCAGGATCATGTCAGGACTTTAGATATTGATGGTAGCAGCGCCTACGTTAGGGAAAGTTTCAAGGCGTTAGTTAGGAGTAGAGGGCCTCTGATAGGTCCAGTGTCAGATCCTCAGTTAGCAATAGTGTTAGGGCCTTAGTTAGGGACAGTGTCAGGGCCGGATGTAGGGCGAGCATCTAGGCCTTAGTTCGGGACAGTTTCATGGTCTTGGGACTAAATTCAGTGCCTGAGGTAGGCACAGCCTAAGGACTTCAGTTAGCATAAGAGGCAGGACATTAGCTAGTGGCCGTGTCAGTTTAACATCTAGGGATAGTGTCAGGAAATGACAAAGTGTGAAGACCTTTGTTATGGAGACTCTCAGGACCTTATTCAGAACCAGTGTTAGGGCTTCAGGTAGGGACAGCATCAGAGCCTGACTTAGGGAGAGCGATAGGGTCTGAGTGAGGCCTAGCATCAGACACTTAGTGGGGGACACTATCGGGGCATGACTTAGGAGCAGCATCAGGGCCTCTGTTGGATCAGCCTTAGGGTCTTAGTTAAAGACATGATCAGGGTCTGAGTTAGTCACAGCATCAAGGCCTGAGTTAGGTAGGGAAAGCTTCAGGGCCTCACTTAGGGACAGCGTCAGGGCTTACTTTGGGACAGTTTCAGGACCTTGGTAAGACATGGGTCAGGTTATTAGCTCCGGATAATGTCAGGACTTTAGATGTTGATGGCAGCAGCCCTTAGTTAGAGACAGTGTCAGGCCCTGAGTTACGACTAGCATCAGAGCCTTTGTTAGACACAATGTTCGGGACTGAATTAGGAGTAGAGTCAGGGCCTTAGTTAGTGACAGTGTCAGGGCCTGACTTAGGGAGAGCGACAGGGCCTGAGTGAGGCGTAGCGTCAGGCCCTTAGCTGGGCACACTGTCAGGGCATGACTTTGGAGCAGCATCAGCGTCTTTGCTGGATCAGCATTAAGGTCTTCGTTAGGTACATGATCAGGGCCTGAATTAGTCACAGCTTCAAGGCTTCAGTTCAGGAAAGCTTCAGGGCCTGAGTTAGGGACAGCCTCAGGTCTTCACTTAGGGACAGCGTCAGGGCTTACTTTGGGACAGTTTCAGGACCTTGGAAAGACATAGGTCAGGATATTAGCTCAGGATAATGTCAGGACTTTTGATAGTGATGGCAGCAGGGCCTTAGTTACAGACGGTTTCAGGGCCTGAGTTAGGCCTAGCATCAGAGACTTTGTTAGGTACAGTGTAAGGGACTGAGTTAGGAGTAGTGTCAGGGCCTTGCTTAGGGACAGTGTCAGGGTCTGATTTAGGTGTACTGTCTGAGACCTAGTTAGGGACAGTGCTAGGGCCTGAGTTAGGATTAGTGTCAAGGCCTTATTTAGGACCAATTTCAGGGCCTTAGTTTGGACTAGCATCAGAGCCATTGTTAGGAATCGTATGAGGGCCTGAGTTAGGCATACTATCAGGGCCTTAGTTAGGGACAGTTTTAGGGCCTGAGTTAGGATTAGTGTCAAGGCCTTATTTAGGACCAATTTTAGGGCTTTAGTTTGGACTAGCAACAAAGCCTTTGTTAGGTATCATGTCGGGGCCTCAGTTAGGTGTAGTGTCAGGGCCATTGTTAGGGACAGTATCAGGGCCTGACTTAGGAGACGTTCAGGGCCTTAGCCAAGGAAAGTGTCAGGGCCTTAGTTAGGGACATTATCAGGGCCTGAATTAGCAGTAGTGTCCAAAGTCCTTAGTGAGGAGAGTAAGGAGTAAGTCAGGACTCAGGCCCTGACACTGTTCTTAAATAAGGCCCTGACATTACCTGGAACACAGGTCCTGATCTGATTCCTATCATAGGCGCTGATGTTGGACTTAACTAAGGCCCTGACACTGGTCCTAACTAAAGCTGTGACACTACTCTTAACTCAGGCCCTGACACTGTCCCTAACAAAGCCTCTGACACTACTCCTAAATCAGGCTCTGACACTGTCCCTAAGTAAGGCCCTGACGTACACCTAACTCAGGCCCTGACACTGTCTCTAACTAAGGCCCTGATACTACTCCAAACTCAGCACTGACACTGTCACTAACTAAGGCCCTGACACTCTTCATAGCTCACGCCCTAACACATCTCCTAAATCATGCCCTGACAATGTCCCTAACTAAGGCCCTGACACTACTCCTATCTCAAGCAATGACACTGTCCTTAACTTAGGCCTTGACTCTACTCCTGACTCAGGCACTGACACTGGCCCTAACTTAGTTCGTGACGCTACTCCTAACTAAGCAACTGACACTGTCCCTAACTAAGGCCCGGACACTACTCCTTACTCAGGCACTGATAATATCACTAACTAAGGCCGTGACACTACTCCCAAAATAGGCATTGAGACTGTCCCTAAATACGCCCTGACAGTACTCCCAACTCAGGCACTGACACTGTCCCTAACTAAGGCCCTGACAGTACTCCCAAACTACGCACTGACATTGTCCCTAACTAAGGTCTTGACATTACTCTCAACTCAGGCACTAACACTGTCCCTAACTAAGGACTTGACACTACTCTTAACTCAGGCCCTGGCACAGTCCCTAACAAAGGCCTGACACTACCCCCAACTCTGGCACTGAGAGTGTCCCTAACTACGGCCATCACACTACTCCTAACTCAGGCACTGACGCTGTCCCTAAGTAAGGCCCTGACACTACTCCCAACGCAGGCACTGACGGTGTCCCTAACTAAGGCTCTGACACTACTCCCAACGCAGGCACTGACGGTGTCCCTTACTAAGTCTCTGACACTACTCCCAACACAGGCATTGACACTGTCCCTAACTAAGGCTCTCACACTACTACTTACTTAGGCATTGACACGCTACCTAACTAAGGCCCTGAGACTACTTCTACCTCAGACCCTGACACTGTCCCTAACGAAGGGCCTGATACTACTCCCAACGCAGGCACTCACGGTGTCCCTAACTAAGGCTCTGACACTACTCCCAACGCAGGCACTGACGGTGTCCCTTACTAAGTCTCTGACACTACTCCCAACACAGGCATTGACACTCTCCCTAACTAAGGCCTTGACACTACTTTTAACTCATGCCCTGATGCTGTCCCCAGAAAAGACCCTGAGACTATTCCCAACACAGGCACTGACACTCTCCCTAACTAAGACCCTGACACTACTCCCATTGCAGCCACTGACACTGTCCCTAATGCCCTGACACTACTTCCTACTCAGGCACTGACACTGTCCCTAACTAGGCCCTGACACTACTCCCAACTCAGGCCCTGACACTGTCCCTAACTAAGGCCCTGACATAACTCCCAACTCTGGCACTGACACTTTCTCTAACTAAGGCCCTGAAACTACTCCCAACTCAGGCACTGACCCTGTCCCTAACTAGGCCCTGACACTACTCCCAACTCAGGCACTGACACTGTCCCTAACTAAGGGCCTGACATAACTCCCAACTCCGGCACTGACACTTTCTCTAACTAAGGCCCTGAAACTACTCCCAACTCAGGCACTGACCCTGTCCCTAACTAGGCCCTGACACTACTCCCAACTCAGGCACTGACACTGTCCCTAACTAAGGCCCTGACATAACTGCCAAACCCGGCACTGACACTTTCTCTAACTAAGGCCTTGAAACTACTCACAACTCAGGCCCTGACACTGTTCCTAACTACCGGTCTCAGACTACTCCTAACTTAGGCGCTGACACTATTCCTAACACAGTCACTGACACTGTCCCTAACTAAGGTCCTGAGACTATTCTTAACTCAGTCCCTGACACTGTCCATAACTTAAGCCACGTCACTACTCCCAACTCAGGCACTGAGGCTGTTCCTAACTAAGGGTCTGACACGACTCCAAACTGAGACACTGACACTCTTCCAAATTAAGGCCTTGACACTACTCTTAACTCAGGCCCTGACACTGTCCATAATAAAGACCCTGACAAAAATCCCAACTTAGGCACTGACAATGTCCGTAACTAAGGCCCTGACACTATTCCCATCTCAGCCACTGACACTGTCCCTAACTATGGCCCTGACACTATTCCCAACGCAAGCACTGGTGCTGTCCCTAACTAAGGCACTGGCACTACTCCCAACTCGCCCTGGCGCTGTCCCTAACTAAGGCTCTGACACTACTCCCAATTCAGGCAATGACAGTGTCCCTAACTGAGGCAATGACACTACTCCCAACTCAAGCACTAAGGCTCTGGATCATTGTGATGACAAGCGCCATGGAGCATTGTGATGACAAGGGCCATGGAGAATTGTGATGACGGGTCCTGGAGCATTGTGGCGACAAGGGCCATGGAGCATTTTGATTACAGGGGTCATGGGGCATTGTGATGAAAGTGGTCATGGAGCACTGTGATTAAAGTGGTCATGGAACATTGTGATAAAAGTGGTCATGGAGCATTGTGATGAAAAGTGCTATGGAGCATTGGGATGACAGGGGTCATGGAGCATTGTGATGACAGATGCGTGGAGATTTGTGATGACGAGGACCATGGAGCATTGAGATTATAAGCATCATGCAGCATTGTGATGACAGGGGCCATGGAGCATTTTAATGACAAGAGACATGGAGCATTGTGATGACAGAAGTCATGGAGCATTGTGGTGACCAGCGGCATGGAGCATTGTGAAGAAAGGGGTACTGTAACATTGTGAAGAAAGGGTCAAGGAGCATTTTGATTACAAGGATCATGGAGCATTGTGATGACAAGGGTCATGGAGCATTGTGATGACAAGAGTCATGGAGACTTGTGATGACAGGGGGCATGGAGCTTTGTGATTTCACAGACATGTAGCATTTGAGACAATGGTCATGGAGCATTGTGATGAAAGGGGTCATGGAGCATTGTGATGATAAGGGCATGGAGCATTGTGATGACAATGGCATGTAGCATTGCGATGACAAAAGTCATGGAGCATTGTGATGACAGGGGTTATGGAGCATTGTGATGACAAGGGCGTGGAGCATTGTGATGACAGTGGTCATGGAACATTGTGACGATAAGGGCATCGAGCCGAGTTAGGGACAGTCTAGCGGCCTTGGGACTAAATTCAGTGCCTGAATTAGGCACAGCATAAGGTCTTCAGTTAGCATAAGAGGTAGGACATTAGCTCGGGACAGGTTTAGGGTAAAGGCTTGGAATCGTGTCAGGAAATGACCTAAGGAGAGTGTGAAGACCTTTGTTACTGAGACTCTCAGGGACTTATTCAGAAGCAGCGTTAGGGCTTCAGGTAGGCACAGCATCAGGGCCTGACTTAGGAAGAGCGACAGGGCCTGAGTGAGGCCTGATGTCAGGCCCTTAGCTGGGGACACTGTCAGGGAATGACTTAGGAGCAGCATCAGTGCCTCTGTTGGATCAGCTTTAGGCTCTTAGTTAAAGACATGACCGGAGCCCAAGTTAGTCACAGCGTCAAGGCCTCAGTTAGGGAAAGCTTCAGGGTCTGAGTTACAGACAGCCTCAGGTCTTCACTTAAAGACAGTGACAGGGCTTTCTTAGGGACAGTGTCAGGACCTTGGTTAGAAATGAGTCAGGATATTAGCTCAGGAGAGTGTCAGGATTTTAGTTATTGCTGGCAGCAGGGCCTATATTAAGGACAGATTCCGGGCCTTTGTTAGATTCAGTGTCATGGCCTTAGTTAGGAGTAGTCAGGGCCTTAGTTAGGGAGAGCATTAGGGTTTCAGTTAGCAGAAGATGCAGGAGATTATCTCGGGACAGAGTCAGGTCCCAGGCCAGAGATAGTGCAAGGAGATGACCAAGGGCTAACGAGAAGACCTTAGTTATTGAGAGCATCAGGGCCTTAGTTAGCAGCAGCGTGAGCGCCTTAATCAGGACCAGCGCCAGGGCTGGATGTACGGACAGCGTCAGAGCCTAACTGAGGTACAGCAACAGGGCCTAAGTGAGGCCTATCTTTAGGGCCTGAGTAAGGGACAGTATCAGGGCATGACTTAGGAGCAGCATAAAGGCCTCTGTAGGATCAGCATTAGGGTCTTCGTTAAAGCTATTATCAGGGCCTCCGTTAGGGATAGCCTCAAGGCCTCACTTAGGGGCAGCGTCAGGGCTTACTTTGGGAAAGTTTCAGGACCTTGGTAAGACATGGGTCAGGCTATTAGCTCAGGATAATATCAGGTGTTCAGATATTGACGGCAGCAGGGCCTTAGTTAGAGGCAGTGTCAGGGCCTAAGTTAGGACTAGCATCAGAGCCTTTGTTAGGTACAGTGTCAGTGACTGAGTTAGGTGTAGTGTCAGAGCCTTAGTTGGGGACAGTGTCAGGGCCTGCATTAGGACGAGCCTCCAGGCCTCAGTTAGGGACAGGTTCACGGCCTCGGACCTAAATTCAGGGCCTCGTTTAGGGACAGAATCAGGGATTTAGCTAGCATAAGGGGATCTACAGCTGAAAGCAACCTGAACACCACCACAAGCAGATGCAGAAGTGAACCATGCACGCTCCTATGAAGGAATATTCCACAGCAGTTGAGTACATTTTGTTTAAAGTTAGTAACACTACAAAAATTATGTTTTGAAGAAAACTATATTCAGAAGATGAAAGAATCTCGTTCTAAAGAATCTCTTTAGCTAATCTCGACATTAGCTAAAGAGAAGGTTAGGTTAAGGTCTAGGGAGAGTGTCAGGAAATGACCTAGGGATAGTGTCAAGACCTTAGTTACTTAGCACATCAGGACCTAATTTAGGAGCAGTGAGTGTCAGGGCTTCGGGTAGGAACAGCGTCAGAGCCTGACTTAGGGAGTGGGACAGGGCCTGAGTGAGGCCTAGCGTCAGGGCCTTAGCTAGAGACAGTGTCAGGGCATGACTTAGGAGCAGCATAAGAGCCCCGGTAGGATCAGCCTCAGGGGCTATGTGAAAGATATTATCAGGGCCTCTGTTAGGGACAGCCTCAAGGCCTCACTTGGAGACAGCATCAGGGCTTCCTTAGGGACAGTTTCAGGACCTTGGTAAGAGATGGGTCAAGAAATTAGCTCAGGATAGTGTCAGGACTTTAGATATTGACGGCAGCAGGGCCTTAGTTAGGGACAGTGTCAGGCCCTGAATTAGGACGAACATCGAGGCCTTAGGTACGGACAGGGTCACAGCCTCGAGAGTAATTTTAGGCCCTTAGTTAAGGACAGCAGCAGGGCTGTAGTTAGCATAAGAGGCACGACATTTGCTAGGGACAGGGTCAGGTTATGGTCTAGGGATAGTGTCAGGAAAGGACCTAAGCATAGTGTCAAAACCTTAGTTACTGAGAGTATCAGATCCTTATTTAGAACCAGTGTCAGGGCTTCAGGTAGGGACAGCATCAGAGCCTGACTTAGGGAGAGCGACAGGGCCTGAGTGAGGCCTAGCGTCAGGCCCTTAGCTGAGGACACTGTCAGGGCACGACTTAGGAACAGAATCAGCGCCTCTGTTGGATCAGCCTTAGCGTCTTTGTTACAGATATGATCAGGGCCTGACTTAGTCACAGCTTCTAGGCCTCAGTTAGGGAAAGCTTCAGGGCCTGAGTTAGGGACAGCCTCAGTTCTTAACACAGGGACAGCGACAGGGCTTTCTTAGGGACAGTGTCAGGACCTTGGTTAGAAATATGTCAGGATATTAACTCAGGCTAGTGTCCAGTTTTTAGTTATTGCTGACAGCAGGGCCTATATTAGGGGCAAATTCTGAGCCTTACTTAGAGACAGTGTCAGGGCCTGAGTTAGGACTAGCATCAGAGCCCTTGTAAAGTACAGTGTCAGGGACTGAGTTAGGTGTAGTGTCAGGGCTTTAGTTAGGGACAGTGTCAGCGCCTCAGTTAGGATGAGCCTCCAACCTCAGTTAGGGACAGGTTGACGGCCTCGGGGCTAATTTCAGGCTCTTAGTTAGAGACAGCATCAGGGATTTAGTTAGCATAAGAGGCTCGACAATAGCTAAAGACAAGTTTAGGTTAAGATCTAGGGATAGTGTCAGGAAATGACCTAGGGATAGTGTCAAGACCATAGCTAATTAGAGCATCAGTGCCTAATTTAGGCCCAGTGTCAGGGCTTCAGGTAGGGACAGAGTCTTAGCCTGACGTAGGGAGAGCGACAGGGCCTGAGTGATGCCTAGAGTCAGGGCCTTAGCTACGGACAGCGTCAGGGCATGACATAGGATCAACATAAGGGTCTCTGTAAGATCAGCATTAGAGTTTAGTTAAAGACATTATCAGGACCTCTGTGAGGGACAGCCTCAGGGCCTCACTTAGGGACAGTGTCAGGGCTAACGTTGGGAGAGTTTCAGGACCTTGGTAAGACATGGGTCAGGATATTAGCTCAGGATAATGTCAGGACTTTAGATATTGATGGTAGCAGCGCCTACGTTAGGGAAAGTTTCAAGGCGTTAGTTAGGAGTAGAGGGCCTCTGATAGGTCCAGTGTCAGATCCTCAGTTAGCAATAGTGTTAGGGCCTTAGTTAGGGACAGTGTCAGGGCCGGATGTAGGGCGAGCATCTAGGCCTTAGTTCGGGACAGTTTCATGGTCTTGGGACTAAATTCAGTGCCTGAGGTAGGCACAGCCTAAGGACTTCAGTTAGCATAAGAGGCAGGACATTAGCTAGTGGCCGTGTCAGTTTAACATCTAGGGATAGTGTCAGGAAATGACAAAGTGTGAAGACCTTTGTTATGGAGACTCTCAGGACCTTATTCAGAACCAGTGTTAGGGCTTCAGGTAGGGACAGCATCAGAGCCTGACTTAGGGAGAGCGATAGGGTCTGAGTGAGGCCTAGCATCAGACACTTAGTGGGGGACACTATCGGGGCATGACTTAGGAGCAGCATCAGGGCCTCTGTTGGATCAGCCTTAGGGTCTTAGTTAAAGACATGATCAGGGTCTGAGTTAGTCACAGCATCAAGGCCTGAGTTAGGTAGGGAAAGCTTCAGGGCCTCACTTAGGGACAGCGTCAGGGCTTACTTTGGGACAGTTTCAGGACCTTGGTAAGACATGGGTCAGGTTATTAGCTCCGGATAATGTCAGGACTTTAGATGTTGATGGCAGCAGCCCTTAGTTAGAGACAGTGTCAGGCCCTGAGTTACGACTAGCATCAGAGCCTTTGTTAGACACAATGTTCGGGACTGAATTAGGAGTAGAGTCAGGGCCTTAGTTAGTGACAGTGTCAGGGCCTGACTTAGGGAGAGCGACAGGGCCTGAGTGAGGCGTAGCGTCAGGCCCTTAGCTGGGCACACTGTCAGGGCATGACTTTGGAGCAGCATCAGCGTCTTTGCTGGATCAGCATTAAGGTCTTCGTTAGGTACATGATCAGGGCCTGAATTAGTCACAGCTTCAAGGCTTCAGTTCAGGAAAGCTTCAGGGCCTGAGTTAGGGACAGCCTCAGGTCTTCACTTAGGGACAGCGTCAGGGCTTACTTTGGGACAGTTTCAGGACCTTGGAAAGACATAGGTCAGGATATTAGCTCAGGATAATGTCAGGACTTTTGATAGTGATGGCAGCAGGGCCTTAGTTACAGACGGTTTCAGGGCCTGAGTTAGGCCTAGCATCAGAGACTTTGTTAGGTACAGTGTAAGGGACTGAGTTAGGAGTAGTGTCAGGGCCTTGCTTAGGGACAGTGTCAGGGTCTGATTTAGGTGTACTGTCTGAGACCTAGTTAGGGACAGTGCTAGGGCCTGAGTTAGGATTAGTGTCAAGGCCTTATTTAGGACCAATTTCAGGGCCTTAGTTTGGACTAGCATCAGAGCCATTGTTAGGAATCGTATGAGGGCCTGAGTTAGGCATACTATCAGGGCCTTAGTTAGGGACAGTTTTAGGGCCTGAGTTAGGATTAGTGTCAAGGCCTTATTTAGGACCAATTTTAGGGCTTTAGTTTGGACTAGCAACAAAGCCTTTGTTAGGTATCATGTCGGGGCCTCAGTTAGGTGTAGTGTCAGGGCCATTGTTAGGGACAGTATCAGGGCCTGACTTAGGAGACGTTCAGGGCCTTAGCCAAGGAAAGTGTCAGGGCCTTAGTTAGGGACATTATCAGGGCCTGAATTAGCAGTAGTGTCCAAAGTCCTTAGTGAGGAGAGTAAGGAGTAAGTCAGGACTCAGGCCCTGACACTGTTCTTAAATAAGGCCCTGACATTACCTGGAACACAGGTCCTGATCTGATTCCTATCATAGGCGCTGATGTTGGACTTAACTAAGGCCCTGACACTGGTCCTAACTAAAGCTGTGACACTACTCTTAACTCAGGCCCTGACACTGTCCCTAACAAAGCCTCTGACACTACTCCTAAATCAGGCTCTGACACTGTCCCTAAGTAAGGCCCTGACGTACACCTAACTCAGGCCCTGACACTGTCTCTAACTAAGGCCCTGATACTACTCCAAACTCAGCACTGACACTGTCACTAACTAAGGCCCTGACACTCTTCATAGCTCACGCCCTAACACATCTCCTAAATCATGCCCTGACAATGTCCCTAACTAAGGCCCTGACACTACTCCTATCTCAAGCAATGACACTGTCCTTAACTTAGGCCTTGACTCTACTCCTGACTCAGGCACTGACACTGGCCCTAACTTAGTTCGTGACGCTACTCCTAACTAAGCAACTGACACTGTCCCTAACTAAGGCCCGGACACTACTCCTTACTCAGGCACTGATAATATCACTAACTAAGGCCGTGACACTACTCCCAAAATAGGCATTGAGACTGTCCCTAAATACGCCCTGACAGTACTCCCAACTCAGGCACTGACACTGTCCCTAACTAAGGCCCTGACAGTACTCCCAAACTACGCACTGACATTGTCCCTAACTAAGGTCTTGACATTACTCTCAACTCAGGCACTAACACTGTCCCTAACTAAGGACTTGACACTACTCTTAACTCAGGCCCTGGCACAGTCCCTAACAAAGGCCTGACACTACCCCCAACTCTGGCACTGAGAGTGTCCCTAACTACGGCCATCACACTACTCCTAACTCAGGCACTGACGCTGTCCCTAAGTAAGGCCCTGACACTACTCCCAACGCAGGCACTGACGGTGTCCCTAACTAAGGCTCTGACACTACTCCCAACGCAGGCACTGACGGTGTCCCTTACTAAGTCTCTGACACTACTCCCAACACAGGCATTGACACTGTCCCTAACTAAGGCTCTCACACTACTACTTACTTAGGCATTGACACGCTACCTAACTAAGGCCCTGAGACTACTTCTACCTCAGACCCTGACACTGTCCCTAACGAAGGGCCTGATACTACTCCCAACGCAGGCACTCACGGTGTCCCTAACTAAGGCTCTGACACTACTCCCAACGCAGGCACTGACGGTGTCCCTTACTAAGTCTCTGACACTACTCCCAACACAGGCATTGACACTCTCCCTAACTAAGGCCTTGACACTACTTTTAACTCATGCCCTGATGCTGTCCCCAGAAAAGACCCTGAGACTATTCCCAACACAGGCACTGACACTCTCCCTAACTAAGACCCTGACACTACTCCCATTGCAGCCACTGACACTGTCCCTAATGCCCTGACACTACTTCCTACTCAGGCACTGACACTGTCCCTAACTAGGCCCTGACACTACTCCCAACTCAGGCCCTGACACTGTCCCTAACTAAGGCCCTGACATAACTCCCAACTCTGGCACTGACACTTTCTCTAACTAAGGCCCTGAAACTACTCCCAACTCAGGCACTGACCCTGTCCCTAACTAGGCCCTGACACTACTCCCAACTCAGGCACTGACACTGTCCCTAACTAAGGGCCTGACATAACTCCCAACTCCGGCACTGACACTTTCTCTAACTAAGGCCCTGAAACTACTCCCAACTCAGGCACTGACCCTGTCCCTAACTAGGCCCTGACACTACTCCCAACTCAGGCACTGACACTGTCCCTAACTAAGGCCCTGACATAACTGCCAAACCCGGCACTGACACTTTCTCTAACTAAGGCCTTGAAACTACTCACAACTCAGGCCCTGACACTGTTCCTAACTACCGGTCTCAGACTACTCCTAACTTAGGCGCTGACACTATTCCTAACACAGTCACTGACACTGTCCCTAACTAAGGTCCTGAGACTATTCTTAACTCAGTCCCTGACACTGTCCATAACTTAAGCCACGTCACTACTCCCAACTCAGGCACTGAGGCTGTTCCTAACTAAGGGTCTGACACGACTCCAAACTGAGACACTGACACTCTTCCAAATTAAGGCCTTGACACTACTCTTAACTCAGGCCCTGACACTGTCCATAATAAAGACCCTGACAAAAATCCCAACTTAGGCACTGACAATGTCCGTAACTAAGGCCCTGACACTATTCCCATCTCAGCCACTGACACTGTCCCTAACTATGGCCCTGACACTATTCCCAACGCAAGCACTGGTGCTGTCCCTAACTAAGGCACTGGCACTACTCCCAACTCGCCCTGGCGCTGTCCCTAACTAAGGCTCTGACACTACTCCCAATTCAGGCAATGACAGTGTCCCTAACTGAGGCAATGACACTACTCCCAACTCAAGCACTAAGGCTCTGGATCATTGTGATGACAAGCGCCATGGAGCATTGTGATGACAAGGGCCATGGAGAATTGTGATGACGGGTCCTGGAGCATTGTGGCGACAAGGGCCATGGAGCATTTTGATTACAGGGGTCATGGGGCATTGTGATGAAAGTGGTCATGGAGCACTGTGATTAAAGTGGTCATGGAACATTGTGATAAAAGTGGTCATGGAGCATTGTGATGAAAAGTGCTATGGAGCATTGGGATGACAGGGGTCATGGAGCATTGTGATGACAGATGCGTGGAGATTTGTGATGACGAGGACCATGGAGCATTGAGATTATAAGCATCATGCAGCATTGTGATGACAGGGGCCATGGAGCATTTTAATGACAAGAGACATGGAGCATTGTGATGACAGAAGTCATGGAGCATTGTGGTGACCAGCGGCATGGAGCATTGTGAAGAAAGGGGTACTGTAACATTGTGAAGAAAGGGTCAAGGAGCATTTTGATTACAAGGATCATGGAGCATTGTGATGACAAGGGTCATGGAGCATTGTGATGACAAGAGTCATGGAGACTTGTGATGACAGGGGGCATGGAGCTTTGTGATTTCACAGACATGTAGCATTTGAGACAATGGTCATGGAGCATTGTGATGAAAGGGGTCATGGAGCATTGTGATGATAAGGGCATGGAGCATTGTGATGACAATGGCATGTAGCATTGCGATGACAAAAGTCATGGAGCATTGTGATGACAGGGGTTATGGAGCATTGTGATGACAAGGGCGTGGAGCATTGTGATGACAGTGGTCATGGAACATTGTGACGATAAGGGCATCGAGCCGAGTTAGGGACAGTCTAGCGGCCTTGGGACTAAATTCAGTGCCTGAATTAGGCACAGCATAAGGTCTTCAGTTAGCATAAGAGGTAGGACATTAGCTCGGGACAGGTTTAGGGTAAAGGCTTGGAATCGTGTCAGGAAATGACCTAAGGAGAGTGTGAAGACCTTTGTTACTGAGACTCTCAGGGACTTATTCAGAAGCAGCGTTAGGGCTTCAGGTAGGCACAGCATCAGGGCCTGACTTAGGAAGAGCGACAGGGCCTGAGTGAGGCCTGATGTCAGGCCCTTAGCTGGGGACACTGTCAGGGAATGACTTAGGAGCAGCATCAGTGCCTCTGTTGGATCAGCTTTAGGCTCTTAGTTAAAGACATGACCGGAGCCCAAGTTAGTCACAGCGTCAAGGCCTCAGTTAGGGAAAGCTTCAGGGTCTGAGTTACAGACAGCCTCAGGTCTTCACTTAAAGACAGTGACAGGGCTTTCTTAGGGACAGTGTCAGGACCTTGGTTAGAAATGAGTCAGGATATTAGCTCAGGAGAGTGTCAGGATTTTAGTTATTGCTGGCAGCAGGGCCTATATTAAGGACAGATTCCGGGCCTTTGTTAGATTCAGTGTCATGGCCTTAGTTAGGAGTAGTCAGGGCCTTAGTTAGGGAGAGCATTAGGGTTTCAGTTAGCAGAAGATGCAGGAGATTATCTCGGGACAGAGTCAGGTCCCAGGCCAGAGATAGTGCAAGGAGATGACCAAGGGCTAACGAGAAGACCTTAGTTATTGAGAGCATCAGGGCCTTAGTTAGCAGCAGCGTGAGCGCCTTAATCAGGACCAGCGCCAGGGCTGGATGTACGGACAGCGTCAGAGCCTAACTGAGGTACAGCAACAGGGCCTAAGTGAGGCCTATCTTTAGGGCCTGAGTAAGGGACAGTATCAGGGCATGACTTAGGAGCAGCATAAAGGCCTCTGTAGGATCAGCATTAGGGTCTTCGTTAAAGCTATTATCAGGGCCTCCGTTAGGGATAGCCTCAAGGCCTCACTTAGGGGCAGCGTCAGGGCTTACTTTGGGAAAGTTTCAGGACCTTGGTAAGACATGGGTCAGGCTATTAGCTCAGGATAATATCAGGTGTTCAGATATTGACGGCAGCAGGGCCTTAGTTAGAGGCAGTGTCAGGGCCTAAGTTAGGACTAGCATCAGAGCCTTTGTTAGGTACAGTGTCAGTGACTGAGTTAGGTGTAGTGTCAGAGCCTTAGTTGGGGACAGTGTCAGGGCCTGCATTAGGACGAGCCTCCAGGCCTCAGTTAGGGACAGGTTCACGGCCTCGGACCTAAATTCAGGGCCTCATTTAGGGACAGAATCAGGGATTTAGCTAGCATAAGGGGATCTACAGCTGAAAGCAACCTGAACACCACCACAAGCAGATGCAGAAGTGAACCATGCACGCTCCTATGAAGGAATATTCCACAGCAGTTGAGTACATTTTGTTTAAAGTTAGTAACACTACAAAAATTATGTTTTGAAGAAAACTATATTCAGAAGATGAAAGAATCTCGTTCTAAAGAATCTCTTTAGCTAATCTCGACATTAGCTAAAGAGAAGGTTAGGTTAAGGTCTAGGGAGAGTGTCAGGAAATGACCTAGGGATAGTGTCAAGACCTTAGTTACTTAGCACATCAGGACCTAATTTAGGAGCAGTGAGTGTCAGGGCTTCGGGTAGGAACAGCGTCAGAGCCTGACTTAGGGAGTGGGACAGGGCCTGAGTGAGGCCTAGCGTCAGGGCCTTAGCTAGAGACAGTGTCAGGGCATGACTTAGGAGCAGCATAAGAGCCCCGGTAGGATCAGCCTCAGGGGCTATGTGAAAGATATTATCAGGGCCTCTGTTAGGGACAGCCTCAAGGCCTCACTTGGAGACAGCATCAGGGCTTCCTTAGGGACAGTTTCAGGACCTTGGTAAGAGATGGGTCAAGAAATTAGCTCAGGATAGTGTCAGGACTTTAGATATTGACGGCAGCAGGGCCTTAGTTAGGGACAGTGTCAGGCCCTGAATTAGGACGAACATCGAGGCCTTAGGTACGGACAGGGTCACAGCCTCGAGAGTAATTTTAGGCCCTTAGTTAAGGACAGCAGCAGGGCTGTAGTTAGCATAAGAGGCACGACATTTGCTAGGGACAGGGTCAGGTTATGGTCTAGGGATAGTGTCAGGAAAGGACCTAAGCATAGTGTCAAAACCTTAGTTACTGAGAGTATCAGATCCTTATTTAGAACCAGTGTCAGGGCTTCAGGTAGGGACAGCATCAGAGCCTGACTTAGGGAGAGCGACAGGGCCTGAGTGAGGCCTAGCGTCAGGCCCTTAGCTGAGGACACTGTCAGGGCATGACTTAGGAACAGAATCAGCGCCTCTGTTGGATCAGCCTTAGCGTCTTTGTTACAGATATGATCAGGGACTGACTTAGTCACAGCTTCTAGGCCTCAGTTAGGGAAAGCTTCAGGGCCTGAGTTAGGGACAGCCTCAGTTCTTAACACAGGGACAGCGACAGGGCTTTCTTAGGGACAGTGTCAGGACCTTGGTTAGAAATATGTCAGGATATTAACTCAGGCTAGTGTCCAGTTTTTAGTTATTGCTGACAGCAGGGCCTATATTAGGGGCAAATTCTGAGCCTTACTTAGAGACAGTGTCAGGGCCTGAGTTAGGACTAGCATCAGAGCCCTTGTAAAGTACAGTGTCAGGGACTGAGTTAGGTGTAGTGTCAGGGCTTTAGTTAGGGACAGTGTCAGCGCCTCAGTTAGGATGAGCCTCCAACCTCAGTTAGGGACAGGTTGACGGCCTCGGGGCTAATTTCAGGCTCTTAGTTAGAGACAGCATCAGGGATTTAGTTAGCATAAGAGGCTCGACAATAGCTAAAGACAAGTTTAGGTTAAGATCTAGGGATAGTGTCAGGAAATGACCTAGGGATAGTGTCAAGACCATAGCTAATTAGAGCATCAGTGCCTAATTTAGGCCCAGTGTCAGGGCTTCAGGTAGGGACAGAGTCTTAGCCTGACGTAGGGAGAGCGACAGGGCCTGAGTGATGCCTAGAGTCAGGGCCTTAGCTACGGACAGCGTCAGGGCATGACATAGGATCAACATAAGGATCTCTGTAAGATCAGCATTAGAGTTTAGTTAAAGACATTATCAGGACCTCTGTGAGGGACAGCCTCAGGGCCTCACTTAGGGACAGTGTCAGGGCTAACGTTGGGAGAGTTTCAGGACCTTGGTAAGACATGGGTCAGGATATTAGCTCAGGATAATGTCAGGACTTCAGATATTGATGGTAGCAGCGCCTACGTTAGGGAAAGTTTCAAGGCGTTAGTTAGGAGTAGAGGGCCTCTGATAGGTCCAGTGTCAGATCCTCAGTTAGCAATAGTGTTAGGGCCTTAGTTAGGGACAGTGTCAGGGCCGGATGTAGGGCGAGCATCTAGGCCTTAGTTCGGGACAGTTTCATGGTCTTGGGACTAAATTCAGTGCCTGAGGTAGGCACAGCCTAAGGACTTCAGTTAGCATAAGAGGCAGGACATTAGCTAGTGGCCGTGTCAGTTTAACATCTAGGGATAGTGTCAGGAAATGACAAAGTGTGAAGACCTTTGTTATGGAGACTCTCAGGACCTTATTCAGAACCAGTGTTAGGGCTTCAGGTAGGGACAGCATCAGAGCCTGACTTAGGGAGAGCGATAGGGTCTGAGTGAGGCCTAGCATCAGACACTTAGTGGGGGACACTATCGGGGCATGACTTAGGAGCAGCATCAGGGCCTCTGTTGGATCAGCCTTAGGGTCTTAGTTAAAGACATGATCAGGGTCTGAGTTAGTCACAGCATCAAGGCCTGAGTTAGGTAGGGAAAGCTTCAGGGCCTCACTTAGGGACAGCGTCAGGGCTTACTTTGGGACAGTTTCAGGACCTTGGTAAGACATGGGTCAGGTTATTAGCTCCGGATAATGTCAGGACTTTAGATGTTGATGGCAGCAGCCCTTAGTTAGAGACAGTGTCAGGCCCTGAGTTACGACTAGCATCAGAGCCTTTGTTAGACACAATGTTCGGGACTGAATTAGGAGTAGAGTCAGGGCCTTAGTTAGTGACAGTGTCAGGGCCTGACTTAGGGAGAGCGACAGGGCCTGAGTGAGGCTTAGCGTCAGGCCCTTAGCTGGGCACACTGTCAGGGCATGACTTTGGAGCAGCATCAGCGTCTTTGCTGGATCAGCATTAAGGTCTTCGTTAGGTACATGATCAGGGCCTGAATTAGTCACAGCTTCAAGGCTTCAGTTCAGGAAAGCTTCAGGGCCTGAGTTAGGGACAGCCTCAGGTCTTCACTTAGGGACAGCGTCAGGGCTTACTTTGGGACAGTTTCAGGACCTTGGAAAGACATAGGTCAGGATATTAGCTCAGGATAATGTCAGGACTTTTGATAGTGATGGCAGCAGGGCCTTAGTTACAGACGGTTTCAGGGCCTGAGTTAGGCCTAGCATCAGAGACTTTGTTAGGTACAGTGTAAGGGACTGAGTTAGGAGTAGTGTCAGGGCCTTGCTTAGGGACAGTGTCAGGGTCTGATTTAGGTGTACTGTCTGAGACCTAGTTAGGGACAGTGCTAGGGCCTGAGTTAGGATTAGTGTCAAGGCCTTATTTAGGACCAATTTCAGGGCCTTAGTTTGGACTAGCATCAGAGCCATTGTTAGGAATCGTATGAGGGCCTGAGTTAGGCATACTATCAGGGCCTTAGTTAGGGACAGTTTTAGGGCCTGAGTTAGGATTAGTGTCAAGGCCTTATTTAGGACCAATTTTAGGGCTTTAGTTTGGACTAGCAACAAAGCCTTTGTTAGGTATCATGTCGGGGCCTCAGTTAGGTGTAGTGTCAGGGCCATTGTTAGGGACAGTATGAGGGCCTGACTTAGGAGAAATTCAGGGCCTTAGCCAAGGAAAGTGTCAGGGCCTTAGTTAGGGACAATATCAGGGCCTGAATTAGCAGTAGTGTCCAAAGTCCTTAGTGAGGAGAGTAAGGAGTAAGTCAGGACTCAGGCCCTGACACTGTTCTTAAATAAGGCCCTGACATTACCTGGAACACAGGTCCTGATCTGATTCCTATCATAGGCGCTGATGTTGGACTTAACTAAGGCCCTGACACTGGTCCTAACTAAAGCTGTGACACTACTCTTAACTCAGGCCCTGACACTGTCCCTAACAAAGCCTCTGACACTACTCCTAAATCAGGCACTGACACTGTCCCTAACTAAGGCCCTGACATACACCTAACTCAGGCCCTGACACTGTCTCTAACTAAGGCCCTGATACTACTCCAAACTCAGCACTGACACTGTCACTAACTAAGGCCCTGACACTATTCATAGCTCACCCCCTAACACAACTCCTAAATCATGCCCTGACAATGTCCCTAACTAAGGCCCTGACACTACTCCTATCTCAAGCAATGACACTGTCCTTAACTTAGGCCCTGACTCTACTCCTGACTCAGGCACTGACACTGGCCCTAACTTAGGCCCTGACACTACTCCTAACTAAGCAACTGACACTGTCCCTAACTAAGGCCCGGACACTACTCCTTACTCAGGCACTGACAATGTCACTAACTACGGCCGTGACACTACTCCCAAAATAGGCACTGAGACTGTCCCGAAATACGCCCTGACAGTACTCCCAACTCAGGCACTGACACTGTCCCTAACTAAGGCCCTGACACTACTCCCAAACTAGGCACTGACATTGTCCCTAACTGAAGCCTTGACATTACTCTCAACTCAGGCACTAACACTGTCCCTAACTAAGGACTTGACACTACTCTTAACTCACGCCCTGGCACAGTCCCTAACAAAGGCCTGCCACTACCCCCAACTCTGGCACTGAGAGTGTCCCTAACTACGGCCATCACACTACTCCTTACTCAGTCACTGACGCTGTCCCTAAGTAAGGCCTTGACACTACTCCCAACGCAGGCACTGACGCTGTCCCTAACTAAGGCTCTGACACTACTCCCAACTCAGGCACTGACGCTGTCCCTTACTAAGTCTCTGACACTACTCCCAACACAGGCATTGACACTGTCCCTAACTAAGGCCCTCACACTACTACTTACTTAGGCATTGACACGCTACCTAACTAAGGCCCTGAGACTACTTCTACCTCAGACCCTGACACGGTCCCTAACGAAGGGCCTGATACTACTCCCAACACAGGCACTGACACTCTCCCTAACTAAGGCCTTGACACTACTTTTAACTCATGCCCTGATGCTGTCCCAAGAAAAGACCCTGAGACTATTCCCAACTCAGGCACTGACACTCTCCCTAACTAAGACCCTGACACTACTCCCATTGCAGCCACTGACACTGTCCCTAATGCCCTGACACTACTTCCAACTCAGGCACTGACACTGTCCCTAACTAGGCCCTGACACTACTCCCAACTCAGGCCCTGACACTGTCCCTAACTAAGGCCCTGACAGTACTCCCAAACTACGCACTGACATTGTCCCTAACTAAGGTCTTGACATTACTCTCAACTCAGGCACTAACACTGTCCCTAACTAAGGACTTGACACTACTCTTAATTCACGCCCTGGCACAGTTCCTAACAAAGGCCTGCCACTACCCGCAACTCTGGCACTGAGAGTGTCCCTAACTATGGCCATCACACTACGCCTAACTCAGGCACTGACGCTGTCCCTAAGTAAGGCCCTGACACTACTCCCAACGCAGGCACTGACGCTGTCCCTAACTAAGGCTCTGACACTACTCCCAACGCAGGCACTGACGGTGTCCCTTACTAAGTCTCTGACACTACTCCCAACACAGGCATTGACACTGTCCCTAACTAAGGCCCTCACACTACTACTTACTTAGGCATTGACACGCTACCTAACTAAGGCCCTGAGACTACTTCTACCTCAGACCCTGACACTGTCCCTAACGAAGGGCCTGATACTACTCCCAACGCAGGCACTCACGGTGTCCCTAACTAAGGCTCTGACACTACTCCCAACGCAGGCACTGACGGTGTCCCTTACTAAGTCTCTGACACTACTCCCAACACAGGCATTGACACTGTCCCTAACTAAGGCCCTCACACTACTACTTACTTAGGCATTGACACGCTACCTAACTAAGGCCCTGAGACTACTTCTACCTCAGACCCTGACACTGTCCCTAACGAAGGGCCTGATACTACTCCCAACACAGGCACTGACACTCTCCCTAACTAAGGCCTTGACACTACTTTTAACTCATGCCCTGATGCTGTCCCCAGAAAAGACCCTGAGACTATTCCCAACTCAGGCACTGACACTCTCCCTAACTAAGACCCTGACACTACTCCCATTGCAGCCACTGACACTGTCCCTAATGCCCTGACACTACTTCCAACTCAGGCACTGACACTGTCCCTAACTAGGCCCTGACACTGCTCCCAACTCAGGCCCTGACACTGTCCCTAACTAAGGCCCTTACATAACTCCCAACTCCGGCACTGACACTTTCTCTAACTAAGGCCCTGAAACTACTCCCAACTCAGGCACTGACCCTGTCCCTAACTAGGACCTGACACTACTCCCAACTCAGGCACTGACACTGTCCCTAACTAAGGCCCTGACATAACTCCCGAACCCGGCACTGACACTTTCTCTAACTAAGGCCCTGAAACTACTCACAACTCAGGCCCTGACACTGTTCCTAACTACCGGTCTCAGACTACTCCTAACTTAGGCGCTGACACTATTCCTAACACAGTCACTGACACTGTCCCTAACTAAGGTCCTGAGACTATTCTTAACTCAGTCCCTGACACTGTCCATAACTTAAGCCATGTCACTACTCCCAACTCAGGCACTGAGGCTGTTCCTAACTAAGGGTCTGACACGACTCCAAACTGAGACACTGACACTCTTCCAAATTAAGGCCTTGACACTACTCTTAACTCAGGCCCTGACACTGTCCATAATAAAGACCCTGACAAAAATCCCAACTTAGGCACTGACAATGTCCGTAACTAAGGCCCTGACACTATTCCCATCTCAGCCACTGACACTGTCCCTAACTATGGCCCTGACACTATTCCCAACGCAAGCACTGGTGCTGTCCCTAACTAAGGCACTGGCACTACTCCCAACTCGCCCTGGCGCTGTCCCTAACTAAGGCTCTGACACTACTCCCAATTCAGGCAATGACAGTGTCCCTAACTGAGGCAATGACACTACTCCCAACTCAAGCACTAAGGCTCTGGATCATTGTGATGACAAGCGCCATGGAGCATTGTGATGACAAGGGCCATGGAGAATTGTGATGACGGGTCCTGGAGCATTGTGGCGACAAGGGCCATGGAGCATTTTGATTACAGGGGTCATGGGGCATTGTGATGAAAGTGGTCATGGAGCACTGTGATTAAAGTGGTCATGGAACATTGTGATAAAAGTGGTCATGGAGCATTGTGATGAAAAGTGCTATGGAGCATTGGGATGACAGGGGTCATGGAGCATTGTGATGACAAATGCGTGGAGATTTGTGATGACGAGGACCATGGAGCATTGAGATTATAAGCATCATGCAGCATTGTGATGACAGGGGCCATGGAGCATTTTAATGACAAGAGACATGGAGCATTGTGATGACAGAAGTCATGGAGCATTGTGGTGACCAGCGGCATGGAGCATTGTGAAGAAAGGGGTACTGTAACATTGTGAAGAAAGGGTCAAGGAGCATTTTGATTACAAGGATCATGGAGCATTGTGATGACAAGGGTCATGGAGCATTGTGATGACAAGAGGCATGGAGACTTGTGATGACAGGGGGCATGGAGCTTTGTGATTTCACAGACATGTAGCATTTGAGACAATGGTCATGGAGCATTGTGATGAAAGGGGTCATGGAGCATTGTGATGATAAGGGCATGGAGCATTGTGATGACAATGGCATGTAGCATTGCGATGACAAAAGTCATGGAGCATTGTGATGACAGGGGTTATGGAGCATTGTGATGATAAGGGCGTGGAGCATTGTGATGACAGTGGTCATGGAACATTGTGACGATAAGGGCATCGAGCCGAGTTAGGGACAGTCTAGCGGCCTTGGGACTAAATTCAGTGCCTGAATTAGGCACAGCATAAGGTCTTCAGTTAGCATAAGAGGTAGGACATTAGCTCGGGACAGGTTTAGGGTAAAGGCTTGGAATCGTGTCAGGAAATGACCTAAGGAGAGTGTGAAGACCTTTGTTACTGAGACTCTCAGGGACTTATTCAGAAGCAGCGTTAGGGCTTCAGGTAGGCACAGCATCAGGGCCTGACTTAGGAAGAGCGACAGGGCCTGAGTGAGGCCTGATGTCAGGCCCTTAGCTGGGGACACTGTCAGGGAATGACTTAGGAGCAGCATCAGTGCCTCTGTTGGATCAGCTTTAGGCTCTTAGTTAAAGACATGACCGGAGCCCAAGTTAGTCACAGCGTCAAGGCCTCAGTTAGGGAAAGCTTCAGGGTCTGAGTTACAGACAGCCTCAGGTCTTCACTTAAAGACAGCGACAGGGCTTTCTTAGGGACAGTGTCAGGACCTTGGTTAGAAATGAGTCAGGATATTAGCTCAGGAGAGTGTCAGGATTTTAGTTATTGCTGGCAGCAGGGCCTATATTAAGGACAGATTCCGGGCCTTTGTTAGATTCAGTGTCATGGCCTTAGTTAGGAGTAGTCAGGGCCTTAGTTAGGGAGAGCATTAGGGTTTCAGTTAGCAGAAGATGCAGGAGATTATCTCGGGACAGAGTCAGGTCCCAGGCCAGAGATAGTGCAAGGAGATGACCAAGGGCTAACGAGAAGACCTTAGTTATTGAGAGCATCAGGGCCTTAGTTAGCAGCAGCGTGAGCGCCTTAATCAGGACCAGCGCCAGGGCTGGATGTACGGACAGCGTCAGAGCCTAACTGAGGTACAGCAACAGGGCCTAAGTGAGGCCTATCTTTAGGGCCTGAGTAAGGGACAGTATCAGGGCATGACTTAGGAGCAGCATAAAGGCCTCTGTAGGATCAGCATTAGGGTCTTCGTTAAAGCTATTATCAGGGCCTCCGTTAGGGATAGCCTCAAGGCCTCACTTAGGGGCAGCGTCAGGGCTTACTTTGGGAAAGTTTCAGGACCTTGGTAAGACATGGGTCAGGCTATTAGCTCAGGATAATATCAGGTGTTCAGATATTGACGGCAGCAGGGCCTTAGTTAGAGGCAGTGTCAGGCCCTAAGTTAGGACTAGCATCAGAGCCTTTGTTAGGTACAGTGTCAGTGACTGAGTTAGGTGTAGTGTCAGAGCCTTAGTTGGGGACAGTGTCAGGGCCTGCATTAGGACGAGCCTCCAGGCCTCAGTTAGGGACAGGTTCACGGCCTCGGACCTAAATTCAGGGCCTCATTTAGGGACAGAATCAGGGATTTAGCTAGCATAAGGGGATCTACAGCTGAAAGCAACCTGAACACCACCACAAGCAGATGCAGAAGTGAACCATGCACGCTCCTATGAAGGAATATTCCACAGCAGTTGAGTACATTTTGTTTAAAGTTAGTAACACTACAAAAATTATGTTTTGAAGAAAACTATATTCAGAAGATGAAAGAATCTCGTTCTAAAGAATCTCTTTAGCTAATCTCGACATTAGCTAAAGAGAAGGTTAGGTTAAGGTCTAGGGAGAGTGTCAGGAAATGACCTAGGGATAGTGTCAAGACCTTAGTTACTTAGCACATCAGGACCTAATTTAGGAGCAGTGAGTGTCAGGGCTTCGGGTAGGAACAGCGTCAGAGCCTGACTTAGGGAGTGGGACAGGGCCTGAGTGAGGCCTAGCGTCAGGGCCTTAGCTAGAGACAGTGTCAGGGCATGACTTAGGAGCAGCATAAGAGCCCCGGTAGGATCAGCCTCAGGGGCTATGTGAAAGATATTATCAGGGCCTCTGTTAGGGACAGCCTCAAGGCCTCACTTGGAGACAGCATCAGGGCTTCCTTAGGGACAGTTTCAGGACCTTGGTAAGAGATGGGTCAAGAAATTAGCTCAGGATAGTGTCAGGACTTTAGATATTGACGGCAGCAGGGCCTTAGTTAGGGACAGTGTCAGGCCCTGAATTAGGACGAACATCGAGGCCTTAGGTACGGACAGGGTCACAGCCTCGAGAGTAATTTTAGGTCCTTAGTTAAGGACAGCAGCAGGGCTGTAGTTAGCATAAGAGGCACGACATTTGCTAGGGACAGGGTCAGGTTATGGTCTAGGGATAGTGTCAGGAAAGGACCTAAGCATAGTGTCAAAACCTTAGTTACTGAGAGTATCAGATCCTTATTTAGAACCAGTGTCAGGGCTTCAGGTAGGGACAGCATCAGAGCCTGACTTAGGGAGAGCGACAGGGCCTGAGTGAGGCCTAGCGTCAGGCCCTTAGCTGAGGACACTGTCAGGGCATGACTTAGGAACAGAATCAGCGCCTCTGTTGGATCAGCCTTAGCGTCTTTGTTACAGATATGATCAGGGCCTGACTTAGTCACAGCTTCTAGGCCTCAGTTAGGGAAAGCTTCAGGGCCTGAGTTAGGGACAGCCTCAGTTCTTAACACAGGGACAGCGACAGGGCTTTCTTAGGGACAGTGTCAGGACCTTGGTTAGAAATATGTCAGGATATTAACTCAGGCTAGTGTCCAGTTTTTAGTTATTGCTGACAGCAGGGCCTATATTAGGGGCAAATTCTGAGCCTTACTTAGAGACAGTGTCAGGGCCTGAGTTAGGACTAGCATCAGAGCCCTTGTAAAGTACAGTGTCAGGGACTGAGTTAGGTGTAGTGTCAGGGCTTTAGTTAGGGACAGTGTCAGCGCCTCAGTTAGGATGAGCCTCCAACCTCAGTTAGGGACAGGTTGACGGCCTCGGGGCTAATTTCAGGCTCTTAGTTAGAGACAGCATCAGGGATTTAGTTAGCATAAGAGGCTCGACAATAGCTAAAGACAAGTTTAGGTTAAGATCTAGGGATAGTGTCAGGAAATGACCTAGGGATAGTGTCAAGACCATAGCTAATTAGAGCATCAGTGCCTAATTTAGGCCCAGTGTCAGGGCTTCAGGTAGGGACAGAGTCTTAGCCTGACGTAGGGAGAGCGACAGGGCCTGAGTGATGCCTAGAGTCAGGGCCTTAGCTACGGACAGCGTCAGGGCATGACATAGGATCAACATAAGGGTCTCTGTAAGATCAGCATTAGAGTTTAGTTAAAGACATTATCAGGACCTCTGTGAGGGACAGCCTCAGGGCCTCACTTAGGGACAGTGTCAGGGTCTGATTTAGGTGTACTGTCTGAGACCTAGTTAGGGACAGTGCTAGGGCCTGAGTTAGGATTAGTGTCAAGGCCTTATTTAGGACCAATTTCACGGCCTTAGTTTGGACTAGCATCAGAGCCATTGTTAGGAATCGTATGAGGGCCTGAGTTAGGCATACTATCAGGGCCTTAGTTAGGGACAGTTTTAGGGCCTGAGTTAGGATTAGTGTCAAGGCCTTATTTAGGACCAATTTTAGGGCTTTAGTTTGGACTAGCAACAAAGCCTTTGTTAGGTATCATGTCGGGGCCTCAGTTAGGTGTAGTGTCAGGGCCATTGTTAGGGACAGTATGAGGGCCTGACTTAGGAGAAATTCAGGGCCTTAGCCAAGGAAAGTGTCAGGGCCTTAGTTAGGGACAATATCAGGGCCTGAATTAGCAGTAGTGTCCAAAGTCCTTAGTGAGGAGAGTAAGGAGTAAGTCAGGACTCAGGCCCTGACACTGTTCTTAAATAAGGCCCTGACATTACCTGGAACACAGGTCCTGATCTGATTCCTATCATAGGCGCTGATGTTGGACTTAACTAAGGCCCTGACACTGGTCCTAACTAAAGCTGTGACACTACTCTTAACTCAGGCCCTGACACTGTCCCTAACAAAGCCTCTGACACTACTCCTAAATCAGGCACTGACACTGTCCCTAACTAAGGCCCTGACATACACCTAACTCAGGCCCTGACACTGTCTCTAACTAAGGCCCTGATACTACTCCAAACTCAGCACTGACACTGTCACTAACTAAGGCCCTGACACTATTCATAGCTCACCCCCTAACACAACTCCTAAATCATGCCCTGACAATGTCCCTAACTAAGGCCCTGACACTACTCCTATCTCAAGCAATGACACTGTCCTTAACTTAGGCCCTGACTCTACTCCTGACTCAGGCACTGACACTGGCCCTAACTTAGGCCCTGACACTACTCCTAACTAAGCAACTGACACTGTCCCTAACTAAGGCCCGGACACTACTCCTTACTCAGGCACTGACAATGTCACTAACTACGGCCGTGACACTACTCCCAAAATAGGCACTGAGACTGTCCCGAAATACGCCCTGACAGTACTCCCAACTCAGGCACTGACACTGTCCCTAACTAAGGCCCTGACACTACTCCCAAACTAGGCACTGACATTGTCCCTAACTGAAGCCTTGACATTACTCTCAACTCAGGCACTAACACTGTCCCTAACTAAGGACTTGACACTACTCTTAACTCACGCCCTGGCACAGTCCCTAACAAAGGCCTGCCACTACCCCCAACTCTGGCACTGAGAGTGTCCCTAACTACGGCCATCACACTACTCCTTACTCAGTCACTGACGCTGTCCCTAAGTAAGGCCTTGACACTACTCCCAACGCAGGCACTGACGCTGTCCCTAACTAAGGCTCTGACACTACTCCCAACTCAGGCACTGACGCTGTCCCTTACTAAGTCTCTGACACTACTCCCAACACAGGCATTGACACTGTCCCTAACTAAGGCCCTCACACTACTACTTACTTAGGCATTGACACGCTACCTAACTAAGGCCCTGAGACTACTTCTACCTCAGACCCTGACACGGTCCCTAACGAAGGGCCTGATACTACTCCCAACACAGGCACTGACACTCTCCCTAACTAAGGCCTTGACACTACTTTTAACTCATGCCCTGATGCTGTCCCAAGAAAAGACCCTGAGATTTTCCCAACTCAGGCACTGACACTCTCCCTAACTAAGACCCTGACACTACTCCCATTGCAGCCACTGACACTGTCCCTAATGCCCTGACACTACTTCCAACTCAGGCACTGACACTGTCCGTAACTAGGCCCTGACACTACTCCCAACTCAGGCCCTAACACAGTCCCTAACTAAGGCCCTGACAGTACTCCCAAACTACGCACTGACATTGTCCCTAACTAAGGTCTTGACATTACTCTCAACTCAGGCACTAACACTGTCCCTAACTAAGGACTTGACACTACTCTTAACTCACGCCCTGGCACAGTCCCTAACAAAGGCCTGCCACTACCCGCAACTCTGGCACTGAGAGTGTCCCTAACTACGGCCATCACACTACTCCTAACTCAGGCACTGACGCTGTCCCTAAGTAAGGCCCTGACACTACTCCCAACGCAGGCACTGACGCTGTCCCTAACTAAGGCTCTGACACTACTCCCAACGCAGGCACTGACGGTGTCCCTTACTAAGTCTCTGACACTACTCCCAACACAGGCATTGACACTGTCCCTAACTAAGGCCCTCACACTACTACTTACTTAGGCATTGACACGCTACCTAACTAAGGCCCTGAGACTACTTCTACCTCAGACCCTGACACTGTCCCTAACGAAGGGCCTGATACTACTCCCAACGCAGGCACTCACGGTGTCCCTAACTAAGGCTCTGACACTACTCCCAACGCAGGCACTGACGGTGTCCCTTACTAAGTCTCTGACTCTACTCCCAACACAGGCATTGACACTGTCCCTAACTAAGGCCCTCACACTACTACTTACTTAGGCATTGACACGCTACCTAACTAAGGCCCTGAGACTACTTCTACCTCAGACCCTGACACTGTCCCTAACGAAGGGCCTGATACTACTCCCAACGCAGGCCCTCACGGTGTCCCTAACTAAGGCTCTGACACTACTCCCAACGCAGGCACTGACGGTGTCCCTTACTAAGTCTCTGACACTACTCCCAACACAGGCATTGACACTGTCCCTAACTAAGGCCCTCACACTACTACTTACTTAGGCATTGACACGCTACCTAACTAAGGCCCTGAGACTACTTCTACCTCAGACCCTGACACTGTCCCTAACGAAGGGCCTGATACTACTCCCAACACAGGCACTGACACTCTCCCTAACTAAGGCCTTGACACTACTTTTAACTCATGCCCTGATGCTGTCCCCAGAAAAGACCCTGAGACTATTCCCAACTCAGGCACTGACACTCTCCCTAACTAAGACCCTGACACTACTCCCATTGCAGCCACTGACACTGTCCCTAATGCCCTGACACTACTTCCAACTCAGGCACTGACACTGTCCCTAACTAGGCCCTGACACTGCTCCCAACTCAGGCCCTGACACTGTCCCTAACTAAGGCCCTGACATAACTCCCAACTCTGGCACTGACACTTTCTCTAACTAAGGCCCTGAAACTACTCCCAACTCAGGCACTGACCCTGTCCCTAACTAGGACCTGACACTACTCCCAACTCAGGCACTGACACTGTCCCTAACTAAGGCCCTGACATAACTGCCAAACCCGGCACTGACACTTTCTCTAACTAAGGCCCTGAAACTACTCACAACTCAGGCCCTGACACTGTTCCTAACTACCGGTCTCAGACTACTCCTAACTTAGGCGCTGACACTATTCCTAACACAGTCACTGACACTGTCCCTAACTAAGGTCCTGAGACTATTCTTAACTCAGTCCCTGACACTGTCCATAACTTAAGCCATGTCACTACTCCCAACTCAGGCACTGAGGCTGTTCCTAACCAAGGGTCTGACACTACTCCAAACTGAGACACTGACACTCTTCCAAATTAAGGCCTTGACACTACTCTTAACTCAGGCCCTGACACTGTCCATAATAAAGACCCTGACAAAAATCCCAACTTAGGCACTGACAATGTCCGTAACTAAGGCCCTGACACTATTCCCATCTCAGCCACTGACACTGTCCCTAACTATGGCCCTGACACTATTCCCAACGCAAGCACTGGTGCTGTCCCTAACTAAGGCACTGGCACTACTCCCAACTCGCCCTGGCGCTGTCCCTAACTAAGGCTCTGACACTACTCCCAATTCAGGCAATGACAGTGTCCCTAACTGAGGCAATGACACTACTCCCAACTCAAGCACTAAGGCTCTGGATCATTGTGATGACAAGCGCCATGGAGCATTGTGATGACAAGGGCCATAGAGAATTGTGATGACGGGTCCTGGAGCATTGTGGCGACAAGGGCCATGGAGCATTTTGATTACAGGGGTCATGGGGCATTGTGATGAAAGTGGTCATGGAGCACTGTGATTAAAGTGGTCATGGAACATTGTGATAAAAGTGGTCATGGAGCATTGTGATGAAAAGTGCTATGGAGCATTGGGATGACAGGGGTCATGGAGCATTGTGATGACAAATGCGTGGAGATTTGTGATGACGAGGACCATGGAGCATTGAGATTATAAGCATCATGCAGCATTGTGATGACAGGGGCCATGGAGCATTTTAATGACAAGAGACATGGAGCATTGTGATGACAGAAGTCATGGAGCATTGTGGTGACCAGCGGCATGGAGCATTGTGAAGAAAGGGGTACTGTAACATTGTGAAGAAAGGGTCAAGGAGCATTTTGATTACAAGGATCATGGAGCATTGTGATGACAAGGGTCATGGAGCATTGTGATGACAAGAGTCATGGAGACTTGTGATGACAGAGGGCATGGAGCTTTGTGATTTCACAGACATGTAGCATTTGAGACAATGGTCATGGAGCATTGTGAGGAAAGGGGTCATGGAGCATTGTGATGATAAGGGCATGGAGCATTGTGATGACAATGGCATGTAGCATTGCGATGACAAAGGTCATGGAGCATTGTGATGACAGGGGTTATGGAGCATTGTGATGACAAGGGCGTGGAGCATTGTGATGACAGTGGTCATGGAACATTGTGACGATAAGGGCATCGAGCCGAGTTAGGGACAGTCTAGCGGCCTTGGGACTAAATTCAGTGCCTGAATTAGGCACAGCATAAGGTCTTCAGTTAGCATAAGAGGTAGGACATTAGCTCGGGACAGGTTTAGGGTAAAGGCTTGGAATCGTGTCAGGAAATGACCTAAGGAGAGTGTGAAGACCTTTGTTACTGAGACTCTCAGGGACTTATTCAGAAGCAGCGTTAGGGCTTCAGGTAGGCACAGCATCAGGGCCTGACTTAGGAAGAGCGACAGGGCCTGAGTGAGGCCTGATGTCAGGCCCTTAGCTGGGGACACTGTCAGGGAATGACTTAGGAGCAGCATCAGTGCCTCTGTTGGATCAGCTTTAGGCTCTTAGTTAAAGACATGACCGGAGCCCAAGTTAGTCACAGCGTCAAGGCCTCAGTTAGGGAAAGCTTCAGGGTCTGAGTTACAGACAGCCTCAGGTCTTCACTTAAAGACAGCGACAGGGCTTTCTTAGGGACAGTGTCAGGACCTTGGTTAGAAATGAGTCAGGATATTAGCTCAGGAGAGTGTCAGGATTTTAGTTATTGCTGGCAGCAGGGCCTATATTAAGGACAGATTCCGGGCCTTTGTTAGATTCAGTGTCATGGCCTTAGTTAGGAGTAGTCAGGGCCTTAGTTAGGGAGAGCATTAGGGTTTCAGTTAGCAGAAGATGCAGGAGATTATCTCGGGACAGAGTCAGGTCCCAGGCCAGAGATAGTGCAAGGAGATGACCAAGGGCTAACGAGAAGACCTTAGTTATTGAGAGCATCAGGGCCTTAGTTAGCAGCAGCGTGAGCGCCTTAATCAGGACCAGCGCCAGGGCTGGATGTACGGACAGCGTCAGAGCCTAACTGAGGTACAGCAACAGGGCCTAAGTGAGGCCTATCTTTAGGGCCTGAGTAAGGGACAGTATCAGGGCATGACTTAGGAGCAGCATAAAGGCCTCTGTAGGATCAGCATTAGGGTCTTCGTTAAAGCTATTATCAGGGCCTCCGTTAGGGATAGCCTCAAGGCCTCACTTAGGGGCAGCGTCAGGGCTTACTTTGGGAAAGTTTCAGGACCTTGGTAAGACATGGGTCAGGCTATTAGCTCAGGATAATATCAGGTGTTCAGATATTGACGGCAGCAGGGCCTTAGTTAGAGGCAGTGTCAGGGCCTAAGTTAGGACTAGCATCAGAGCCTTTGTTAGGTACAGTGTCAGTGACTGAGTTAGGTGTAGTGTCAGAGCCTTAGTTGGGGACAGTGTCAGGGCCTGCATTAGGACGAGCCTCCAGGCCTCAGTTAGGGACAGGTTCACGGCCTCGGACCTAAATTCAGGGCCTCATTTAGGGACAGAATCAGGGATTTAGCTAGCATAAGGGGATCTACAGCTGAAAGCAACCTGAACACCACCACAAGCAGATGCAGAAGTGAACCATGCACGCTCCTATGAAGGAATATTCCACAGCAGTTGAGTACATTTTGTTTAAAGTTAGTAACACTATAAAAATTATGTTTTGAAGAAAACTATATTCAGAAGATGAAAGAATCTCGTTCTAAAGAATCTCTTTAGCTAATCTCGACATTAGCTAAAGAGAAGGTTAGGTTAAGGTCTAGGGAGAGTGTCAGGAAATGACCTAGGGATAGTGTCAAGACCTTAGTTACTTAGCACATCAGGACCTAATTTAGGAGCAGTGAGTGTCAGGGCTTCGGGTAGGAACAGCGTCAGAGCCTGACTTAGGGAGTGGGACAGGGCCTGAGTGAGGCCTAGCGTCAGGGCCTTAGCTAGAGACAGTGTCAGGGCATGACTTAGGAGCAGCATAAGAGCCCCGGTAGGATCAGCCTCAGGGGCTATGTGAAAGATATTATCAGGGCCTCTGTTAGGGACAGCCTCAAGGCCTCACTTGGAGACAGCATCAGGGCTTCCTTAGGGACAGTTTCAGGACCTTGGTAAGAGATGGGTCAAGAAATTAGCTCAGGATAGTGTCAGGACTTTAGATATTGACGGCAGCAGGGCCTTAGTTAGGGACAGTGTCAGGCCCTGAATTGGGACGAACATCGAGGCCTTAGGTACGGACAGGGTCACAGCCTCGAGAGTAATTTTAGGCCCTTAGTTAAGGACAGCAGCAGGGCTGTAGTTAGCATAAGAGGCACGACATTTGCTAGGGACAGGGTCAGGTTATGGTCTAGGGATAGTGTCAGGAAAGGACCTAAGCATAGTGTCAAAACCTTAGTTACTGAGAGTATCAGATCCTTATTTAGAACCAGTGTCAGGGCTTCAGGTAGGGACAGCATCAGAGCCTGACTTAGGGAGAGCGACAGGGCCTGAGTGAGGCCTAGCGTCAGGCCCTTAGCTGAGGACACTGTCAGGGCATGACTTAGGAACAGAATCAGCGCCTCTGTTGGATCAGCCTTAGCGTCTTTGTTACAGATATGATCAGGGCCTGACTTAGTCACAGCTTCTAGGCCTCAGTTAGGGAAAGCTTCAGGGCCTGAGTTAGGGACAGCCTCAGTTCTTAACACAGGGACAGCGACAGGGCTTTCTTAGGGACAGTGTCAGGACCTTGGTTAGAAATATGTCAGGATATTAACTCAGGCTAGTGTCCAGTTTTTAGTTATTGCTGACAGCAGGGCCTATATTAGGGGCAAATTCTGAGCCTTACTTAGAGACAGTGTCAGGGCCTGAGTTAGGACTAGCATCAGAGCCCTTGTAAAGTACAGTGTCAGGGACTGAGTTAGGTGTAGTGTCAGGGCTTTAGTTAGGGACAGTGTCAGCGCCTCAGTTAGGATGAGCCTCCAACCTCAGTTAGGGACAGGTTGACGGCCTCGGGGCTAATTTCAGGCTCTTAGTTAGAGACAGCATCAGGGATTTAGTTAGCATAAGAGGCTCGACAATAGCTAAAGACAAGTTTAGGTTAAGATCTAGGGATAGTGTCAGGAAATGACCTAGGGATAGTGTCAAGACCATAGCTAATTAGAGCATCAGTGCCTAATTTAGGCCCAGTGTCAGGGCTTCAGGTAGGGACAGAGTCTTAGCCTGACGTAGGGAGAGCGACAGGGCCTGAGTGATGCCTAGAGTCAGGGCCTTAGCTACGGACAGCGTCAGGGCATGACATAGGATCAACATAAGGGTCTCTGTAAGATCAGCATTAGAGTTTAGTTAAAGACATTATCAGGACCTCTGTGAGGGACAGCCTCAGGGCCTCACTTAGGGACAGTGTCAGGGTCTGATTTAGGTGTACTGTCTGAGACCTAGTTAGGGACAGTGCTAGGGCCTGAGTTAGGATTAGTGTCAAGGCCTTATTTAGGACCAATTTCACGGCCTTAGTTTGGACTAGCATCAGAGCCATTGTTAGGAATCGTATGAGGGCCTGAGTTAGGCATACTATCAGGGCCTTAGTTAGGGACAGTTTTAGGGCCTGAGTTAGGATTAGTGTCAAGGCCTTATTTAGGACCAATTTTAGGGCTTTAGTTTGGACTAGCAACAAAGCCTTTGTTAGGTATCATGTCGGGGCCTCAGTTAGGTGTAGTGTCAGGGCCATTGTTAGGGACAGTATGAGGGCCTGACTTAGGAGAAATTCAGGGCCTTAGCCAAGGAAAGTGTCAGGGCCTTAGTTAGGGACAATATCAGGGCCTGAATTAGCAGTAGTGTCCAAAGTCCTTAGTGAGGAGAGTAAGGAGTAAGTCAGGACTCAGGCCCTGACACTGTTCTTAAATAAGGCCCTGACATTACCTGGAACACAGGTCCTGATCTGATTCCTATCATAGGCGCTGATGTTGGACTTAACTAAGGCCCTGACACTGGTCCTAACTAAAGCTGTGACACTACTCTTAACTCAGGCCCTGACACTGTCCCTAACAAAGCCTCTGACACTACTCCTAAATCAGGCACTGACACTGTCCCTAACTAAGGCCCTGACATACACCTAACTCAGGCCCTGACACTGTCTCTAACTAAGGCCCTGATACTACTCCAAACTCAGCACTGACACTGTCACTAACTAAGGCCCTGACACTATTCATAGCTCACCCCCTAACACAACTCCTAAATCATGCCCTGACAATGTCCCTAACTAAGGCCCTGACACTACTCCTATCTCAAGCAATGACACTGTCCTTAACTTAGGCCCTGACTCTACTCCTGACTCAGGCACTGACACTGGCCCTAACTTAGGCCCTGACACTACTCCTAACTAAGCAACTGACACTGTCCCTAACTAAGGCCCGGACACTACTCCTTACTCAGGCACTGACAATGTCACTAACTACGGCCGTGACACTACTCCCAAAATAGGCACTGAGACTGTCCCGAAATACGCCCTGACAGTACTCCCAACTCAGGCACTGACACTGTCCCTAACTAAGGCCCTGACACTACTCCCAAACTAGGCACTGACATTGTCCCTAACTGAAGCCTTGACATTACTCTCAACTCAGGCACTAACACTGTCCCTAACTAAGGACTTGACACTACTCTTAACTCACGCCCTGGCACAGTCCCTAACAAAGGCCTGCCACTACCCCCAACTCTGGCACTGAGAGTGTCCCTAACTACGGCCATCACACTACTCCTTACTCAGTCACTGACGCTGTCCCTAAGTAAGGCCTTGACACTACTCCCAACGCAGGCACTGACGCTGTCCCTAACTAAGGCTCTGACACTACTCCCAACTCAGGCACTGACGCTGTCCCTTACTAAGTCTCTGACACTACTCCCAACACAGGCATTGACACTGTCCCTAACTAAGGCCCTCACACTACTACTTACTTAGGCATTGACACGCTACCTAACTAAGGCCCTGAGACTACTTCTACCTCAGACCCTGACACGGTCCCTAACGAAGGGCCTGATACTACTCCCAACACAGGCACTGACACTCTCCCTAACTAAGGCCTTGACACTACTTTTAACTCATGCCCTGATGCTGTCCCAAGAAAAGACCCTGAGATTTTCCCAACTCAGGCACTGACACTCTCCCTAACTAAGACCCTGACACTACTCCCATTGCAGCCACTGACACTGTCCCTAATGCCCTGACACTACTTCCAACTCAGGCACTGACACTGTCCGTAACTAGGCCCTGACACTACTCCCAACTCAGGCCCTAACACAGTCCCTAACTAAGGCCCTGACAGTACTCCCAAACTACGCACTGACATTGTCCCTAACTAAGGTCTTGACATTACTCTCAACTCAGGCACTAACACTGTCCCTAACTAAGGACTTGACACTACTCTTAACTCACGCCCTGGCACAGTCCCTAACAAAGGCCTGCCACTACCCGCAACTCTGGCACTGAGAGTGTCCCTAACTACGGCCATCACACTACTCCTAACTCAGGCACTGACGCTGTCCCTAAGTAAGGCCCTGACACTACTCCCAACGCAGGCACTGACGCTGTCCCTAACTAAGGCTCTGACACTACTCCCAACGCAGGCACTGACGGTGTCCCTTACTAAGTCTCTGACACTACTCCCAACACAGGCATTGACACTGTCCCTAACTAAGGCCCTCACACTACTACTTACTTAGGCATTGACACGCTACCTAACTAAGGCCCTGAGACTACTTCTACCTCAGACCCTGACACTGTCCCTAACGAAGGGCCTGATACTACTCCCAACGCAGGCACTCACGGTGTCCCTAACTAAGGCTCTGACACTACTCCCAACGCAGGCACTGACGGTGTCCCTTACTAAGTCTCTGACTCTACTCCCAACACAGGCATTGACACTGTCCCTAACTAAGGCCCTCACACTACTACTTACTTAGGCATTGACACGCTACCTAACTAAGGCCCTGAGACTACTTCTACCTCAGACCCTGACACTGTCCCTAACGAAGGGCCTGATACTACTCCCAACGCAGGCCCTCACGGTGTCCCTAACTAAGGCTCTGACACTACTCCCAACGCAGGCACTGACGGTGTCCCTTACTAAGTCTCTGACACTACTCCCAACACAGGCATTGACACTGTCCCTAACTAAGGCCCTCACACTACTACTTACTTAGGCATTGACACGCTACCTAACTAAGGCCCTGAGACTACTTCTACCTCAGACCCTGACACTGTCCCTAACGAAGGGCCTGATACTACTCCCAACACAGGCACTGACACTCTCCCTAACTAAGGCCTTGACACTACTTTTAACTCATGCCCTGATGCTGTCCCCAGAAAAGACCCTGAGACTATTCCCAACTCAGGCACTGACACTCTCCCTAACTAAGACCCTGACACTACTCCCATTGCAGCCACTGACACTGTCCCTAATGCCCTGACACTACTTCCAACTCAGGCACTGACACTGTCCCTAACTAGGCCCTGACACTGCTCCCAACTCAGGCCCTGACACTGTCCCTAACTAAGGCCCTGACATAACTCCCAACTCTGGCACTGACACTTTCTCTAACTAAGGCCCTGAAACTACTCCCAACTCAGGCACTGACCCTGTCCCTAACTAGGACCTGACACTACTCCCAACTCAGGCACTGACACTGTCCCTAACTAAGGCCCTGACATAACTGCCAAACCCGGCACTGACACTTTCTCTAACTAAGGCCCTGAAACTACTCACAACTCAGGCCCTGACACTGTTCCTAACTACCGGTCTCAGACTACTCCTAACTTAGGCGCTGACACTATTCCTAACACAGTCACTGACACTGTCCCTAACTAAGGTCCTGAGACTATTCTTAACTCAGTCCCTGACACTGTCCATAACTTAAGCCATGTCACTACTCCCAACTCAGGCACTGAGGCTGTTCCTAACCAAGGGTCTGACACTACTCCAAACTGAGACACTGACACTCTTCCAAATTAAGGCCTTGACACTACTCTTAACTCAGGCCCTGACACTGTCCATAATAAAGACCCTGACAAAAATCCCAACTTAGGCACTGACAATGTCCGTAACTAAGGCCCTGACACTATTCCCATCTCAGCCACTGACACTGTCCCTAACTATGGCCCTGACACTATTCCCAACGCAAGCACTGGTGCTGTCCCTAACTAAGGCACTGGCACTACTCCCAACTCGCCCTGGCGCTGTCCCTAACTAAGGCTCTGACACTACTCCCAATTCAGGCAATGACAGTGTCCCTAACTGAGGCAATGACACTACTCCCAACTCAAGCACTAAGGCTCTGGATCATTGTGATGACAAGCGCCATGGAGCATTGTGATGACAAGGGCCATAGAGAATTGTGATGACGGGTCCTGGAGCATTGTGGCGACAAGGGCCATGGAGCATTTTGATTACAGGGGTCATGGGGCATTGTGATGAAAGTGGTCATGGAGCACTGTGATTAAAGTGGTCATGGAACATTGTGATAAAAGTGGTCATGGAGCATTGTGATGAAAAGTGCTATGGAGCATTGGGATGACAGGGGTCATGGAGCATTGTGATGACAAATGCGTGGAGATTTGTGATGACGAGGACCATGGAGCATTGAGATTATAAGCATCATGCAGCATTGTGATGACAGGGGCCATGGAGCATTTTAATGACAAGAGACATGGAGCATTGTGATGACAGAAGTCATGGAGCATTGTGGTGACCAGCGGCATGGAGCATTGTGAAGAAAGGGGTACTGTAACATTGTGAAGAAAGGGTCAAGGAGCATTTTGATTACAAGGATCATGGAGCATTGTGATGACAAGGGTCATGGAGCATTGTGATGACAAGAGTCATGGAGACTTGTGATGACAGAGGGCATGGAGCTTTGTGATTTCACAGACATGTAGCATTTGAGACAATGGTCATGGAGCATTGTGAGGAAAGGGGTCATGGAGCATTGTGATGATAAGGGCATGGAGCATTGTGATGACAATGGCATGTAGCATTGCGATGACAAAGGTCATGGAGCATTGTGATGACAGGGGTTATGGAGCATTGTGATGACAAGGGCGTGGAGCATTGTGATGACAGTGGTCATGGAACATTGTGACGATAAGGGCATCGAGCCGAGTTAGGGACAGTCTAGCGGCCTTGGGACTAAATTCAGTGCCTGAATTAGGCACAGCATAAGGTCTTCAGTTAGCATAAGAGGTAGGACATTAGCTCGGGACAGGTTTAGGGTAAAGGCTTGGAATCGTGTCAGGAAATGACCTAAGGAGAGTGTGAAGACCTTTGTTACTGAGACTCTCAGGGACTTATTCAGAAGCAGCGTTAGGGCTTCAGGTAGGCACAGCATCAGGGCCTGACTTAGGAAGAGCGACAGGGCCTGAGTGAGGCCTGATGTCAGGCCCTTAGCTGGGGACACTGTCAGGGAATGACTTAGGAGCAGCATCAGTGCCTCTGTTGGATCAGCTTTAGGCTCTTAGTTAAAGACATGACCGGAGCCCAAGTTAGTCACAGCGTCAAGGCCTCAGTTAGGGAAAGCTTCAGGGTCTGAGTTACAGACAGCCTCAGGTCTTCACTTAAAGACAGCGACAGGGCTTTCTTAGGGACAGTGTCAGGACCTTGGTTAGAAATGAGTCAGGATATTAGCTCAGGAGAGTGTCAGGATTTTAGTTATTGCTGGCAGCAGGGCCTATATTAAGGACAGATTCCGGGCCTTTGTTAGATTCAGTGTCATGGCCTTAGTTAGGAGTAGTCAGGGCCTTAGTTAGGGAGAGCATTAGGGTTTCAGTTAGCAGAAGATGCAGGAGATTATCTCGGGACAGAGTCAGGTCCCAGGCCAGAGATAGTGCAAGGAGATGACCAAGGGCTAACGAGAAGACCTTAGTTATTGAGAGCATCAGGGCCTTAGTTAGCAGCAGCGTGAGCGCCTTAATCAGGACCAGCGCCAGGGCTGGATGTACGGACAGCGTCAGAGCCTAACTGAGGTACAGCAACAGGGCCTAAGTGAGGCCTATCTTTAGGGCCTGAGTAAGGGACAGTATCAGGGCATGACTTAGGAGCAGCATAAAGGCCTCTGTAGGATCAGCATTAGGGTCTTCGTTAAAGCTATTATCAGGGCCTCCGTTAGGGATAGCCTCAAGGCCTCACTTAGGGGCAGCGTCAGGGCTTACTTTGGGAAAGTTTCAGGACCTTGGTAAGACATGGGTCAGGCTATTAGCTCAGGATAATATCAGGTGTTCAGATATTGACGGCAGCAGGGCCTTAGTTAGAGGCAGTGTCAGGGCCTAAGTTAGGACTAGCATCAGAGCCTTTGTTAGGTACAGTGTCAGTGACTGAGTTAGGTGTAGTGTCAGAGCCTTAGTTGGGGACAGTGTCAGGGCCTGCATTAGGACGAGCCTCCAGGCCTCAGTTAGGGACAGGTTCACGGCCTCGGACCTAAATTCAGGGCCTCATTTAGGGACAGAATCAGGGATTTAGCTAGCATAAGGGGATCTACAGCTGAAAGCAACCTGAACACCACCACAAGCAGATGCAGAAGTGAACCATGCACGCTCCTATGAAGGAATATTCCACAGCAGTTGAGTACATTTTGTTTAAAGTTAGTAACACTATAAAAATTATGTTTTGAAGAAAACTATATTCAGAAGATGAAAGAATCTCGTTCTAAAGAATCTCTTTAGCTAATCTCGACATTAGCTAAAGAGAAGGTTAGGTTAAGGTCTAGGGAGAGTGTCAGGAAATGACCTAGGGATAGTGTCAAGACCTTAGTTACTTAGCACATCAGGACCTAATTTAGGAGCAGTGAGTGTCAGGGCTTCGGGTAGGAACAGCGTCAGAGCCTGACTTAGGGAGTGGGACAGGGCCTGAGTGAGGCCTAGCGTCAGGGCCTTAGCTAGAGACAGTGTCAGGGCATGACTTAGGAGCAGCATAAGAGCCCCGGTAGGATCAGCCTCAGGGGCTATGTGAAAGATATTATCAGGGCCTCTGTTAGGGACAGCCTCAAGGCCTCACTTGGAGACAGCATCAGGGCTTCCTTAGGGACAGTTTCAGGACCTTGGTAAGAGATGGGTCAAGAAATTAGCTCAGGATAGTGTCAGGACTTTAGATATTGACGGCAGCAGGGCCTTAGTTAGGGACAGTGTCAGGCCCTGAATTGGGACGAACATCGAGGCCTTAGGTACGGACAGGGTCACAGCCTCGAGAGTAATTTTAGGCCCTTAGTTAAGGACAGCAGCAGGGCTGTAGTTAGCATAAGAGGCACGACATTTGCTAGGGACAGGGTCAGGTTATGGTCTAGGGATAGTGTCAGGAAAGGACCTAAGCATAGTGTCAAAACCTTAGTTACTGAGAGTATCAGATCCTTATTTAGAACCAGTGTCAGGGCTTCAGGTAGGGACAGCATCAGAGCCTGACTTAGGGAGAGCGACAGGGCCTGAGTGAGGCCTAGCGTCAGGCCCTTAGCTGAGGACACTGTCAGGGCATGACTTAGGAACAGAATCAGCGCCTCTGTTGGATCAGCCTTAGCGTCTTTGTTACAGATATGATCAGGGCCTGACTTAGTCACAGCTTCTAGGCCTCAGTTAGGGAAAGCTTCAGGGCCTGAGTTAGGGACAGCCTCAGTTCTTAACACAGGGACAGCGACAGGGCTTTCTTAGGGACAGTGTCAGGACCTTGGTTAGAAATATGTCAGGATATTAACTCAGGCTAGTGTCCAGTTTTTAGTTATTGCTGACAGCAGGGCCTATATTAGGGGCAAATTCTGAGCCTTACTTAGAGACAGTGTCAGGGCCTGAGTTAGGACTAGCATCAGAGCCCTTGTAAAGTACAGTGTCAGGGACTGAGTTAGGTGTAGTGTCAGGGCTTTAGTTAGGGACAGTGTCAGCGCCTCAGTTAGGATGAGCCTCCAACCTCAGTTAGGGACAGGTTGACGGCCTCGGGGCTAATTTCAGGCTCTTAGTTAGAGACAGCATCAGGGATTTAGTTAGCATAAGAGGCTCGACAATAGCTAAAGACAAGTTTAGGTTAAGATCTAGGGATAGTGTCAGGAAATGACCTAGGGATAGTGTCAAGACCATAGCTAATTAGAGCATCAGTGCCTAATTTAGGCCCAGTGTCAGGGCTTCAGGTAGGGACAGAGTCTTAGCCTGACGTAGGGAGAGCGACAGGGCCTGAGTGATGCCTAGAGTCAGGGCCTTAGCTACGGACAGCGTCAGGGCATGACATAGGATCAACATAAGGGTCTCTGTAAGATCAGCATTAGAGTTTAGTTAAAGACATTATCAGGACCTCTGTGAGGGACAGCCTCAGGGCCTCACTTAGGGACAGTGTCAGGGTCTGATTTAGGTGTACTGTCTGAGACCTAGTTAGGGACAGTGCTAGGGCCTGAGTTAGGATTAGTGTCAAGGCCTTATTTAGGACCAATTTCACGGCCTTAGTTTGGACTAGCATCAGAGCCATTGTTAGGAATCGTATGAGGGCCTGAGTTAGGCATACTATCAGGGCCTTAGTTAGGGACAGTTTTAGGGCCTGAGTTAGGATTAGTGTCAAGGCCTTATTTAGGACCAATTTTAGGGCTTTAGTTTGGACTAGCAACAAAGCCTTTGTTAGGTATCATGTCGGGGCCTCAGTTAGGTGTAGTGTCAGGGCCATTGTTAGGGACAGTATGAGGGCCTGACTTAGGAGAAATTCAGGGCCTTAGCCAAGGAAAGTGTCAGGGCCTTAGTTAGGGACAATATCAGGGCCTGAATTAGCAGTAGTGTCCAAAGTCCTTAGTGAGGAGAGTAAGGAGTAAGTCAGGACTCAGGCCCTGACACTGTTCTTAAATAAGGCCCTGACATTACCTGGAACACAGGTCCTGATCTGATTCCTATCATAGGCGCTGATGTTGGACTTAACTAAGGCCCTGACACTGGTCCTAACTAAAGCTGTGACACTACTCTTAACTCAGGCCCTGACACTGTCCCTAACAAAGCCTCTGACACTACTCCTAAATCAGGCACTGACACTGTCCCTAACTAAGGCCCTGACATACACCTAACTCAGGCCCTGACACTGTCTCTAACTAAGGCCCTGATACTACTCCAAACTCAGCACTGACACTGTCACTAACTAAGGCCCTGACACTATTCATAGCTCACCCCCTAACACAACTCCTAAATCATGCCCTGACAATGTCCCTAACTAAGGCCCTGACACTACTCCTATCTCAAGCAATGACACTGTCCTTAACTTAGGCCCTGACTCTACTCCTGACTCAGGCACTGACACTGGCCCTAACTTAGGCCCTGACACTACTCCTAACTAAGCAACTGACACTGTCCCTAACTAAGGCCCGGACACTACTCCTTACTCAGGCACTGACAATGTCACTAACTACGGCCGTGACACTACTCCCAAAATAGGCACTGAGACTGTCCCGAAATACGCCCTGACAGTACTCCCAACTCAGGCACTGACACTGTCCCTAACTAAGGCCCTGACACTACTCCCAAACTAGGCACTGACATTGTCCCTAACTGAAGCCTTGACATTACTCTCAACTCAGGCACTAACACTGTCCCTAACTAAGGACTTGACACTACTCTTAACTCACGCCCTGGCACAGTCCCTAACAAAGGCCTGCCACTACCCCCAACTCTGGCACTGAGAGTGTCCCTAACTACGGCCATCACACTACTCCTTACTCAGTCACTGACGCTGTCCCTAAGTAAGGCCTTGACACTACTCCCAACGCAGGCACTGACGCTGTCCCTAACTAAGGCTCTGACACTACTCCCAACTCAGGCACTGACGCTGTCCCTTACTAAGTCTCTGACACTACTCCCAACACAGGCATTGACACTGTCCCTAACTAAGGCCCTCACACTACTACTTACTTAGGCATTGACACGCTACCTAACTAAGGCCCTGAGACTACTTCTACCTCAGACCCTGACACGGTCCCTAACGAAGGGCCTGATACTACTCCCAACACAGGCACTGACACTCTACCTAACTAAGGCCTTGACACTACTTTTAACTCATGCCCTGATGCTGTCCCAAGAAAAGACCCTGAGACTATTCCCAACTCAGGCACTGACACTCTCCCTAACTAAGACCCTGACACTACTCCCATTGCAGCCACTGACACTGTCCCTAATGCCCTGACACTACTTCCAACTCAGGCACTGACACTGTCCGTAACTAGGCCCTGACACTACTCCCAACTCAGGCCCTAACACAGTCCCTAACTAAGGCCCTGACAGTACTCCCAAACTACGCACTGACATTGTCCCTAACTAAGGTCTTGACATTACTCTCAACTCAGGCACTAACACTGTCCCTAACTAAGGACTTGACACTACTCTTAACTCACGTCCTGGCACAGTCCCTAACAAAGGCCTGCCACTACCCGCAACTCTGGCACTGAGAGTGTCCCTAACTACGGCCATCACACTACTCCTAACTCAGGCACTGACGCTGTCCCTAAGTAAGGCCCTGACACTACTCCCAACGCAGGCACTGACGCTGTCCCTAACTAAGGCTCTGACACTACTCCCAACGCAGGCACTGACGGTGTCCCTTACTAAGTCTCTGACACTACTCCCAACACAGGCATTGACACTGTCCCTAACTAAGGCCCTCACACTACTACTTACTTAGGCATTGACAGGCTACCTAACTAAGGCCCTGAGACTACTTCTACCTCAGACCCTGACACTGTCCCTAACGAAGGGCCTGATACTACTCCCAACGCAGGCACTCACGGTGTCCCTAACTAAGGCTCTGACACTACTCCCAACGCAGGCACTGACGGTGTCCCTTACTAAGTCTCTGACTCTACTCCCAACACAGGCATTGACACTGTCCCTAACTAAGGCCCTCACACTACTACTTACTTAGGCATTGACACGCTACCTAACTAAGGCCCTGAGACTACTTCTACCTCAGACCCTGACACTGTCCCTAACGAAGGGCCTGATACTACTCCCAACACAGGCACTGACACTCTCCCTAACTAAGGCCTTGACACTACTTTTAACTCATGCCCTGATGCTGTCCCCAGAAAAGACCCTGAGACTATTCCCAACTCAGGCACTGACACTCTCCCTAACTAAGACCCTGACACTACTCCCATTGCAGCCACTGACACTGTCCCTAATGCCCTGACACTACTTCCAACTCAGGCACTGACACTGTCCCTAACTAGGCCCTGACACTGCTCCCAACTCAGGCCCTGACACTGTCCCTAACTAAGGCCCTGACATAACTCCCAACTCTGGCACTGACACTTTCTCTAACTAAGGCCCTGAAACTACTCCCAACTCAGGCACTGACCCTGTCCCTAACTAGGACCTGACACTACTCCCAACTCAGGCACTGACACTGTCCCTAACTAAGGCCCTGACATAACTGCCAAACCCGGCACTGACACTTTCTCTAACTAAGGCCCTGAAACTACTCACAACTCAGGCCCTGACACTGTTCCTAACTACCGGTCTCAGACTACTCCTAACTTAGGCGCTGACACTATTCCTAACACAGTCACTGACACTGTCCCTAACTAAGGTCCTGAGACTATTCTTAACTCAGTCCCTGACACTGTCCATAACTTAAGCCATGTCACTACTCCCAACTCAGGCACTGAGGCTGTTCCTAACCAAGGGTCTGACACTACTCCAAACTGAGACACTGACACTCTTCCAAATTAAGGCCTTGACACTACTCTTAACTCAGGCCCTGACACTGTCCATAATAAAGACCCTGACAAAAATCCCAACTTAGGCACTGACAATGTCCGTAACTAAGGCCCTGACACTATTCCCATCTCAGCCACTGACACTGTCCCTAACTATGGCCCTGACACTATTCCCAACGCAAGCACTGGTGCTGTCCCTAACTAAGGCACTGGCACTACTCCCAACTCGCCCTGGCGCTGTCCCTAACTAAGGCTCTGACACTACTCCCAATTCAGGCAATGACAGTGTCCCTAACTGAGGCAATGACACTACTCCCAACTCAAGCACTAAGGCTCTGGATCATTGTGATGACAAGCGCCATGGAGCATGTGATGACAAGGGCCATAGAGAATTGTGATGACGGGTCCTGGAGCATTGTGGCGACAAGGGCCATGGAGCATTTTGATTACAGGGGTCATGGGGCATTGTGATGAAAGTGGTCATGGAGCACTGTGATTAAAGTGGTCATGGAACATTGTGATAAAAGTGGTCATGGAGCATTGTGATGAAAAGTGCTATGGAGCATTGGGATGACAGGGGTCATGGAGCATTGTGATGACAAATGCGTGGAGATTTGTGATGACGAGGACCATGGAGCATTGAGATTATAAGCATCATGCAGCATTGTGATGACAGGGGCCATGGAGCATTTTAATGACAAGAGACATGGAGCATTGTGATGACAGAAGTCATGGAGCATTGTGGTGACCAGCGGCATGGAGCATTGTGAAGAAAGGGGTACTGTAACATTGTGAAGAAAGGGTCAAGGAGCATTTTGATTACAAGGATCATGGAGCATTGTGATGACAAGGGTCATGGAGCATTGTGATGACAAGAGTCATGGAGACTTGTGATGACAGAGGGCATGGAGCTTTGTGATTTCACAGACATGTAGCATTTGAGACAATGGTCATGGAGCATTGTGAGGAAAGGGGTCATGGAGCATTGTGATGATAAGGGCATGGAGCATTGTGATGACAATGGCATGTAGCATTGCGATGACAAAGGTCATGGAGCATTGTGATGACAGGGGTTATGGAGCATTGTGATGACAAGGGCGTGGAGCATTGTGATGACAGTGGTCATGGAACATTGTGACGATAAGGGCATCGAGCCGAGTTAGGGACAGTCTAGCGGCCTTGGGACTAAATTCAGTGCCTGAATTAGGCACAGCATAAGGTCTTTAGTTAGCATAAGAGGTAGGACATTAGTTCGGGACAGGGTTAGGGTAAAGGCTTGGAATCGTGTCAGGAAATGACCTAAGGATAGTGTGAAGACCTTTGTTACTGAGACTCTCAGGGACTTATTCAGAAGCAGCGTTAGGGCTTCAGGTAGGCACAGCATCAGGGCCTGACTTAGGTAGGGCGACAGGGCCTGAGTGAGGCCTGATGTCAGGCGCTTAGCTGGGGACACTGTCAGGGAATGACTTAGGAGCAGCATCAGTGCCTTTGTTGGATCAGCTTTAGGCTCTTAGTTAAAGACATGACCGGAGCCCAAGTTAGTCACAGCGTCAAGGCCTCAGTTAGGGAAAGCTTCAGGGTCTGAGTTACAGACAGCCTCAGGTCTTCACTTAAAGACAGCGACAGGGCTTTCTTAGGGACAGTGTCAGGACCTTGGTTAGAAATGAGTCAGGATATTAGCTCAGGAGAGTGTCAGGATTTTAGTTATTGCTGGCAGCAGGGCCTATATTAAGGACAGATTCCGGGCCTTTGTTAGATTCAGTGTCATGGCCTTAGTTAGGAGTAGTCAGGGCCTTAGTTAGGGAGAGCATTAGGGTTTCAGTTAGCAGAAGATGCAGGAGATTATCTCGGGACAGAGTCAGGTCCCAGGCCAGAGATAGTGAAAGGAAATGACCAAGGGCTAACGAGAAGACCTTAGTTATTGAGAGCATCAGGGCCTTAGTTAGCAGCAGCGTGAGCACCTTAATCAGGACCAGCGCCAGGGCTGGATGTACGGACAGCGTCAGAGCCTAACTGAGGTACAGCAACAGGGCCTAAGTGAGGCCTATCTTTAGGGCCTGAGTAAGGGACAGTATCAGGGCATGACTTAGGAGCAGCATAAAGGCCTCTGTAGGATCAGCATTAGGGTCTTCGTTAAAGCTATTATCAGGGCCTCCGTTAGGGATAGCCTCAAGGCCTCACTTAGGGGCAGCGTCAGGGCTTACTTTGGGAAAGTTTCAGGACCTTGGTAAGACATGGGTCAGGCTATTAGCTCAGGATAATATCAGGTGTTCAGATATTGACGGCAGCAGGGCCTTAGTTAGAGGCAGTGTCAGGCCCTAAGTTAGGACTAGCATCAGAGCCTTTGTTAGGTACAGTGTCAGTGACTGAGTTAGGTGTAGTGTCAGAGCCTTAGTTGGGGACAGTGTCAGGGCCTGCATTAGGACGAGCCTCCAGGCCTCAGTTAGGGACAGGTTCACGGCCTCGGACCTAAATTCAGGGCCTCATTTAGGGACAGAATCAGGGATTTAGCTAGCATAAGGGGATCTACAGCTGAAAGCAACCTGAACACCACCACAAGCAGATGCAGAAGTGAACCATGCACGCTCCTATGAAGGAATATTCCACAGCAGTTGAGTACATTTTGTTTAAAGTTAGTAACACTATAAAAATTATGTTTTGAAGAAAACTATATTCAGAAGATGAAAGAATCTCGTTCTAAAGAATCTCTTTAGCTAATCTCGACATTAGCTAAAGAGAAGGTTAGGTTAAGGTCTAGGGAGAGTGTCAGGAAATGACCTAGGGATAGTGTCAAGACCTTAGTTACTTAGCACATCAGGACCTAATTTAGGAGCAGTGAGTGTCAGGGCTTCGGGTAGGAACAGCGTCAGAGCCTGACTTAGGGAGTGGGACAGGGCCTGAGTGAGGCCTAGCGTCAGGGCCTTAGCTAGAGACAGTGTCAGGGCATGACTTAGGAGCAGCATAAGAGCCCCGGTAGGATCAGCCTCAGGGGCTATGTGAAAGATATTATCAGGGCCTCTGTTAGGGACAGCCTCAAGGCCTCACTTGGAGACAGCATCAGGGCTTCCTTAGGGACAGTTTCAGGACCTTGGTAAGAGATGGGTCAAGAAATTAGCTCAGGATAGTGTCAGGACTTTAGATATTGACGGCAGCAGGGCCTTAGTTAGGGACAGTGTCAGGCCCTGAATTAGGACGAACATCGAGGCCTTAGGTACGGACAGGGTCACAGCCTCGAGAGTAATTTTAGGCCCTTAGTTAAGGACAGCAGCAGGGCTGTAGTTAGCATAAGAGGCACGACATTTGCTAGGGACAGGGTCAGGTTATGGTCTAGGGATAGTGTCAGGAAAGGACCTAAGCATAGTGTCAAAACTTTAGTTACTGAGAGTATCAGATCCTTATTTAGAACCAGTGTCAGGGCTTCAGGTAGGGACAGCATCAGAGCCTGACTTAGGGAGAGCGACAGGGCCTGAGTGAGGCCTAGCGTCAGGCCCTTAGCTGAGGACACTGTCAGGGCATGACTTAGGAACAGAATCAGCGCCTCTGTTGGATCAGCCTTAGCGTCTTTGTTACAGATATGATCAGGGCCTGACTTAGTCACAGCTTCTAGGCCTCAGTTAGGGAAAGCTTCAGGGCCTGAGTTAGGGACAGCCTCAGTTCTTAACACAGGGACAGTGACAGGGCTTTCTTAGGGACAGTGTCAGGACCTTGGTTAGAAATATGTCAGGATATTAACTCAGGCTAGTGTCCAGTTTTTAGTTATTGCTGACAGCAGGGCCTATATTAGGGGCAAATTCTGAGCCTTACTTAGAGACAGTGTCAGGACCTGAGTTAGGACTAGCATCAGAGCCCTTGTAAAGTACAGTGTCAGGGACTGAGTTAGGTGTAGTGTCAGGGCTTTAGTTAGGGACAGTGTCAGCGCCTCAGTTAGGATGAGCCTCCAACCTCAGTTAGGGACAGGTTGACGGCCTCGGGACTAATTTCAGGCTCTTAGTTAGAGACAGCATCAGGGATTTAGTTAGCATAAGAGGCTCGACAATAGCTAAAGACAAGTTTAGGTTAAGATCTAGGGATAGTGTCAGGAAATGACCTAGGGATAGTGTCAAGACCATAGCTAATTAGAGCATCAGTGCCTAATTTAGGCCCAGTGTCAGGGCTTCAGGTAGGGACAGAGTCTTAGCCTGACGTAGGGAGAGCGACAGGGCCTGAGTGATGCCTAGAGTCAGGGCCTTAGCTACGGACAGTGTCAGGGCATGACATAGGATCAACATAAGGGTCTCTGTAAGATCAGCATTAGAGTTTAGTTAAAGACATTATCAGGACCTCTGTGAGGGACAGCCTCAGGGCCTCACTTAGGGACAGTGTCAGGGTCTGATTTAGGTGTACTGTCTGAGACCTAGTTAGGGACAGTGCTAGGGCCTGAGTTAGGATTAGTGTCAAGGCCTTATTTAGGACCAATTTCACGGCCTTAGTTTGGACTAGCATCAGAGCCATTGTTAGGAATCGTATGAGGGCCTGAGTTAGGCATACTATCAGGGCCTTAGTTAGGGACAGTTTTAGGGCCTGAGTTAGGATTAGTGTCAAGGCCTTATTTAGGACCAATTTTAGGGCTTTAGTTTGGACTAGCAACAAAGCCTTTGTTAGGTATCATGTCGGGGCCTCAGTTAGGTGTAGTGTCAGGGCCATTGTTAGGGACAGTATCAGGGCCTGACTTAGGAGACGTTCAGGGCCTTAGCCAAGGAAAGTGTCAGGGCCTTAGTTAGGGACATTATCAGGGCCTGAATTAGCAGTAGTGTCCAAAGTCCTTAGTGAGGAGAGTAAGGAGTAAGTCAGGACTCAGGCCCTGACACTGTTCTTAAATAAGGCCCTGACATTACCTGGAACACAGGTCCTGATCTGATTCCTATCATAGGCGCTGATGTTGGACTTAACTAAGGCCCTGACACTGGTCCTAACTAAAGCTGTGACACTACTCTTAACTCAGGCCCTGACACTGTCCCTAACAAAGCCTCTGACACTACTCCTAAATCAGGCTCTGACACTGTCCCTAACTAAGGCCCTGACGTACACCTAACTCAGGCCCTGACACTGTCTCTAACTAAGGCCCTGATACTACTCCAAACTCAGCACTGACACTGTCACTAACTAAGGCCCTGACACTCTTCATAGCTCACGCCCTAACACATCTCCTAAATCATGCCCTGACAATGTCCCTAACTAAGGCCCTGACACTACTCCTATCTCAAGCAATGACACTGTCCTTAACTTAGGCCTTGACTCTACTCCTGACTCAGGCACTGACACTGGCCCTAACTTAGTTCGTGACGCTACTCCTAACTAAGCAACTGACACTGTCCCTAACTAAGGCCCGGACACTACTCCTTACTCAGGCACTGATAATATCACTAACTAAGGCCGTGACACTACTCCCAAAATAGGCATTGAGACTGTCCCTAAATACGCCCTGACAGTACTCCCAACTCAGGCACTGACACTGTCCCTAACTAAGGCCCTGACAGTACTCCCAAACTACGCACTGACATTGTCCCTAACTAAGGTCTTGACATTACTCTCAACTCAGGCACTAACACTGTCCCTAACTAAGGACTTGAGACTACTCTTAACTCAGGCCCTGGCACAGTCCCTAACAAAGGCCTGACACTACCCCCAACTCTGGCACTGAGAGTGTCCCTAACTATGGCCATCACACTACTCCTAACTCAGGCACTGACGCTGTCCCTAAGTAAGGCCCTGACACTACTCCCAACGCAGGCACTGACGCTGTCCCTAACTAAGGCTCTGACACTACTCCCAACGCAGGCACTGACGGTGTCCCTTACTAAGTCTCTGACACTACTCCCAACACAGGCATTGACACTGTCCCTAACTAAGGCCCTCACACTACTACTTACTTAGGCATTGACAGGCTACCTAACTAAGGCCCTGAGACTACTTCTACCTCAGACCCTGACACTGTCCCTAACGAAGGGCCTGATACTGCTCCCAACGCAGGCACTGACGGTGTCCCTTACTAAGTCTCTGACACTACTCCCAACACAGGCATTGACACTGTCCCTAACTAAGGCCCTCACACTACTACTTACTTAGGCATTGACACGCTACCTAACTAAGGCCCTGAGACTACTTCTACCTCAGACCCTGACACTGTCCCTAACTAAGGCTCTGACAGTACTCCCAATGCAGGCACTGACGGTGTTCCTTACTAAGTCTCTGACACTACTCCCAACACAGGCATTGACACTGTCCCTAACTAAGGCCCTCACACTACTACTTACTTAGGCATTGACACGCTACCTAACTAAGGCCCTGAGACTACTTCTACCTCAGACCCTGACACTGTCCCTAACGAAGGGCCTGATACTACTCCCAACACAGGCACTGACACTCTCCCTCACTAAGGTCTTGACACTACTTTTAACTCATGCCCTGATGCTGTCCCCAGAAAAGACCCTGAGACTATTCCCAACACAGGCACTGACACTCTCCCTAACTAAGACCCTGACACTACTCCCATTGCAGCCACTGACACTGTCCCTAATGCCCTGACACTACTTCCTACTCAGGCACTGACACTGTCCCTAACTAGGCCCTGACACTACTCCCAACTCAGGCCCTGACACTGTCCCTAACTAAGGCCCTGACATAACTCCCAACTCTGGCACTGACACTTTCTCTAACTAAGGCCCTGAAACTACTCCCAACTCAGGCACTGACCCTGTCCCTAACTAGGACCTGACACTACTCCCAACTCAGGCACTGACACTGTCCCTAACTAAGGGCCTGACATAACTCCCAACTCCGGCACTGACACTTTCTCTAACTAAGGCCCTGAAACTACTCCCAACTCAGGCACTGACCCTGTCCCTAACTAGGCCCTGACACTACTCCCAACTCAGGCACTGACACTGTCCCTAACTAAGGCCCTGACATAACTGCCAAACCCGGCACTGACACTTTCTCTAACTAAGGCCCTGAAACTACTCACAACTCAGGCCCTGACACTGTTCCTAACTACCGGTCTCAGACTACTCCTAACTTAGGCGCTGACACTATTCCTAACACAGTCACTGACACTGTCCCTAACTAAGGTCCTGAGACTATTCTTAACTCAGTCCCTGACACTGTCCATAACTTAAGCCACGTCACTACTCCCAACTCAGGCACTGAGGCTGTTCCTAACTAAGGGTCTGACACGACTCCAAACTGAGACACTGACACTCTTCCAAATTAAGGCCTTGACACTACTCTTAACTCAGGCCCTGACACTGTCCATAATAAAGACCCTGACAAAAATCCCAACTTAGGCACTGACAATGTCCGTAACTAAGGCCCTGACACTATTCCCATCTCAGCCACTGACACTGTCCCTAACTATGGCCCTGACACTATTCCCAACGCAAGCACTGGTGCTGTCCCTAACTAAGGCACTGGCACTACTCCCAACTCGCCCTGGCGCTGTCCCTAACTAAGGCTCTGACACTACTCCCAATTCAGGCAATGACAGTGTCCCTAACTGAGGCAATGACACTACTCCCAACTCAAGCACTAAGGCTCTGGATCATTGTGATGACAAGCGCCATGGAGCATTGTGATGACAAGGGCCATGGAGAATTGTGATGACGGGTCCTGGAGCATTGTGGCGACAAGGGCCATGGAGCATTTTGATTACAGGGGTCATGGGGCATTGTGATGAAAGTGGTCATGGAGCACTGTGATTAAAGTGGTCATGGAACATTGTGATAAAAGTGGTCATGGAGCATTGTGATGAAAAGTGCTATGGAGCATTGGGATGACAGGGGTCATGGAGCATTGTGATGACAAATGCGTGGAGATTTGTGATGACGAGGACCATGGAGCATTGAGATTATAAGCATCATGCAGCATTGTGATGACAGGGGCCATGGAGCATTTTAATGACAAGAGACATGGAGCATTGTGATGACAGAAGTCATGGAGCATTGTGGTGACCAGCGGCATGGAGCATTGTGAAGAAAGGGGTACTGTAACATTGTGAAGAAAGGGTCAAGGAGCATTTTGATTACAAGGATCATGGAGCATTGTGATGACAAGGGTCATGGAGCATTGTGATGACAAGAGTCATGGAGACTTGTGATGACAGGGGGCATGGAGCTTTGTGATTTCACAGACATGTAGCATTTGAGACAATGGTCATGGAGCATTGTGAGGAAAGGGGTCATGGAGCATTGTGATGATAAGGGCATGGAGCATTGTGATGACAATGGCATGTAGCATTGCGATGACAAAAGTCATGGAGCATTGTGATGACAGGGGTTATGGAGCATTGTGATGACAAGGGCGTGGAGCATTGTGATGACAGTGGTCATGGAACATTGTGACGATAAGGGCATCGAGCCGAGTTAGGGACAGTCTAGCGGCCTTGGGACTAAATTCAGTGCCTGAATTAGGCACAGCATAAGGTCTTCAGTTAGCATAAGAGGTAGGACATTAGCTCGGGACAGGTTTAGGGTAAAGGCTTGGAATCGTGTCAGGAAATGACCTAAGGAGAGTGTGAAGACCTTTGTTACTGAGACTCTCAGGGACTTATTCAGAAGCAGCGTTAGGGCTTCAGGTAGGCACAGCATCAGGGCCTGACTTAGGAAGAGCGACAGGGCCTGAGTGAGGCCTGATGTCAGGCCCTTAGCTGGGGACACTGTCAGGGAATGACTTAGGAGCAGCATCAGTGCCTCTGTTGGATCAGCTTTAGGCTCTTAGTTAAAGACATGACCGGAGCCCAAGTTAGTCACAGCGTCAAGGCCTCAGTTAGGGAAAGCTTCAGGGTCTGAGTTACAGACAGCCTCAGGTCTTCACTTAAAGACAGCGACAGGGCTTTCTTAGGGACAGTGTCAGGACCTTGGTTAGAAATGAGTCAGGATATTAGCTCAGGAGAGTGTCAGGATTTTAGTTATTGCTGGCAGCAGGGCCTATATTAAGGACAGATTCCGGGCCTTTGTTAGATTCAGTGTCATGGCCTTAGTTAGGAGTAGTCAGGGCCTTAGTTAGGGAGAGCATTAGGGTTTCAGTTAGCAGAAGATGCAGGAGATTATCTCGGGACAGAGTCAGGTCCCAGGCCAGAGATAGTGCAAGGAGATGACCAAGGGCTAACGAGAAGACCTTAGTTATTGAGAGCATCAGGGCCTTAGTTAGCAGCAGCGTGAGCGCCTTAATCAGGACCAGCGCCAGGGCTGGATGTACGGACAGCGTCAGAGCCTAACTGAGGTACAGCAACAGGGCCTAAGTGAGGCCTATCTTTAGGGCCTGAGTAAGGGACAGTATCAGGGCATGACTTAGGAGCAGCATAAAGGCCTCTGTAGGATCAGCATTAGGGTCTTCGTTAAAGCTATTATCAGGGCCTCCGTTAGGGATAGCCTCAAGGCCTCACTTAGGGGCAGCGTCAGGGCTTACTTTGGGAAAGTTTCAGGACCTTGGTAAGACATGGGTCAGGCTATTAGCTCAGGATAATATCAGGTGTTCAGATATTGACGGCAGCAGGGCCTTAGTTAGAGGCAGTGTCAGGCCCTAAGTTAGGACTAGCATCAGAGCCTTTGTTAGGTACAGTGTCAGTGACTGAGTTAGGTGTAGTGTCAGAGCCTTAGTTGGGGACAGTGTCAGGGCCTGCATTAGGACGAGCCTCCAGGCCTCAGTTAGGGACAGGTTCACGGCCTCGGACCTAAATTCAGGGCCTCATTTAGGGACAGAATCAGGGATTTAGCTAGCATAAGGGGATCTACAGCTGAAAGCAACCTGAACACCACCACAAGCAGATGCAGAAGTGAACCATGCACGCTCCTATGAAGGAATATTCCACAGCAGTTGAGTACATTTTGTTTAAAGTTAGTAACACTACAAAAATTATGTTTTGAAGAAAACTATATTCAGAAGATGAAAGAATCTCGTTCTAAAGAATCTCTTTAGCTAATCTCGACATTAGCTAAAGAGAAGGTTAGGTTAAGGTCTAGGGAGAGTGTCAGGAAATGACCTAGGGATAGTGTCAAGACCTTAGTTACTTAGCACATCAGGACCTAATTTAGGAGCAGTGAGTGTCAGGGCTTCGGGTAGGAACAGCGTCAGAGCCTGACTTAGGGAGTGGGACAGGGCCTGAGTGAGGCCTAGCGTCAGGGCCTTAGCTAGAGACAGTGTCAGGGCATGACTTAGGAGCAGCATAAGAGCCCCGGTAGGATCAGCCTCAGGGGCTATGTGAAAGATATTATCAGGGCCTCTGTTAGGGACAGCCTCAAGGCCTCACTTGGAGACAGCATCAGGGCTTCCTTAGGGACAGTTTCAGGACCTTGGTAAGAGATGGGTCAAGAAATTAGCTCAGGATAGTGTCAGGACTTTAGATATTGACGGCAGCAGGGCCTTAGTTAGGGACAGTGTCAGGCCCTGAATTAGGACGAACATCGAGGCCTTAGGTACGGACAGGGTCACAGCCTCGAGAGTAATTTTAGGCCCTTAGTTAAGGACAGCAGCAGGGCTGTAGTTAGCATAAGAGGCACGACATTTGCTAGGGACAGGGTCAGGTTATGGTCTAGGGATAGTGTCAGGAAAGGACCTAAGCATAGTGTCAAAACCTTAGTTACTGAGAGTATCAGATCCTTATTTAGAACCAGTGTCAGGGCTTCAGGTAGGGACAGCATCAGAGCCTGACTTAGGGAGAGCGACAGGGCCTGAGTGAGGCCTAGCGTCAGGCCCTTAGCTGAGGACACTGTCAGGGCATGACTTAGGAACAGAATCAGCGCCTCTGTTGGATCAGCCTTAGCGTCTTTGTTACAGATATGATCAGGGCCTGACTTAGTCACAGCTTCTAGGCCTCAGTTAGGGAAAGCTTCAGGGCCTGAGTTAGGGACAGCCTCAGTTCTTAACACAGGGACAGCGACAGGGCTTTCTTAGGGACAGTGTCAGGACCTTGGTTAGAAATATGTCAGGATATTAACTCAGGCTAGTGTCCAGTTTTTAGTTATTGCTGACAGCAGGGCCTATATTAGGGGCAAATTCTGAGCCTTACTTAGAGACAGTGTCAGGACCTGAGTTAGGACTAGCATCAGAGCCCTTGTAAAGTACAGTGTCAGGGACTGAGTTAGGTGTAGTGTCAGGGCTTTAGTTAGGGACAGTGTCAGCGCCTCAGTTAGGATGAGCCTCCAACCTCAGTTAGGGACAGGTTGACGGCCTCGGGGCTAATTTCAGGCTCTTAGTTAGAGACAGCATCAGGGATTTAGTTAGCATAAGAGGCTCGACAATAGCTAAAGACAAGTTTAGGTTAAGATCTAGGGATAGTGTCAGGAAATGACCTAGGGATAGTGTCAAGACCATAGCTAATTAGAGCATCAGTGCCTAATTTAGGCCCAGTGTCAGGGCTTCAGGTAGGGACAGAGTCTTAGCCTGACGTAGGGAGAGCGACAGGGCCTGAGTGATGCCTAGAGTCAGGGCCTTAGCTACGGACAGTGTCAGGGCATGACATAGGATCAACATAAGGGTCTCTGTAAGATCAGCATTAGAGTTTAGTTAAAGACATTATCAGGACCTCTGTGAGGGACAGCCTCAGGGCCTCACTTAGGGACAGTGTCAGGGTCTGATTTAGGTGTACTGTCTGAGACCTAGTTAGGGACAGTGCTAGGGCCTGAGTTAGAATTAGTGTCAAGGCCTTATTTAGGACCAATTTCACGGCCTTAGTTTGGACTAGCATCAGAGCCATTGTTAGGAATCGTATGAGGGCCTGAGTTAGGCATACTATCAGGGCCTTAGTTAGGGACAGTTTTAGGGCCTGAGTTAGGATTAGTGTCAAGGCCTTATTTAGGACCAATTTTAGGGCTTTAGTTTGGACTAGCAACAAAGCCTTTGTTAGGTATCATGTCGGGGCCTCAGTTAGGTGTAGTGTCAGGGCCATTGTTAGGGACAGTATCAGGGCCTGACTTAGGAGACGTTCAGGGCCTTAGCCAAGGAAAGTGTCAGGGCCTTAGTTAGGGACATTATCAGGGCCTGAATTAGCAGTAGTGTCCAAAGTCCTTAGTGAGGAGAGTAAGGAGTAAGTCAGGACTCAGGCCCTGACACTGTTCTTAAATAAGGCCCTGACATTACCTGGAACACAGGTCCTGATCTGATTCCTATCATAGGCGCTGATGTTGGACTTAACTAAGGCCCTGACACTGGTCCTAACTAAAGCTGTGACACTACTCTTAACTCAGGCCCTGACACTGTCCCTAACAAAGCCTCTGACACTACTCCTAAATCAGGCTCTGACACTGTCCCTAACTAAGGCCCTGACGTACACCTAACTCAGGCCCTGACACTGTCTCTAACTAAGGCCCTGATACTACTCCAAACTCAGCACTGACACTGTCACTAACTAAGGCCCTGACACTCTTCAGAGCTCACGCCCTAACACATCTCCTAAATCATGCCCTGACAATGTCCCTAACTAAGGCCCTGACACTACTCCTATCTCAAGCAATGACACTGTCCTTAACTTAGGCCTTGACTCTACTCCTGACTCAGGCACTGACACTGGCCCTAACTTAGTTCGTGACGCTACTCCTAACTAAGCAACTGACACTGTCCCTAACTAAGGCCCGGACACTACTCCTTACTCAGGCGCTGATAATATCACTAACTAAGGAAGTGACACTACTCCCAAAATAGGCATTGAGACTGTCCCTAAATACGCCCTGACAGTACTCCCAACTCAGGCACTGACACTGTCCCTAACTAAGGCCCTGACAGTACTCCCAAACTACGCACTGACATTGTCCCTAACTAAGGTCTTGACATTACTCTCAACTCAGGCACTAACACTGTCCCTAACTAAGGACTTGAGACTACTCTTAACTCAGGCCCTGGCACAGTCCCTAACAAAGGCCTGACACTACCCCCAACTCTGGCACTGAGAGTGTCCCTAACTATGGCCATCACACTACTCCTAACTCAGGCACTGACGCTGTCCCTAAGTAAGGCCCTGACACTACTCCCAACGCAGGCACTGACGCTGTCCCTAACTAAGGCTCTGACACTACTCCCAACGCAGGCACTGACGGTGTCCCTTACTAAGTCTCTGACACTACTCCCAACACAGGCATTGACACTGTCCCTAACTAAGGCCCTCACACTACTACTTACTTAGGCATTGACAGGCTACCTAACTAAGGCCCTGAGACTACTTCTACCTCAGACCCTGACACTGTCCCTAACGAAGGGCCTGATACTGCTCCCAACGCAGGCACTGACGGTGTCCCTTACTAAGTCTCTGACACTACTCCCAACACAGGCATTGACACTGTCCCTAACTAAGGCCCTCACACTACTACTTACTTAGGCATTGACACGCTACCTAACTAAGGCCCTGAGACTACTTCTACCTCAGACCCTGACACTGTCCCTAACTAAGGCTCTGACACTACTCCCAATGCAGGCACTGACGGTGTCCCTTACTAAGTCTCTGACACTACTCCCAACACAGGCATTGACACTGTCCCTAACTAAGGCCCTCACACTACTACTTACTTAGGCATTGACACGCTACCTAACTAAGGCCCTGAGACTACTTCTACCTCAGACCCTGACACTGTCCCTAACGAAGGGCCTGATACTACTCCCAAGACAGGCACTGACACTCTCCCTCACTAAGGTCTTGACCCTACTTTTAACTCATGCCTTGATGCTGTCCCCAGAAAAGACCCTGAGACTATTCCCAACACAGGCACTGACACTCTCCCTAACTAAGACCCTGACACTACTCCCATTGCAGCCACTGACACTGTCCCTAATGCCCTGACACTACTTCCTACTCAGGCACTGACACTGTCCCTAACTAGGCCCTGACACTACTCCCAACTCAGGCCCTGACACTGTCCCTAACTAAGGCCCTGACATAACTCCCAACTCTGGCACTGACACTTTCTCTAACTAAGGCCCTGAAACTACTCCCAACTCAGGCACTGACCCTGTCCCTAACTAGGACCTGACACTACTCCCAACTCAGGCACTGACACTGTCCCTAACTAAGGGCCTGACATAACTCCCAACTCCGGCACTGACACTTTCTCTAACTAAGGCCCTGAAACTACTCCCAACTCAGGCACTGACCCTGTCCCTAACTAGGACCTGACACTACTCCCAACTCAGGCACTGACACTGTCCCTAACTAAGGCCCTGACATAACTGCCAAACCCGGCACTGACACTTTCTCTAAGTAAGGCCCTGAAACTACTCACAACACAGGCCCTGACACTGTTCCTAACTACCGGTCTCAGACTACTCCTAACTTAGGCGCTGACACTATTCCTAACACAGTCACTGACACTGTCCCTAACTAAGGTCCTGAGACTATTCTTAACTCAGTCCCTGACACTGTCCATAACTTAAGCCACGTCACTACTCCCAACTCAGGCACTGAGGCTGTTCCTAACTAAGGGTCTGACACGACTCCAAACTGAGACACTGACACTCTTCCAAATTAAGGCCTTGACACTACTCTTAACTCAGGCCCTGACACTGTCCATAATAAAGACCCTGACAAAAATCCCAACTTAGGCACTGACAATGTCCGTAACTAAGGCCCTGACACTATTCCCATCTCAGCCACTGACACTGTCCCTAACTATGGCCCTGACACTATTCCCATCGCAAGCACTGGTGCTGTCCCTAACTAAGGCACTGGCACTACTCCCAACTCGCCCTGGCGCTGTCCCTAACTAAGGCTCTGACACTACTCCCAACTCAGGCAATGACAGTGTCCCTAACTGAGGCAATGACACTACTCCCAACTCAAGCACTAAGGCTCTGGATCATTGTGATGACAAGCGCCATGGAGCATTGTGATGACAAGGGCCATGGAGAATTGTGATGACGGGTCCTGGAGCATTGTGGCGACAAGGGCCATGGAGCATTTTGATTACAGGGGTCATGGGGCATTGTGATGAAAGTGGTCATGGAGCACTGTGATTAAAGTGGTCATGGAACATTGTGATAAAAGTGGTCATGGAGCATTGTGATGAAAAGTGCTATGGAGCATTGGGATGACAGGGGTCATGGAGCATTGTGATGACAAATGCGTGGAGATTTGTGATGACGAGGACCATGGAGCATTGAGATTATAAGCATCATGCAGCATTGTGATGACAGGGGCCATGGAGCATTTTAATGACAAGAGACATGGAGCATTGTGATGACAGAAGTCATGGAGCATTGTGGTGACCAGCGGCATGGAGCATTGTGAAGAAAGGGGTACTGTAACATTGTGAAGAAAGGGTCAAGGAGCATTTTGATTACAAGGATCATGGAGCATTGTGATGACAAGGGTCATGGAGCATTGTGATGACAAGAGGCATGGAGACTTGTGATGACAGGGGGCATGGAGCTTTGTGATTTCACAGACATGTAGCATTTGAGACAATGGTCATGGAGCATTGTGAGGAAAGGGGTCATGGAGCATTGTGATGATAAGGGCATGGAGCATTGTGATGACAATGGCATGTAGCATTGCGATGACAAAGGTCATGGAGCATTGTGATGACAGGGGTTATGGAGCATTGTGATGACAAGGGCGTGGAGCATTGTGATGACAGTGGTCATGGAACATTGTGACGATAAGGGCATCGAGCCGAGTTAGGGACAGTCTAGCGGCCTTGGGACTAAATTCAGTGCCTGAATTAGGCACAGCATAAGGTCTTTAGTTAGCATAAGAGGTAGGACATTAGTTCGGGACAGGGTTAGGGTAAAGGCTTGGAATTGTGTCAGGAAATGACCTAAGGATAGTGTGAAGACCTTTGTTACTGAGACTCTCAGGGACTTATTCAGAAGCAGCGTTAGGGCTTCAGGTAGGCACAGCATCAGGGCCTGACTTAGGTAGGGTGACAGGGCCTGAGTGAGGCCTGATGTCAGGCGCTTAGCTGGGGACACTGTCAGGGAATGACTTAGGAGCAGCATCAGTGCCTTTGTTGGATCAGCTTTAGGCTCTTAGTTAAAGACATGACCGGAGCCCAAGTTAGTCACAGCGTCAAGGCCTCAGTTAGGGAAAGCTTCAGGGTCTGAGTTACAGACAGCCTCAGGTCTTCACTTAAAGACAGCGACAGGGCTTTCTTAGGGACAGTGTCAGGACCTTGGTTAGAAATGAGTCAGGATATTAGCTCAGGAGAGTGTCAGGATTTTAGTTATTGCTGGCAGCAGGGCCTATATTAAGGACAGATTCCGGGCCTTTGTTAGATTCAGTGTCATGGCCTTAGTTAGGAGTAGTCAGGGCCTTAGTTAGGGAGAGCATTAGGGTTTCAGTTAGCAGAAGATGCAGGAGATTATCTCGGGACAGAGTCAGGTCCCAGGCCAGAGATTGTGCAAGGAGATGACCAAGGGATAACGAGAAGACCTTAGTTATTGAGAGCATCAGGGCCTTAGTTAGCAGCAGCGTGAGCGCCTTAATCAGGACCAGCGCCAGGGCTGGATGTACGGACAGCGTCAGAGCCTAACTGAGGTACAGCAACAGGGCCTAAGTGAGGCCTATCTTTAGGGCCTGAGTAAGGGACAGTATCAGGGCATGACTTAGGAGCAGCATAAAGGCCTCTGTAGGATCAGCATTAGGGTCTTCGTTAAAGCTATTATCAGGGCCTCCGTTAGGGATAGCCTCAAGGCCTCACTTAGGGGCAGCGTCAGGGCTTACTTTGGGAAAGTTTCAGGACCTTGGTAAGACATGGGTCAGGCTATTAGCTCAGGATAATATCAGGTGTTCAGATATTGACGGCAGCAGGGCCTTAGTTAGAGGCAGTGTCAGGCCCTAAGTTAGGACTAGCATCAGAGCCTTTGTTAGGTACAGTGTCAGTGACTGAGTTAGGTGTAGTGTCAGAGCCTTAGTTGGGGACAGTGTCAGGGCCTGCATTAGGACGAGCCTCCAGGCCTCAGTTAGGGACAGGTTCACGGCCTCGGACCTAAATTCAGGGCCTCATTTAGGGACAGAATCAGGGATTTAGCTAGCATAAGGGGATCTACAGCTGAAAGCAACCTGAACACCACCACAAGCAGATGCAGAAGTGAACCATGCACGCTCCTATGAAGGAATATTCCACAGCAGTTGAGTACATTTTGTTTAAAGTTAGTAACACTACAAAAATTATGTTTTGAAGAAAAGTATATTCAGAAGATGAAAGAATCTCGTTCTAAAGAATCTCTTTAGCTAATCTCGACATTAGCTAAAGAGAAGGTTAGGTTAAGGTCTAGGGAGAGTGTCAGGAAATGACCTAGGGATAGTGTCAAGACCTTAGTTACTTAGCACATCAGGACCTAATTTAGGAGCAGTGAGTGTCAGGGCTTCGGGTAGGAACAGCGTCAGAGCCTGACTTAGGGAGTGGGACAGGGCCTGAGTGAGGCCTAGCGTCAGGGCCTTAGCTAGAGACAGTGTCAGGGCATGACTTAGGAGCAGCATAAGAGCCCCGGTAGGATCAGCCTCAGGGGCTATGTGAAAGATATTATCAGGGCCTCTGTTAGGGACAGCCTCAAGGCCTCACTTGGAGACAGCATCAGGGCTTCCTTAGGGACAGTTTCAGGACCTTGGTAAGAGATGGGTCAAGAAATTAGCTCAGGATAGTGTCAGGACTTTAGATATTGATGGCAGCAGGGCCTTAGTTAGGGACAGTGTCAGGCCCTGAATTAGGACGAACATCGAGGCCTTAGGTACGGACAGGGTCACAGCCTCGAGAGTAATTTTAGGCCCTTAGTTAAGGACAGCAGCAGGGCTGTAGTTAGCATAAGAGGCACGACATTTGCTAGGGACAGGGTCAGGTTATGGTCTAGGGATAGTGTCAGGAAAGGACCTAAGCATAGTGTCAAAACTTTAGTTACTGAGAGTATCAGATCCTTATTTAGAACCAGTGTCAGGGCTTCAGGTAGGGACAGCATCAGAGCCTGACTTAGGGAGAGCGACAGGGCCTGAGTGAGGCCTAGCGTCAGGCCCTTAGCTGAGGACACTGTCAGGGCATGACTTAGGAACAGAATCAGCGCCTCTGTTGGATCAGCCTTAGCGTCTTTGTTACAGATATGATCAGGGCCTGACTTAGTCACAGCTTCTAGGCCTCAGTTAGGGAAAGCTTCAGGGCCTGAGTTAGGGACAGCCTCAGTTCTTAACACAGGGACAGCGACAGGGCTTTCTTAGGGACAGTGTCAGGACCTTGGTTAGAAATATGTCAGGATATTAACTCAGGCTAGTGTCCAGTTTTTAGTTATTGCTGACAGCAGGGCCTATATTAGGGGCAAATTCTGAGCCTTACTTAGAGACAGTGTCAGGGCCTGAGTTAGGACTAACATCAGAGCCCTTGTAAAGTACAGTGTCAGGGACTGAGTTAGGTGTAGTGTCAGGGCTTTAGTTAGGGACAGTGTCAGCGCCTCAGTTAGGATGAGCCTCCAACCTCAGTTAGGGACAGGTTGACGGCCTCGGGGCTAATTTCAGGCTCTTAGTTAGAGACAGCATCAGGGATTTAGTTAGCATAAGAGGCTCGACAATAGCTAAAGACAAGTTTAGGTTAAGATCTAGGGATAGTGTCAGGAAATGACCTAGGGATAGTGTCAAGACCATAGCTAATTAGAGCATCAGTGCCTAATTTAGGCCCAGTGTCAGGGCTTCAGGTAGGGACAGAGTCTTAGCCTGACGTAGGGAGAGCGACAGGGCCTGAGTGATGCCTAGAGTCAGGGCCTTAGCTACGGACAGCGTCAGGGCATGACATAGGATCAACATAAGGGTCTCTGTAAGATCAGCATTAGAGTTTAGTTAAAGACATTATCAGGACCTCTGTGAGGGACAGCCTCAGGGCCTCACTTAGGGACAGTGTCAGGGCTAACGTTGGGAGAGTTTCAGGACCTTGGTAAGACATGGGTCAGGATATTAGCTCAGGATAATGTCAGGACTTTAGATATTGATGGTAGCAGCGCCTACGTTAGGGAAAGTTTCAAGGCGTTAGTTAGGAGTAGAGGGCCTCTGATAGGTCCAGTGTCAGATCCTCAGTTAGCAATAGTGTTAGGGCCTTAGTTAGGGACAGTGTCAGGGCCGGATGTAGGGCGAGCATCTAGGCCTTAGTTCGGGACAGTTTCATGGTCTTGGGACTAAATTCAGTGCCTGAGGTAGGCACAGCCTAAGGACTTCAGTTAGCATAAGAGGCAGGACATTAGCTAGTGGCCGTGTCAGTTTAACATCTAGGGATAGTGTCAGGAAATGACAAAGTGTGAAGACCTTTGTTATGGAGACTCTCAGGACCTTATTCAGAACCAGTGTTAGGGCTTCAGGTAGGGACAGCATCAGAGCCTGACTTAGGGAGAGCGATAGGGTCTGAGTGAGGCCTAGCATCAGACACTTAGTGGGGGACACTATCGGGGCATGACTTAGGAGCAGCATCAGGGCCTCTGTTGGATCAGCCTTAGGGTCTTAGTTAAAGACATGATCAGGGTCTGAGTTAGTCACAGCATCAAGGCCTGAGTTAGGTAGGGAAAGCTTCAGGGCCTCACTTAGGGACAGCGTCAGGGCTTACTTTGGGACAGTTTCAGGACCTTGGTAAGACATGGGTCAGGTTATTAGCTCCGGATAATGTCAGGACTTTAGATGTTGATGGCAGCAGCCCTTAGTTAGAGACAGTGTCAGGCCCTGAGTTACGACTAGCATCAGAGCCTTTGTTAGACACAATGTTCGGGACTGAATTAGGAGTAGAGTCAGGGCCTTAGTTAGTGACAGTGTCAGGGCCTGACTTAGGGAGAGCGACAGGGCCTGAGTGAGGCGTAGCGTCAGGCCCTTAGCTGGGCACACTGTCAGGGCATGACTTTGGAGCAGCATCAGCGTCTTTGCTGGATCAGCATTAAGGTCTTCGTTAGGTACATGATCAGGGCCTGAATTAGTCACAGCTTCAAGGCTTCAGTTCAGGAAAGCTTCAGGGCCTGAGTTAGGGACAGCCTCAGGTCTTCACTTAGGGACAGCGTCAGGGCTTACTTTGGGACAGTTTCAGGACCTTGGAAAGACATAGGTCAGGATATTAGCTCAGGATAATGTCAGGACTTTTGATAGTGATGGCAGCAGGGCCTTAGTTACAGACGGTTTCAGGGCCTGAGTTAGGCCTAGCATCAGAGACTTTGTTAGGTACAGTGTAAGGGACTGAGTTAGGAGTAGTGTCAGGGCCTTGCTTAGGGACAGTGTCAGGGTCTGATTTAGGTGTACTGTCTGAGACCTAGTTAGGGACAGTGCTAGGGCCTGAGTTAGGATTAGTGTCAAGGCCTTATTTAGGACCAATTTCAGGGCCTTAGTTTGGACTAGCATCAGAGCCATTGTTAGGAATCGTATGAGGGCCTGAGTTAGGCATACTATCAGGGCCTTAGTTAGGGACAGTTTTAGGGCCTGAGTTAGGATTAGTGTCAAGGCCTTATTTAGGACCAATTTTAGGGCTTTAGTTTGGACTAGCAACAAAGCCTTTGTTAGGTATCATGTCGGGGCCTCAGTTAGGTGTAGTGTCAGGGCCATTGTTAGGGACAGTATCAGGGCCTGACTTAGGAGACGTTCAGGGCCTTAGCCAAGGAAAGTGTCAGGGCCTTAGTTAGGGACATTATCAGGGCCTGAATTAGCAGTAGTGTCCAAAGTCCTTAGTGAGGAGAGTAAGGAGTAAGTCAGGACTCAGGCCCTGACACTGTTCTTAAATAAGGCCCTGACATTACCTGGAACACAGGTCCTGATCTGATTCCTATCATAGGCGCTGATGTTGGACTTAACTAAGGCCCTGACACTGGTCCTAACTAAAGCTGTGACACTACTCTTAACTCAGGCCCTGACACTGTCCCTAACAAAGCCTCTGACACTACTCCTAAATCAGGCTCTGACACTGTCCCTAACTAAGGCCCTGACGTACACCTAACTCAGGCCCTGACACTGTCTCTAACTAAGGCCCTGATACTACTCCAAACTCAGCACTGACACTGTCACTAACTAAGGCCCTGACATTATTCATAGCTCACACCCTAACACAACTCCTAAATCATGCCCTGACAATGTCCCTAACTAAGGCCCTGACACTACTCCTATCTCAAGCAATGACACTGTCCTTAACTTAGGCCCTGACTCTACTCCTGACTCAGGCACTGACACTGGCCCTAACTTAGGCCGTGACGCTACTCCTAACTAAGCAACTGACACTGTCCCTAACTAAGGCCCGGACACTACTCCTTACTCAGGCGCTGATAATATCACTAACTAAGGCCGTGACACTACTCCCAAAATAGGCATTGAGACTGTCCCTAAATACGCCCTGACAGTACTCCCAACTCAGGCACTGACACTGTCCCTAACTAAGGCCCTGACAGTACTCCCAAACTACGCACTGACATTGTCCCTAACTAAGGTCTTGACATTACTCTCAACTCAGGCACTAACACTGTCCCTAACTAAGGACTTGACACTACTCTTAACTCAGGCCCTGGCACAGTCCCTAACAAAGGTCTGACACTACCCCCAACTCTGGCACTGAGAGTGTCCCTAACTATGGCCATCACACTACTCCTAACTCAGGCACTGACGCTGTCCCTAAGTAAGGCCCTGACACTACTCCCAACTCAGGCACTGACACTGTCCCTAACTAAGGCCCTCAAACTACTACTTACTTAGGCATTGACACGCTACCTAACTAAGGCCCTGAGACTACTTCTACCTCAGACCCTGACACTGTCCCTAACGAAGGGCCTGATACTACTCCCAACGCAGGCACTGACGGTGTCCCTTACTAAGTCTCTGACACTACTCCCAACACAGGCATTGACACTGTCCCTAACTAAGGCCCTCACACTACTACTTACTTAGGCATTGACACGCTACCTAACTAAGGCCCTGAGACTACTTCTACCTCAGACCCTGACACTGTCCCTAACTAAGGCTCTGACACTACTCCCAACGCAGGCACTGACGGTGTCCCTTACTAAGTCTCTGACACTACTCCCAACACAGGCATTGACAGTGTCCCTAACTAAGGCCCTCACACTACTACTTACTTAGGCATTGACACGCTACCTAACTAAGGCCCTGAGACTACTTCTACCTCAGACCCTGACACTGTCCCTAACGAAGGGCCTGATACTACTCCCAACACAGGCACTGACACTCTCCCTCACTAAGGTCTTGACACTACTTTTAACTCATGCCCTGATGCTGTCCCCAGAAAAGACCCTGAGACTATTCCCAACACAGGCACTGACACTCTCCCTAACTAAGACCCTGACACTACTCCCATTGCAGCCACTGACACTGTCCCTAATGCCCTGACACTACTTCCTACTCAGGCACTGACACTGTCCCTAACTAGGCCCTGACACTACTCCCAACTCAGGCCCTGACACTGTCCCTAACTAAGGCCCTGACAGTACTCCCAAACTACGCACTGACATTGTCCCTAACTAAGGTCTTGACATTACTCTCAACTCAGGCACTAACACTGTCCCTAACTAAGGACTTGACACTACTCTTAACTCACGCCCTGGCACAGTCCCTAACAAAGGCCTGCCACTACCCGCAACTCTGGCACTGAGAGTGTCCCTAACTACGGCCATCACACTACTCCTAACTCAGGCACTGACGCTGTCCCTAAGTAAGGCCCTGACACTACTCCCAACGCAGGCACTGACGGTGTCCCTAACTAAGGCTCTGACACTACTCCCAACGCAGGCACTGACGGTGTCCCTTACTAAATCTCTGACACTACTCCCAACACAGGCATTGACACTGTCCCTAACTAAGGCCCTCACACTACTACTTACTTAGGCATTGACACGCTACCTAACTAAGGCCCTGAGACTACTTCTACCTCAGACCCTGACACTGTCCCTAACGAAGGGCCTGATACTACTCCCAAAGCAGGCACTCACGGTGTCCCTAACTAAGGCTCTGACACTACTCCCAACGCAGGCACTGACGGTGTCCCTTACTAAGTCTCTGACACTACTCCCAACACAGGCATTGACACTGTCCCTAACTAAGGCCCTCACACTACTACTTACTTAGGCATTGACACGCTACCTAACTAAGGCCCTGAGACTACTTCTACCTCAGACCCTGACACTGTCCCTAACGAAGGGCCTGATACTACTCCCAACGCAGGCCCTCACGGTGTCCCTAACTAAGGCTCTGACACTACTCCCAACGCAGGCACTGACGGTGTCCCTTACTAAGTCTCTGACACTACTCCCAACACAGGCATTGACACTGTCCCTAACTAAGGCCCTCACACTACTACTTACTTAGGCATTGACACGCTACCTAACTAAGGCCCTGAGACTACTTCTACCTCAGACCCTGACACTGTCCCTAACGAAGGGCCTGATACTACTCCCAACACAGGCACTGACACTCTCCCTATCTAAGACCTTGACACTACTTTTAACTCAGGCCCTGATGCTGTCCCCAGAAAAGACCCTGAGACTATTCCCAACTCAGGCACTGACACTCTCCCTAACTAAGACCGTGACACTACTCCCATTGCAGCCACTGACACTGTCCCTAATGCCCTGACACTACTTCCAACTCAGGCACTGACACTGTCCCTAACTAGGCCCTGACACTGCTCCCAACTCAGGCCCTGACACTGTCCCTAACTAAGGCCCTGACACTGTCCCTAACTAAGGCCCTGACATAACTCCCAACTCCGGCACTGACACTTTCTCTAACTAAGGCCCTGAAACTACTCCCAACTCAGGCACTGACCCTGTCCCTAACTAGGCCCTGACACTACTCCCAACTCAGGCACTGACACTGTCCCTAACTAAGGCCCTGACATAACTGCCAAACCCGGCACTGACACTTTCTCTAACTAAGGCCCTGAAACTACTCACAACTCAGGCCCTGACACTGTTCCTAACTACCGATCTCAGACTACTCCTAACTTAGGCGCTGACACTATTCCTAACACAGTCACTGACACTGTCCCTAACTAAGGTCCTGAGACTATTCTTAACTCAGTCCCTGACACTGTCCATAACTTAAGCCACGTCACTACTCCCAACTCAGGCACTGAGGCTGTTCCTAACTAAGGGTCTGACACGACTCCAAACTGAGACACTGACACTCTTCCAAATTAAGGCCTTGACACTACTCTTAACTCAGGCCCTGACACTGTCCATAATAAAGACCCTGACAAAAATCCCAACTTAGGCACTGACAATGTCCGTAACTAAGGCCCTGACACTATTCCCATCTCAGCCACTGACACTGTCCCTAACTATGGCCCTGACACTATTCCCAACGCAAGCACTGGTGCTGTCCCTAACTAAGGCACTGGCACTACTCCCAACTCGCCCTGGCGCTGTCCCTAACTAAGGCTCTGACACTACTCCCAATTCAGGCAATGACAGTGTCCCTAACTGAGGCAATGACACTACTCCCAACTCAAGCACTAAGGCTCTGGATCATTGTGATGACAAGCGCCATGGAGCATTGTGATGACAAGGGCCATGGAGAATTGTGATGACGGGTCCTGGAGCATTGTGGCGACAAGGGCCATGGAGCATTTTGATTACAGGGGTCATGGGGCATTGTGATGAAAGTGGTCATGGAGCACTGTGATTAAAGTGGTCATGGAACATTGTGATAAAAGTGGTCATGGAGCATTGTGATGAAAAGTGCTATGGAGCATTGGGATGACAGGGGTCATGGAGCATTGTGATGACAGATGCGTGGAGATTTGTGATGACGAGGACCATGGAGCATTGAGATTATAAGCATCATGCAGCATTGTGATGACAGGGGCCATGGAGCATTTTAATGACAAGAGACATGGAGCATTGTGATGACAGAAGTCATGGAGCATTGTGGTGACCAGCGGCATGGAGCATTGTGAAGAAAGGGGTACTGTAACATTGTGAAGAAAGGGTCAAGGAGCATTTTGATTACAAGGATCATGGAGCATTGTGATGACAAGGGTCATGGAGCATTGTGATGACAAGAGTCATGGAGACTTGTGATGACAGGGGGCATGGAGCTTTGTGATTTCACAGACATGTAGCATTTGAGACAATGGTCATGGAGCATTGTGATGAAAGGGGTCATGGAACATTGTGATGATAAGGGCATGGAGCATTGTGATGACAATGGCATGTAGCATTGCGATGACAAAAGTCATGGAGCATTGTGATGACAGGGGTTATGGAGCATTGTGATGACAAGGGCGTGGAGCATTGTGATGACAGTGGTCATGGAACATTGTGACGATAAGGGCATCGAGCCGAGTTAGGGACAGTCTAGTGGCCTTGGGACTAAATTCAGTGCCTGAATTAGGCACAGCATAAGGTCTTCAGTTAGCATAAGAGGTAGGACATTAGCTCGGGACAGGTTTAGGGTAAAGGCTTGGAATCGTGTCAGGAAATGACCTAAGGAGAGTGTGAAGACCTTTGTTACTGAGACTCTCAGGGACTTATTCAGAAGCAGCGTTAGGGCTTCAGGTAGGCACAGCATCAGGGCCTGACTTAGGAAGAGCGACAGGGCCTGAGTGAGGCCTGATGTCAGGCCCTTAGCTGGGGACACTGTCAGGGAATGACTTAGGAGCAGCATCAGTGCCTCTGTTGGATCAGCTTTAGGCTCTTAGTTAAAGACATGACCGGAGCCCAAGTTAGTCACAGCGTCAAGGCCTCAGTTAGGGAAAGCTTCAGGGTCTGAGTTACAGACAGCCTCAGGTCTTCACTTAAAGACAGCGACAGGGCTTTCTTAGGGACAGTGTCAGGACCTTGGTTAGAAATGAGTCAGGATATTAGCTCAGGAGAGTGTCAGGATTTTAGTTATTGCTGGCAGCAGGGCCTATATTAAGGACAGATTCCGGGCCTTTGTTAGATTCAGTGTCATGGCCTTAGTTAGGAGTAGTCAGGGCCTTAGTTAGGGAGAGCATTAGGGTTTCAGTTAGCAGAAGATGCAGGAGATTATCTCGGGACAGAGTCAGGTCCCAGGCCAGAGATAGTGCAAGGAGATGACCAAGGGCTAACGAGAAGACCTTAGTTATTGAGAGCATCAGGGCCTTAGTTAGCAGCAGCGTGAGCGCCTTAATCAGGACCAGCGCCAGGGCTGGATGTACGGACAGCGTCAGAGCCTAACTGAGGTACAGCAACAGGGCCTAAGTGAGGCCTATCTTTAGGGCCTGAGTAAGGGACAGTATCAGGGCATGACTTAGGAGCAGCATAAAGGCCTCTGTAGGATCAGCATTAGGGTCTTCGTTAAAGCTATTATCAGGGCCTCCGTTAGGGATAGCCTCAAGGCCTCACTTAGGGGCAGCGTCAGGGCTTACTTTGGGAAAGTTTCAGGACCTTGGTAAGACATGGGTCAGGCTATTAGCTCAGGATAATATCAGGTGTTCAGATATTGACGGCAGCAGGGCCTTAGTTAGAGGCAGTGTCAGGGCCTAAGTTAGGACTAGCATCAGAGCCTTTGTTAGGTACAGTGTCAGTGACTGAGTTAGGTGTAGTGTCAGAGCCTTAGTTGGGGACAGTGTCAGGGCCTGCATTAGGACGAGCCTCCAGGCCTCAGTTAGGGACAGGTTCACGGCCTCGGACCTAAATTCAGGGCCTCATTTAGGGACAGAATCAGGGATTTAGCTAGCATAAGGGGATCTACAGCTGAAAGCAACCTGAACACCACCACAAGCAGATGCAGAAGTGAACCATGCACGCTCCTATGAAGGAATATTCCACAGCAGTTGAGTACATTTTGTTTAAAGTTAGTAACACTACAAAAATTATGTTTTGAAGAAAAGTATATTCAGAAGATGAAAGAATCTCGTTCTAAAGAATCTCTTTAGCTAATCTCGACATTAGCTAAAGAGAAGGTTAGGTTAAGGTCTAGGGAGAGTGTCAGGAAATGACCTAGGGATAGTGTCAAGACCTTAGTTACTTAGCACATCAGGACCTAATTTAGGAGCAGTGAGTGTCAGGGCTTCGGGTAGGAACAGCGTCAGAGCCTGACTTAGGGAGTGGGACAGGGCCTGAGTGAGGCCTAGCGTCAGGGCCTTAGCTAGAGACAGTGTCAGGGCATGACTTAGGAGCAGCATAAGAGCCCCGGTAGGATCAGCCTCAGGGGCTATGTGAAAGATATTATCAGGGCCTCTGTTAGGGACAGCCTCAAGGCCTCACTTGGAGACAGCATCAGGGCTTCCTTAGGGACAGTTTCAGGACCTTGGTAAGAGATGGGTCAAGAAATTAGCTCAGGATAGTGTCAGGACTTTAGATATTGACGGCAGCAGGGCCTTAGTTAGGGACAGTGTCAGGCCCTGAATTAGGACGAACATCGAGGCCTTAGGTACGGACAGGGTCACAGCCTCGAGAGTAATTTTAGGTCCTTAGTTAAGGACAGCAGCAGGGCTGTAGTTAGCATAAGAGGCACGACATTTGCTAGGGACAGGGTCAGGTTATGGTCTAGGGATAGTGTCAGGAAAGGACCTAAGCATAGTGTCAAAACTTTAGTTACTGAGAGTATCAGATCCTTATTTAGAACCAGTGTCAGGGCTTCAGGTAGGGACAGCATCAGAGCCTGACTTAGGGAGAGCGACAGGGCCTGAGTGAGGCCTAGCGTCAGGCCCTTAGCTGAGGACACTGTCAGGGCATGACTTAGGAACAGAATCAGCGCCTCTGTTGGATCAGCCTTAGCGTCTTTGTTACAGATATGATCAGGGCCTGACTTAGTCACAGCTTCTAGGCCTCAGTTAGGGAAAGCTTCAGGGCCTGAGTTAGGGACAGCCTCAGTTCTTAACACAGGGACAGTGACAGGGCTTTCTTAGGGACAGTGTCAGGACCTTGGTTAGAAATATGTCAGGATATTAACTCAGGCTAGTGTCCAGTTTTTAGTTATTGCTGACAGCAGGGCCTATATTAGGGGCAAATTCTGAGCCTTACTTAGAGACAGTGTCAGGACCTGAGTTAGGACTAGCATCAGAGCCCTTGTAAAGTACAGTGTCAGGGACTGAGTTAGGTGTAGTGTCAGGGCTTTAGTTAGGGACAGTGTCAGCGCCTCAGTTAGGATGAGCCTCCAACCTCAGTTAGGGACAGGTTGACGGCCTCGGGACTAATTTCAGGCTCTTAGTTAGAGACAGCATCAGGGATTTAGTTAGCATAAGAGGCTCGACAATAGCTAAAGACAAGTTTAGGTTAAGATCTAGGGATAGTGTCAGGAAATGACCTAGGGATAGTGTCAAGACCATAGCTAATTAGAGCATCAGTGCCTAATTTAGGCCCAGTGTCAGGGCTTCAGGTAGGGACAGAGTCTTAGCCTGACGTAGGGAGAGCGACAGGGCCTGAGTGATGCCTAGAGTCAGGGCCTTAGCTACGGACAGTGTCAGGGCATGACATAGGATCAACATAAGGGTCTCTGTAAGATCAGCATTAGAGTTTAGTTAAAGACATTATCAGGACCTCTGTGAGGGACAGCCTCAGGGCCTCACTTAGGGACAGTGTCAGGGTCTGATTTAGGTGTACTGTCTGAGACCTAGTTAGGGACAGTGCTAGGGCCTGAGTTAGGATTAGTGTCAAGGCCTTATTTAGGACCAATTTCACGGCCTTAGTTTGGACTAGCATCAGAGCCATTGTTAGGAATCGTATGAGGGCCTGAGTTAGGCATACTATCAGGGCCTTAGTTAGGGACAGTTTTAGGGCCTGAGTTAGGATTAGTGTCAAGGCCTTATTTAGGACCAATTTTAGGGCTTTAGTTTGGACTAGCAACAAAGCCTTTGTTAGGTATCATGTCGGGGCCTCAGTTAGGTGTAGTGTCAGGGCCATTGTTAGGGACAGTATCAGGGCCTGACTTAGGAGAAGTTCAGGGCCTTAGCCAAGGAAAGTGTCAGGGCCTTAGTTAGGGACATTATCAGGGCCTGAATTAGCAGTAGTGTCCAAAGTCCTTAGTGAGGAGAGTAAGGAGTAAGTCAGGACTCAGGCCCTGACACTGTTCTTAAATAAGGCCCTGACATTACCTGGAACACAGGTCCTGATCTGATTCCTATCATAGGCGCTGATGTTGGACTTAACTAAGGCCCTGACACTGGTCCTAACTAAAGCTGTGACACTACTCTTAACTCAGGCCCTGACACTGTCCCTAACAAAGCCTCTGACACTACTCCTAAATCAGGCTCTGACACTGTCCCTAACTAAGGCCCTGACGTACACCTAACTCAGGCCCTGACACTGTCTCTAACTAAGGCCCTGATACTACTCCAAACTCAGCACTGACACTGTCACTAACTAAGGCCCTGACACTCTTCATAGCTCACGCCCTAACACATCTCCTAAATCATGCCCTGACAATGTCCCTAACTAAGGCCCTGACACTACTCCTATCTCAAGCAATGACACTGTCCTTAACTTAGGCCTTGACTCTACTCCTGACTCAGGCACTGACACTGGCCCTAACTTAGTTCGTGACGCTACTCCTAACTAAGCAACTGACACTGTCCCTAACTAAGGCCCGGACACTACTCCTTACTCAGGCACTGATAATATCACTAACTAAGGCCGTGACACTACTCCCAAAATAGGCATTGAGACTGTCCCTAAATACGCCCTGACAGTACTCCCAACTCAGGCACTGACACTGTCCCTAACTAAGGCCCTGACAGTACTCCCAAACTACGCACTGACATTGTCCCTAACTAAGGTCTTGACATTACTCTCAACTCAGGCACTAACACTGTCCCTAACTAAGGACTTGACACTACTCTTAACTCAGGCCCTGGCACAGTCCCTAACAAAGGCCTGACACTACCCCCAACTCTGGCACTGAGAGTGTCCCTAACTACGGCCATCACACTACTCCTAACTCAGGCACTGACGCTGTCCCTAAGTAAGGCCCTGACACTACTCCCAACGCAGGCACTGACGCTGTCCCTAACTAAGGCTCTGACACTACTCCCAACGCAGGCACTGACGGTGTCCCTTACTAAGTCTCTGACACTACTCCCAACACAGGCATTGACACTGTCCCTAACTAAGGCCCTCACACTACTACTTACTTAGGCATTGACACGCTACCTAAGGCCCTGAGACTACTTCTACCTCAGACCCTGACACTGTCCCTAACGAAGGGCCTGATACTACTCCCAACGCAGGCACTGACGGTGTCCCTTACTAAGTCTCTAACACTACTCCCAACACAGGCATTGACACTGTCCCTAACTAAGGCCCTCACACTACTACTTACTTAGGCATTGGCACGCTACCTAACTAAGGCCCTGAGACTTCTTCTACCTCAGACCCTGACACTGTCCCTAACTAAGGCTCTGACACTACTCCCAACGCAGGCACTGACGGTGTCCCTTACTAAGTCTCTGACACTACTCCCAAAACAGGCATTGACACTATCCCTAACTAAGGCCCTCACACTACTACTTACTTAGGCATTGACACGCTACCTAACTAAGGCCCTGAGACTACTTCTACCTCAGACCCTGACACTGTCCCTAACGAAGGGCCTGATACTACTCCCAACACAGGCACTGACACTCTCCCTCACTAAGGTCTTGACACTACTTTTAACTCATGCCCTGATGCTGTCCCCAGAAAAGACCCTGAGACTATTCCCAACACAGGCACTGACACTCTCCCTAACTAAGACCCTGACACTACTCCCATTGCAGCCACTGACACTATCCAAATGCCCTGACACTACTTCCTACTCAGGCACTGACACTGTCCCTAACTAGGCCCTGACACTACTCCCAACTCAGGCCCTGACACTGTCCCTAACTAAGGCCCTGACATAACTGCCAAAACCGGCACTGACACTTTCTCTAACTAAGGCCCTGAAACTACTCACAACTCAGGCACTGACCCTGTCCCTAACTAGGCCCTGACACTACTCCCAACTCAGGCACTGACACTGTCCCTAACTAAGGCCCTGACATAACTGCCAAAACCGGCACTGACACTTTCTCTAACTAAGGCCCTGAAACTACTCACAACTCAGGCCCTGACACTGTTCCTAACTACCGGTCTCAGACTACTCCTAACTTAGGCGCTGACACTATTCCTAACACAGTCACTGACACTGTCCCTAACTAAGGTCCTGAGACTATTCTTAACTCAGTCCCTGACACTGTCCATAACTTAAGCCACGTCACTACTCCCAACTCAGGCACTGAGGCTGTTCCTAACTAAGGGTCTGACACGACTCCAAACTGAGACACTGACACTCTTCCAAATTAAGGCCTTGACACTACTCTTAACTCAGGCCCTGACACTGTCCATAATAAAGACCCTGACAAAAATCCCAACTTAGGCACTGACAATGTCCGTAACTAAGGCCCTGACACTATTCCCATCTCAGCCACTGACACTGTCCCTAACTATGGCCCTGACACTATTCCCAACGCAAGCACTGGTGCTGTCCCTAACTAAGGCACTGGCACTACTCCCAACTCGCCCTGGCGCTGTCCCTAACTAAGGCTCTGACACTACTCCCAATTCAGGCAATGACAGTGTCCCTAACTGAGGCAATGACACTACTCCCAACTCAAGCACTAAGGCTCTGGATCATTGTGATGACAAGCGCCATGGAGCATTGTGATGACAAGGGCCATGGAGAATTGTGATGACGGGTCCTGGAGCATTGTGGCGACAAGGGCCATGGAGCATTTTGATTACAGGGGTCATGGGGCATTGTGATGAAAGTGGTCATGGAGCACTGTGATTAAAGTGGTCATGGAACATTGTGATAAAAGTGGTCATGGAGCATTGTGATGAAAAGTGCTATGGAGCATTGGGATGACAGGGGTCATGGAGCATTGTGATGACAAATGCGTGGAGATTTGTGATGACGAGGACCATGGAGCATTGAGATTATAAGCATCATGCAGCATTGTGATGACAGGGGCCATGGAGCATTTTAATGACAAGAGACATGGAGCATTGTGATGACAGAAGTCATGGAGCATTGTGGTGACCAGCGGCATGGAGCATTGTGAAGAAAGGGGTACTGTAACATTGTGAAGAAAGGGTCAAGGAGCATTTTGATTACAAGGATCATGGAGCATTGTGATGACAAGGGTCATGGAGCATTGTGATGACAAGAGGCATGGAGACTTGTGATGACAGGGGGCATGGAGCTTTGTGATTTCACAGACATGTAGCATTTGAGACAATGGTCATGGAGCATTGTGAGGAAAGGGGTCATGGAGCATTGTGATGATAAGGGCATGGAGCATTGTGATGACAATGGCATGTAGCATTGCGATGACAAAGGTCATGGAGCATTGTGATGACAGGGGTTATGGAGCATTGTGATGACAAGGGCGTGGAGCATTGTGATGACAGTGGTCATGGAACATTGTGACGATAAGGGCATCGAGCCGAGTTAGGGACAGTCTAGCGGCCTTGGGACTAAATTCAGTGCCTGAATTAGGCACAGCATAAGGTCTTTAGTTAGCATAAGAGGTAGGACATTAGTTCGGGACAGGGTTAGGGTAAAGGCTTGGAATCGTGTCAGGAAATGACCTAAGGATAGTGTGAAGACCTTTGTTACTGAGACTCTCAGGGACTTATTCAGAAGCAGCGTTAGGGCTTCAGGTAGGCACAGCATCAGGGCCTGACTTAGGTAGGGCGACAGGGCCTGAGTGAGGCCTGATGTCAGGCCCTTAGCTGGGGACACTGTCAGGGAATGACTTAGGAGCAGCATCAGTGCCTCTGTTGGATCAGCTTTAGGCTCTTAGTTAAAGACATGACCGGAGCCCAAGTTAGTCACAGCGTCAAGGCCTCAGTTAGGGAAAGCTTCAGGGTCTGAGTTACAGACAGCCTCAGGTCTTCACTTAAAGACAGCGACAGGGCTTTCTTAGGGACAGTGTCAGGACCTTGGTTAGAAATGAGTCAGGATATTAGCTCAGGAGAGTGTCAGGATTTTAGTTATTGCTGGCAGCAGGGCCTATATTAAGGACAGATTCCGGGCCTTTGTTAGATTCAGTGTCATGGCCTTAGTTAGGAGTAGTCAGGGCCTTAGTTAGGGAGAGCATTAGGGTTTCAGTTAGCAGAAGATGCAGGAGATTATCTCGGGACAGAGTCAGGTCCCAGGCCAGAGATAGTGCAAGGAGATGACCAAGGGATAACGAGAAGACCTTAGTTATTGAGAGCATCAGGGCCCTAGTTAGCAGCAGCGTGAGCGCCTTAATCAGGACCAGCGCCAGGGCTGGATGTACGGACAGCGTCAGAGCCTAACTGAGGTACAGCAACAGGGCCTAAGTGAGGCCTATCTTTAGGGCCTGAGTAAGGGACAGTATCAGGGCATGACTTAGGAGCAGCATAAAGGCCTCTGTAGGATCAGCATTAGGGTCTTCGTTAAAGCTATTATCAGGGCCTCCGTTAGGGATAGCCTCAAGGCCTCACTTAGGGGCAGCGTCAGGGCTTACTTTGGGAAAGTTTCAGGACCTTGGTAAGACATGGGTCAGGCTATTAGCTCAGGATAATATCAGGTGTTCAGATATTGACGGCAGCAGGGCCTTAGTTAGAGGCAGTGTCAGGCCCTAAGTTAGGACTAGCATCAGAGCCTTTGTTAGGTACAGTGTCAGTGACTGAGTTAGGTGTAGTGTCAGAGCCTTAGTTGGGGACAGTGTCAGGGCCTGCATTAGGACGAGCCTCCAGGCCTCAGTTAGGGACAGGTTCACGGCCTCGGACCTAAATTCAGGGCCTCATTTAGGGACAGAATCAGGGATTTAGCTAGCATAAGGGGATCTACAGCTGAAAGCAACCTGAACACCACCACAAGCAGACGCAGAAGTGAACCATGCACGCTCCTATGAAGGAATATTCCACAGCAGTTGAGTACATTTTGTTTAAAGTTAGTAACACTACAAAAATTATGTTTTGAAGAAAACTATATTCAGAAGATGAAAGAATCTCGTTCTAAAGAATCTCTTTAGCTAATCTCGACATTAGCTAAAGAGAAGGTTAGGTTAAGGTCTAGGGAGAGTGTCAGGAAATGACCTAGGGATAGTGTCAAGACCTTAGTTACTTAGCACATCAGGACCTAATTTAGGAGCAGTGAGTGTCAGGGCTTCGGGTAGGAACAGCGTCAGAGCCTGACTTAGGGAGTGGGACAGGGCCTGAGTGAGGCCTAGCGTCAGGGCCTTAGCTAGAGACAGTGTCAGGGCATGACTTAGGAGCAGCATAAGAGCCCCGGTAGGATCAGCCTCAGGGGCTATGTGAAAGATATTATCAGGGCCTCTGTTAGGGACAGCCTCAAGGCCTCACTTGGAGACAGCATCAGGGCTTCCTTAGGGACAGTTTCAGGACCTTGGTAAGAGATGGGTCAAGAAATTAGCTCAGGATAGTGTCAGGACTTTAGATATTGACGGCAGCAGGGCCTTAGTTAGGGACAGTGTCAGGCCCTGAATTAGGACGAACATCGAGGCCTTAGGTACGGACAGGGTCACAGCCTCGAGAGTAATTTTAGGCCCTTAGTTAAGGACAGCAGCAGGGCTGTAGTTAGCATAAGAGGCACGACATTTGCTAGGGACAGGGTCAGGTTATGGTCTAGGGATAGTGTCAGGAAAGGACCTAAGCATAGTGTCAAAACCTTAGTTACTGAGAGTATCAGATCCTTATTTAGAACCAGTGTCAGGGCTTCAGGTAGGGACAGCATCAGAGCCTGACTTAGGGAGAGCGACAGGGCCTGAGTGAGGCCTAGCGTCAGGCCCTTAGCTGAGGACACTGTCAGGGCATGACTTAGGAACAGAATCAGCGCCTCTGTTGGATCAGCCTTAGCGTCTTTGTTACAGATATGATCAGGGCCTGACTTAGTCACAGCTTCTAGGCCTCAGTTAGGGAAAGCTTCAGGGCCTGAGTTAGGGACAGCCTCAGTTCTTAACACAGGGACAGCGACAGGGCTTTCTTAGGGACAGTGTCAGGACCTTGGTTAGAAATATGTCAGGATATTAACTCAGGCTAGTGTCCAGTTTTTAGTTATTGCTGACAGCAGGGCCTATATTAGGGGCAAATTCTGAGCCTTACTTAGAGACAGTGTCAGGGCCTGAGTTAGGACTAGCATCAGAGCCCTTGTAAAGTACAGTGTCAGGGACTGAGTTAGGTGTAGTGTCAGGGCTTTAGTTAGGGACAGTGTCAGCGCCTCAGTTAGGATGAGCCTCCAACCTCAGTTAGGGACAGGTTGACGGCCTCGGGGCTAATTTCAGGCTCTTAGTTAGAGACAGCATCAGGGATTTAGTTAGCATAAGAGGCTCGACAATAGCTAAAGACAAGTTTAGGTTAAGATCTAGGGATAGTGTCAGGAAATGACCTAGGGATAGTGTCAAGACCATAGCTAATTAGAGCATCAGTGCCTAATTTAGGCCCAGTGTCAGGGCTTCAGGTAGGGACAGAGTCTTAGCCTGACGTAGGGAGAGCGACAGGGCCTGAGTGATGCCTAGAGTCAGGGCCTTAGCTACGGACAGCGTCAGGGCATGACATAGGATCAACATAAGGGTCTCTGTAAGATCAGCATTAGAGTTTAGTTAAAGACATTATCAGGACCTCTGTGAGGGACAGCCTCAGGGCCTCACTTAGGGACAGTGTCAGGGCTAACGTTGGGAGAGTTTCAGGACCTTGGTAAGACATGGGTCAGGATATTAGCTCAGGATCATGTCAGGACTTTAGATATTGATGGTAGCAGCGCCTACGTTAGGGAAAGTTTCAAGGCGTTAGTTAGGAGTAGAGGGCCTCTGATAGGTCCAGTGTCAGATCCTCAGTTAGCAATAGTGTTAGGGCCTTAGTTAGGGACAGTGTCAGGGCCGGATGTAGGGCGAGCATCTAGGCCTTAGTTCGGGACAGTTTCATGGTCTTGGGACTAAATTCAGTGCCTGAGGTAGGCACAGCCTAAGGACTTCAGTTAGCATAAGAGGCAGGACATTAGCTAGTGGCCGTGTCAGTTTAACATCTAGGGATAGTGTCAGGAAATGACAAAGTGTGAAGACCTTTGTTATGGAGACTCTCAGGACCTTATTCAGAACCAGTGTTAGGGCTTCAGGTAGGGACAGCATCAGAGCCTGACTTAGGGAGAGCGATAGGGTCTGAGTGAGGCCTAGCATCAGACACTTAGTGGGGGACACTATCGGGGCATGACTTAGGAGCAGCATCAGGGCCTCTGTTGGATCAGCCTTAGGGTCTTAGTTAAAGACATGATCAGGGTCTGAGTTAGTCACAGCATCAAGGCCTGAGTTAGGTAGGGAAAGCTTCAGGGCCTCACTTAGGGACAGCGTCAGGGCTTACTTTGGGACAGTTTCAGGACCTTGGTAAGACATGGGTCAGGTTATTAGCTCCGGATAATGTCAGGACTTTAGATGTTGATGGCAGCAGCCCTTAGTTAGAGACAGTGTCAGGCCCTGAGTTACGACTAGCATCAGAGCCTTTGTTAGACACAATGTTCGGGACTGAATTAGGAGTAGAGTCAGGGCCTTAGTTAGTGACAGTGTCAGGGCCTGACTTAGGGAGAGCGACAGGGCCTGAGTGAGGCGTAGCGTCAGGCCCTTAGCTGGGCACACTGTCAGGGCATGACTTTGGAGCAGCATCAGCGTCTTTGCTGGATCAGCATTAAGGTCTTCGTTAGGTACATGATCAGGGCCTGAATTAGTCACAGCTTCAAGGCTTCAGTTCAGGAAAGCTTCAGGGCCTGAGTTAGGGACAGCCTCAGGTCTTCACTTAGGGACAGCGTCAGGGCTTACTTTGGGACAGTTTCAGGACCTTGGAAAGACATAGGTCAGGATATTAGCTCAGGATAATGTCAGGACTTTTGATAGTGATGGCAGCAGGGCCTTAGTTACAGACGGTTTCAGGGCCTGAGTTAGGCCTAGCATCAGAGACTTTGTTAGGTACAGTGTAAGGGACTGAGTTAGGAGTAGTGTCAGGGCCTTGCTTAGGGACAGTGTCAGGGTCTGATTTAGGTGTACTGTCTGAGACCTAGTTAGGGACAGTGCTAGGGCCTGAGTTAGGATTAGTGTCAAGGCCTTATTTAGGACCAATTTCAGGGCCTTAGTTTGGACTAGCATCAGAGCCATTGTTAGGAATCGTATGAGGGCCTGAGTTAGGCATACTATCAGGGCCTTAGTTAGGGACAGTTTTAGGGCCTGAGTTAGGATTAGTGTCAAGGCCTTATTTAGGACCAATTTTAGGGCTTTAGTTTGGACTAGCAACAAAGCCTTTGTTAGGTATCATGTCGGGGCCTCAGTTAGGTGTAGTGTCAGGGCCATTGTTAGGGACAGTATCAGGGCCTGACTTAGGAGACGTTCAGGGCCTTAGCCAAGGAAAGTGTCAGGGCCTTAGTTAGGGACATTATCAGGGCCTGAATTAGCAGTAGTGTCCAAAGTCCTTAGTGAGGAGAGTAAGGAGTAAGTCAGGACTCAGGCCCTGACACTGTTCTTAAATAAGGCCCTGACATTACCTGGAACACAGGTCCTGATCTGATTCCTATCATAGGCGCTGATGTTGGACTTAACTAAGGCCCTGACACTGGTCCTAACTAAAGCTGTGACACTACTCTTAACTCAGGCCCTGACACTGTCCCTAACAAAGCCTCTGACACTACTCCTAAATCAGGCTCTGACACTGTCCCTAACTAAGGCCCTGACATACACCTAACTCAGGCCCTGACACTGTCTCTAACTAAGGCCCTGATACTACTCCAAACTCAGCACTGACACTGTCACTAACTAAGGCCCTGACATTATTCATAGCTCACACCCTAACACAACTCCTAAATCATGCCCTGACAATGTCCCTAACTAAGGCCCTGACACTACTCCTATCTCAAGCAATGACACTGTCCTTAACTTAGGCCCTGACTCTACTCCTGACTCAGGCACTGACACTGGCCCTAACTTAGGCCGTGACGCTACTCCTAACTAAGCAACTGACACTGTCCCTAACTAAGGCCCGGACACTACTCCTTACTCAGGCGCTGATAATATCACTAACTAAGGCCGTGACACTACTCCCAAAATAGGCATTGAGACTGTCCCTAAATACGCCCTGACAGTACTCCCAACTCAGGCACTGACACTGTCCCTAACTAAGGACTTGACACTACTCTTAACTCAGGCCCTGGCACAGTCCCTAACAAAGGTCTGACACTACCCCCAACTCTGGCACTGAGAGTGTCCCTAACTATGGCCATCACACTACTCCTAACTCAGGCACTGACGCTGTCCCTAAGTAAGGCCCTGACACTACTCCCAACGCAGGCACTGACGGTGTCCCTAACTAAGGCTCTGACACTACTCCCAACGCAGGCACTGGCGGTGTCCCTTACTAAGTCTCTGACACTACTCCCAACACAGGCATTGACACTGTCCCTAACTAAGGCTCTCACACTACTACTTACTTAGGCATTGACACGCTACCTAACTAAGGCCCTGAGACTACTTCTACCTCAGACCCTGACACTGTCCCTAACGAAGGGCCTGATACTACTCCCAACGCAGGCACTCACGGTGTCCCTAACTAAGGCTCTGACACTACTCCCAACGCAGGCACTGACGGTGTCCCTTACTAAGTCTCTGAAACTACTCCCAACACAGGCATTGACACTGCCCCTAACTAAGGCCCTCACACTACTACTTACTTAGGCATTGACACGCTACCTAACTAAGGCCCTGAGACTACTTCTACCTCAGACCCTGACACTGTCCCTAACGAAGGGCCTGATACTACTCCCAACGCAGGCACTCACGGTGTCCCTAACTAAGGCTCTGACACTACTCCCAACGCAGGCACTGACGGTGTCCCTTACTAAGTCTCTGACACTACTCCCAACACAGGCATTGACACTCTCCCTAACTAAGGCCTTGACACTACTTTTAACTCATGCCCTGATGCTGTCCCCAGAAAAGACCCTGAGACTATTCCCAACACAGGCACTGACACTCTCCCTAACTAAGACCCTGACACTACTCCCATTGCAGCCACTGACACTGTCCCTAATGCCCTGACACTACTTCCTACTCAGGCACTGACACTGTCCCTAACTAGGCCCTGACACTACTCCCAACTCAGGCCCTGACACTGTCCCTAACTAAGGCCCTGACATAACTCCCAACTCTGGCACTGACACTTTCTCTAACTAAGGCCCTGAAACTACTCCCAACTCAGGCACTGACCCTGTCCCTAACTAGGCCCTGACACTACTCCCAACTCAGGCACTGACACTGTCCCTAACTAAGGCCCTGACATAACTGCCAAACCCGGCACTGACACTTTCTCTAACTAAGGCCCTGAAACTACTCACAACTCAGGCCCTGACACTGTTCCTAGCTACCGGTCTCAGACTACTCCTAACTTAGGCGCTGACACTATTCCTAACACAGTCACTGACACTGTCCCTAACTAAGGTCCTGAGACTATTCTTAACTCAGTCCCTGACACTGTCCATAACTTAAGCCACGTCACTACTCCCAACTCAGGCACTGAGGCTGTTCCTAACTAAGGGTCTGACACGACTCCAAACTGAGACACTGACACTCTTCCAAATTAAGGCCTTGACACTACTCTTAACTCAGGCCCTGACACTGTCCATAATAAAGACCCTGACAAAAATCCCAACTTAGGCACTGACAATGTCCGTAACTAAGGCCCTGACACTATTCCCATCTCAGCCACTGACACTGTCCCTAACTATGGCCCTGACACTATTCCCAACGCAAGCACTGGTGCTGTCCCTATCTAAGGCACTGGCACTACTCCCAACTCGCCCTGGCGCTGTCCCTAACTAAGGCTCTGACACTACTCCCAATTCAGGCAATGACAGTGTCCCTAACTGAGGCAATGACACTACTCCCAACTCAAGCACTAAGGCTCTGGATCATTGTGATGACAAGCGCCATGGAGCATTGTGATGACAAGGGCCATGGAGAATTGTGATGACGGGTCCTGGAGCATTGTGGCGACAAGGGCCATGGAGCATTTTGATTACAGGGGTCATGGGGCATTGTGATGAAAGTGGTCATGGAGCACTGTGATTAAAGTGGTCATGGAACATTGTGATAAAAGTGGTCATGGAGCATTGTGATGAAAAGTGCTATGGAGCATTGGGATGACAGGGGTCATGGAGCATTGTGATGACAAATGCGTGGAGATTTGTGATGACGAGGACCATGGAGCATTGAGATTATAAGCATCATGCAGCATTGTGATGACAGGGGCCATGGAGCATTTTAATGACAAGAGACATGGAGCATTGTGATGACAGAAGTCATGGAGCATTGTGGTGACCAGCGGCATGGAGCATTGTGAAGAAAGGGGTACTGTAACATTGTGAAGAAAGGGTCAAGGAGCATTTTGATTACAAGGATCATGGAGCATTGTGATGACAAGGGTCATGGAGCATTGTGATGACAAGAGGCATGGAGACTTGTGATGACAGGGGGCATGGAGCTTTGTGATTTCACAGACATGTAGCATTTGAGACAATGGTCATGGAGCATTGTGATGAAAGGGGTCATGGAGCATTGTGATGATAAGGGCATGGAGCATTGTGATGACAATGGCATGTAGCATTGCGATGACAAAAGTCATGGAGCATTGTGATGACAGGGGTTATGGAGCATTGTGATGACAAGGGCGTGGAGCATTGTGATGACAGTGGTCATGGAACATTGTGACGATAAGGGCATCGAGCCGAGTTAGGGACAGTCTAGCGGCCTTGGGACTAAATTCAGTGCCTGAATTAGGCACAGCATAAGGTCTTCAGTTAGCATAAGAGGTAGGACATTAGCTCGGGACAGGTTTAGGGTAAAGGCTTGGAATCGTGTCAGGAAATGACCTAAGGAGAGTGTGAAGACCTTTGTTACTGAGACTCTCAGGGACTTATTCAGAAGCAGCGTTAGGGCTTCAGGTAGGCACAGCATCAGGGCCTGACTTAGGAAGAGCGACAGGGCCTGAGTGAGGCCTGATGTCAGGCCCTTAGCTGGGGACACTGTCAGGGAATGACTTAGGAGCAGCATCAGTGCCTCTGTTGGATCAGCTTTAGGCTCTTAGTTAAAGACATGACCGGAGCCCAAGTTAGTCACAGCGTCAAGGCCTCAGTTAGGGAAAGCTTCAGGGTCTGAGTTACAGACAGCCTCAGGTCTTCACTTAAAGACAGCGACAGGGCTTTCTTAGGGACAGTGTCAGGACCTTGGTTAGAAATGAGTCAGGATATTAGCTCAGGAGAGTGTCAGGATTTTAGTTATTGCTGGCAGCAGGGCCTATATTAAGGACAGATTCCGGGCCTTTGTTAGATTCAGTGTCATGGCCTTAGTTAGGAGTAGTCAGGGCCTTAGTTAGGGAGAGCATTAGGGTTTCAGTTAGCAGAAGATGCAGGAGATTATCTCGGGACAGAGTCAGGTCCCAGGCCAGAGATAGTGAAAGGAGATGACCAAGGGCTAACGAGAAGACCTTAGTTATTGAGAGCATCAGGGCCTTAGTTAGCAGCAGCGTGAGCGCCTTAATCAGGACCAGCGCCAGGGCTGGATGTACGGACAGCGTCAGAGCCTAACTGAGGTACAGCAACAGGGCCTAAGTGAGGCCTATCTTTAGGGCCTGAGTAAGGGACAGTATCAGGGCATGACTTAGGAGCAGCATAAAGGCCTCTGTAGGATCAGCATTAGGGTCTTCGTTAAAGCTATTATCAGGGCCTCCGTTAGGGATAGCCTCAAGGCCTCACTTAGGGGCAGCGTCAGGGCTTACTTTGGGAAAGTTTCAGGACCTTGGTAAGACATGGGTCAGGCTATTAGCTCAGGATAATATCAGGTGTTCAGATATTGACGGCAGCAGGGCCTTAGTTAGAGGCAGTGTCAGGGCCTAAGTTAGGACTAGCATCAGAGCCTTTGTTAGGTACAGTGTCAGTGACTGAGTTAGGTGTAGTGTCAGAGCCTTAGTTGGGGACAGTGTCAGGGCCTGCATTAGGACGAGCCTCCAGGCCTCAGTTAGGGACAGGTTCACGGCCTCGGACCTAAATTCAGGGCCTCATTTAGGGACAGAATCAGGGATTTAGCTAGCATAAGGGGATCTACAGCTGAAAGCAACCTGAACACCACCACAAGCAGATGCAGAAGTGAACCATGCACGCTCCTATGAAGGAATATTCCACAGCAGTTGAGTACATTTTGTTTAAAGTTAGTAACACTACAAAAATTATGTTTTGAAGAAAACTATATTCAGAAGATGAAAGAATCTCGTTCTAAAGAATCTCTTTAGCTAATCTCGACATTAGCTAAAGAGAAGGTTAGGTTAAGGTCTAGGGAGAGTGTCAGGAAATGACCTAGGGATAGTGTCAAGACCTTAGTTACTTAGCACATCAGGACCTAATTTAGGAGCAGTGAGTGTCAGGGCTTCGGGTAGGAACAGCGTCAGAGCCTGACTTAGGGAGTGGGACAGGGCCTGAGTGAGGCCTAGCGTCAGGGCCTTAGCTAGAGACAGTGTCAGGGCATGACTTAGGAGCAGCATAAGAGCCCCGGTAGGATCAGCCTCAGGGGCTATGTGAAAGATATTATCAGGGCCTCTGTTAGGGACAGCCTCAAGGCCTCACTTGGAGACAGCATCAGGGCTTCCTTAGGGACAGTTTCAGGACCTTGGTAAGAGATGGGTCAAGAAATTAGCTCAGGATAGTGTCAGGACTTTAGATATTGACGGCAGCAGGGCCTTAGTTAGGGACAGTGTCAGGCCCTGAATTAGGACGAACATCGAGGCCTTAGGTACGGACAGGGTCACAGCCTCGAGAGTAATTTTAGGCCCTTAGTTAAGGACAGCAGCAGGGCTGTAGTTAGCATAAGAGGCACGACATTTGCTAGGGACAGGGTCAGGTTATGGTCTAGGGATAGTGTCAGGAAAGGACCTAAGCATAGTGTCAAAACCTTAGTTACTGAGAGTATCAGATCCTTATTTAGAACCAGTGTCAGGGCTTCAGGTAGGGACAGCATCAGAGCCTGACTTAGGGAGAGCGACAGGGCCTGAGTGAGGCCTAGCGTCAGGCCCTTAGCTGAGGACACTGTCAGGGCACGACTTAGGAACAGAATCAGCGCCTCTGTTGGATCAGCCTTAGCGTCTTTGTTACAGATATGATCAGGGCCTGACTTAGTCACAGCTTCTAGGCCTCAGTTAGGGAAAGCTTCAGGGCCTGAGTTAGGGACAGCCTCAGTTCTTAACACAGGGACAGCGACAGGGCTTTCTTAGGGACAGTGTCAGGACCTTGGTTAGAAATATGTCAGGATATTAACTCAGGCTAGTGTCCAGTTTTTAGTTATTGCTGACAGCAGGGCCTATATTAGGGGCAAATTCTGAGCCTTACTTAGAGACAGTGTCAGGGCCTGAGTTAGGACTAGCATCAGAGCCCTTGTAAAGTACAGTGTCAGGGACTGAGTTAGGTGTAGTGTCAGGGCTTTAGTTAGGGACAGTGTCAGCGCCTCAGTTAGGATGAGCCTCCAACCTCAGTTAGGGACAGGTTGACGGCCTCGGGGCTAATTTCAGGCTCTTAGTTAGAGACAGCATCAGGGATTTAGTTAGCATAAGAGGCTCGACAATAGCTAAAGACAAGTTTAGGTTAAGATCTAGGGATAGTGTCAGGAAATGACCTAGGGATAGTGTCAAGACCATAGCTAATTAGAGCATCAGTGCCTAATTTAGGCCCAGTGTCAGGGCTTCAGGTAGGGACAGAGTCTTAGCCTGACGTAGGGAGAGCGACAGGGCCTGAGTGATGCCTAGAGTCAGGGCCTTAGCTACGGACAGCGTCAGGGCATGACATAGGATCAACATAAGGGTCTCTGTAAGATCAGCATTAGAGTTTAGTTAAAGACATTATCAGGACCTCTGTGAGGGACAGCCTCAGGGCCTCACTTAGGGACAGTGTCAGGGCTAACGTTGGGAGAGTTTCAGGACCTTGGTAAGACATGGGTCAGGATATTAGCTCAGGATAATGTCAGGACTTTAGATATTGATGGTAGCAGCGCCTACGTTAGGGAAAGTTTCAAGGCGTTAGTTAGGAGTAGAGGGCCTCTGATAGGTCCAGTGTCAGATCCTCAGTTAGCAATAGTGTTAGGGCCTTAGTTAGGGACAGTGTCAGGGCCGGATGTAGGGCGAGCATCTAGGCCTTAGTTCGGGACAGTTTCATGGTCTTGGGACTAAATTCAGTGCCTGAGGTAGGCACAGCCTAAGGACTTCAGTTAGCATAAGAGGCAGGACATTAGCTAGTGGCCGTGTCAGTTTAACATCTAGGGATAGTGTCAGGAAATGACAAAGTGTGAAGACCTTTGTTATGGAGACTCTCAGGACCTTATTCAGAACCAGTGTTAGGGCTTCAGGTAGGGACAGCATCAGAGCCTGACTTAGGGAGAGCGATAGGGTCTGAGTGAGGCCTAGCATCAGACACTTAGTGGGGGACACTATCGGGGCATGACTTAGGAGCAGCATCAGGGCCTCTGTTGGATCAGCCTTAGGGTCTTAGTTAAAGACATGATCAGGGTCTGAGTTAGTCACAGCATCAAGGCCTGAGTTAGGTAGGGAAAGCTTCAGGGCCTCACTTAGGGACAGCGTCAGGGCTTACTTTGGGACAGTTTCAGGACCTTGGTAAGACATGGGTCAGGTTATTAGCTCCGGATAATGTCAGGACTTTAGATGTTGATGGCAGCAGCCCTTAGTTAGAGACAGTGTCAGGCCCTGAGTTACGACTAGCATCAGAGCCTTTGTTAGACACAATGTTCGGGACTGAATTAGGAGTAGAGTCAGGGCCTTAGTTAGTGACAGTGTCAGGGCCTGACTTAGGGAGAGCGACAGGGCCTGAGTGAGGCGTAGCGTCAGGCCCTTAGCTGGGCACACTGTCAGGGCATGACTTTGGAGCAGCATCAGCGTCTTTGCTGGATCAGCATTAAGGTCTTCGTTAGGTACATGATCAGGGCCTGAATTAGTCACAGCTTCAAGGCTTCAGTTCAGGAAAGCTTCAGGGCCTGAGTTAGGGACAGCCTCAGGTCTTCACTTAGGGACAGCGTCAGGGCTTACTTTGGGACAGTTTCAGGACCTTGGAAAGACATAGGTCAGGATATTAGCTCAGGATAATGTCAGGACTTTTGATAGTGATGGCAGCAGGGCCTTAGTTACAGACGGTTTCAGGGCCTGAGTTAGGCCTAGCATCAGAGACTTTGTTAGGTACAGTGTAAGGGACTGAGTTAGGAGTAGTGTCAGGGCCTTGCTTAGGGACAGTGTCAGGGTCTGATTTAGGTGTACTGTCTGAGACCTAGTTAGGGACAGTGCTAGGGCCTGAGTTAGGATTAGTGTCAAGGCCTTATTTAGGACCAATTTCAGGGCCTTAGTTTGGACTAGCATCAGAGCCATTGTTAGGAATCGTATGAGGGCCTGAGTTAGGCATACTATCAGGGCCTTAGTTAGGGACAGTTTTAGGGCCTGAGTTAGGATTAGTGTCAAGGCCTTATTTAGGACCAATTTTAGGGCTTTAGTTTGGACTAGCAACAAAGCCTTTGTTAGGTATCATGTCGGGGCCTCAGTTAGGTGTAGTGTCAGGGCCATTGTTAGGGACAGTATCAGGGCCTGACTTAGGAGACGTTCAGGGCCTTAGCCAAGGAAAGTGTCAGGGCCTTAGTTAGGGACATTATCAGGGCCTGAATTAGCAGTAGTGTCCAAAGTCCTTAGTGAGGAGAGTAAGGAGTAAGTCAGGACTCAGGCCCTGACACTGTTCTTAAATAAGGCCCTGACATTACCTGGAACACAGGTCCTGATCTGATTCCTATCATAGGCGCTGATGTTGGACTTAACTAAGGCCCTGACACTGGTCCTAACTAAAGCTGTGACACTACTCTTAACTCAGGCCCTGACACTGTCCCTAACAAAGCCTCTGACACTACTCCTAAATCAGGCTCTGACACTGTCCCTAAGTAAGGCCCTGACGTACACCTAACTCAGGCCCTGACACTGTCTCTAACTAAGGCCCTGATACTACTCCAAACTCAGCACTGACACTGTCACTAACTAAGGCCCTGACACTCTTCATAGCTCACGCCCTAACACATCTCCTAAATCATGCCCTGACAATGTCCCTAACTAAGGCCCTGACACTACTCCTATCTCAAGCAATGACACTGTCCTTAACTTAGGCCTTGACTCTACTCCTGACTCAGGCACTGACACTGGCCCTAACTTAGTTCGTGACGCTACTCCTAACTAAGCAACTGACACTGTCCCTAACTAAGGCCCGGACACTACTCCTTACTCAGGCACTGATAATATCACTAACTAAGGCCGTGACACTACTCCCAAAATAGGCATTGAGACTGTCCCTAAATACGCCCTGACAGTACTCCCAACTCAGGCACTGACACTGTCCCTAACTAAGGCCCTGACAGTACTCCCAAACTACGCACTGACATTGTCCCTAACTAAGGTCTTGACATTACTCTCAACTCAGGCACTAACACTGTCCCTAACTAAGGACTTGACACTACTCTTAACTCAGGCCCTGGCACAGTCCCTAACAAAGGCCTGACACTACCCCCAACTCTGGCACTGAGAGTGTCCCTAACTACGGCCATCACACTACTCCTAACTCAGGCACTGACGCTGTCCCTAAGTAAGGCCCTGACACTACTCCCAACGCAGGCACTGACGGTGTCCCTAACTAAGGCTCTGACACTACTCCCAACGCAGGCACTGACGGTGTCCCTTACTAAGTCTCTGACACTACTCCCAACACAGGCATTGACACTGTCCCTAACTAAGGCTCTCACACTACTACTTACTTAGGCATTGACACGCTACCTAACTAAGGCCCTGAGACTACTTCTACCTCAGACCCTGACACTGTCCCTAACGAAGGGCCTGATACTACTCCCAACGCAGGCACTCACGGTGTCCCTAACTAAGGCTCTGACACTACTCCCAACGCAGGCACTGACGGTGTCCCTTACTAAGTCTCTGACACTACTCCCAACACAGGCATTGACACTCTCCCTAACTAAGGCCTTGACACTACTTTTAACTCATGCCCTGATGCTGTCCCCAGAAAAGACCCTGAGACTATTCCCAACACAGGCACTGACACTCTCCCTAACTAAGACCCTGACACTACTCCCATTGCAGCCACTGACACTGTCCCTAATGCCCTGACACTACTTCCTACTCAGGCACTGACACTGTCCCTAACTAGGCCCTGACACTACTCCCAACTCAGGCCCTGACACTGTCCCTAACTAAGGCCCTGACATAACTCCCAACTCTGGCACTGACACTTTCTCTAACTAAGGCCCTGAAACTACTCCCAACTCAGGCACTGACCCTGTCCCTAACTAGGCCCTGACACTACTCCCAACTCAGGCACTGACACTGTCCCTAACTAAGGGCCTGACATAACTCCCAACTCCGGCACTGACACTTTCTCTAACTAAGGCCCTGAAACTACTCCCAACTCAGGCACTGACCCTGTCCCTAACTAGGCCCTGACACTACTCCCAACTCAGGCACTGACACTGTCCCTAACTAAGGCCCTGACATAACTGCCAAACCCGGCACTGACACTTTCTCTAACTAAGGCCTTGAAACTACTCACAACTCAGGCCCTGACACTGTTCCTAACTACCGGTCTCAGACTACTCCTAACTTAGGCGCTGACACTATTCCTAACACAGTCACTGACACTGTCCCTAACTAAGGTCCTGAGACTATTCTTAACTCAGTCCCTGACACTGTCCATAACTTAAGCCACGTCACTACTCCCAACTCAGGCACTGAGGCTGTTCCTAACTAAGGGTCTGACACGACTCCAAACTGAGACACTGACACTCTTCCAAATTAAGGCCTTGACACTACTCTTAACTCAGGCCCTGACACTGTCCATAATAAAGACCCTGACAAAAATCCCAACTTAGGCACTGACAATGTCCGTAACTAAGGCCCTGACACTATTCCCATCTCAGCCACTGACACTGTCCCTAACTATGGCCCTGACACTATTCCCAACGCAAGCACTGGTGCTGTCCCTAACTAAGGCACTGGCACTACTCCCAACTCGCCCTGGCGCTGTCCCTAACTAAGGCTCTGACACTACTCCCAATTCAGGCAATGACAGTGTCCCTAACTGAGGCAATGACACTACTCCCAACTCAAGCACTAAGGCTCTGGATCATTGTGATGACAAGCGCCATGGAGCATTGTGATGACAAGGGCCATGGAGAATTGTGATGACGGGTCCTGGAGCATTGTGGCGACAAGGGCCATGGAGCATTTTGATTACAGGGGTCATGGGGCATTGTGATGAAAGTGGTCATGGAGCACTGTGATTAAAGTGGTCATGGAACATTGTGATAAAAGTGGTCATGGAGCATTGTGATGAAAAGTGCTATGGAGCATTGGGATGACAGGGGTCATGGAGCATTGTGATGACAGATGCGTGGAGATTTGTGATGACGAGGACCATGGAGCATTGAGATTATAAGCATCATGCAGCATTGTGATGACAGGGGCCATGGAGCATTTTAATGACAAGAGACATGGAGCATTGTGATGACAGAAGTCATGGAGCATTGTGGTGACCAGCGGCATGGAGCATTGTGAAGAAAGGGGTACTGTAACATTGTGAAGAAAGGGTCAAGGAGCATTTTGATTACAAGGATCATGGAGCATTGTGATGACAAGGGTCATGGAGCATTGTGATGACAAGAGTCATGGAGACTTGTGATGACAGGGGGCATGGAGCTTTGTGATTTCACAGACATGTAGCATTTGAGACAATGGTCATGGAGCATTGTGATGAAAGGGGTCATGGAGCATTGTGATGATAAGGGCATGGAGCATTGTGATGACAATGGCATGTAGCATTGCGATGACAAAAGTCATGGAGCATTGTGATGACAGGGGTTATGGAGCATTGTGATGACAAGGGCGTGGAGCATTGTGATGACAGTGGTCATGGAACATTGTGACGATAAGGGCATCGAGCCGAGTTAGGGACAGTCTAGCGGCCTTGGGACTAAATTCAGTGCCTGAATTAGGCACAGCATAAGGTCTTCAGTTAGCATAAGAGGTAGGACATTAGCTCGGGACAGGTTTAGGGTAAAGGCTTGGAATCGTGTCAGGAAATGACCTAAGGAGAGTGTGAAGACCTTTGTTACTGAGACTCTCAGGGACTTATTCAGAAGCAGCGTTAGGGCTTCAGGTAGGCACAGCATCAGGGCCTGACTTAGGAAGAGCGACAGGGCCTGAGTGAGGCCTGATGTCAGGCCCTTAGCTGGGGACACTGTCAGGGAATGACTTAGGAGCAGCATCAGTGCCTCTGTTGGATCAGCTTTAGGCTCTTAGTTAAAGACATGACCGGAGCCCAAGTTAGTCACAGCGTCAAGGCCTCAGTTAGGGAAAGCTTCAGGGTCTGAGTTACAGACAGCCTCAGGTCTTCACTTAAAGACAGTGACAGGGCTTTCTTAGGGACAGTGTCAGGACCTTGGTTAGAAATGAGTCAGGATATTAGCTCAGGAGAGTGTCAGGATTTTAGTTATTGCTGGCAGCAGGGCCTATATTAAGGACAGATTCCGGGCCTTTGTTAGATTCAGTGTCATGGCCTTAGTTAGGAGTAGTCAGGGCCTTAGTTAGGGAGAGCATTAGGGTTTCAGTTAGCAGAAGATGCAGGAGATTATCTCGGGACAGAGTCAGGTCCCAGGCCAGAGATAGTGCAAGGAGATGACCAAGGGCTAACGAGAAGACCTTAGTTATTGAGAGCATCAGGGCCTTAGTTAGCAGCAGCGTGAGCGCCTTAATCAGGACCAGCGCCAGGGCTGGATGTACGGACAGCGTCAGAGCCTAACTGAGGTACAGCAACAGGGCCTAAGTGAGGCCTATCTTTAGGGCCTGAGTAAGGGACAGTATCAGGGCATGACTTAGGAGCAGCATAAAGGCCTCTGTAGGATCAGCATTAGGGTCTTCGTTAAAGCTATTATCAGGGCCTCCGTTAGGGATAGCCTCAAGGCCTCACTTAGGGGCAGCGTCAGGGCTTACTTTGGGAAAGTTTCAGGACCTTGGTAAGACATGGGTCAGGCTATTAGCTCAGGATAATATCAGGTGTTCAGATATTGACGGCAGCAGGGCCTTAGTTAGAGGCAGTGTCAGGGCCTAAGTTAGGACTAGCATCAGAGCCTTTGTTAGGTACAGTGTCAGTGACTGAGTTAGGTGTAGTGTCAGAGCCTTAGTTGGGGACAGTGTCAGGGCCTGCATTAGGACGAGCCTCCAGGCCTCAGTTAGGGACAGGTTCACGGCCTCGGACCTAAATTCAGGGCCTCATTTAGGGACAGAATCAGGGATTTAGCTAGCATAAGGGGATCTACAGCTGAAAGCAACCTGAACACCACCACAAGCAGATGCAGAAGTGAACCATGCACGCTCCTATGAAGGAATATTCCACAGCAGTTGAGTACATTTTGTTTAAAGTTAGTAACACTACAAAAATTATGTTTTGAAGAAAACTATATTCAGAAGATGAAAGAATCTCGTTCTAAAGAATCTCTTTAGCTAATCTCGACATTAGCTAAAGAGAAGGTTAGGTTAAGGTCTAGGGAGAGTGTCAGGAAATGACCTAGGGATAGTGTCAAGACCTTAGTTACTTAGCACATCAGGACCTAATTTAGGAGCAGTGAGTGTCAGGGCTTCGGGTAGGAACAGCGTCAGAGCCTGACTTAGGGAGTGGGACAGGGCCTGAGTGAGGCCTAGCGTCAGGGCCTTAGCTAGAGACAGTGTCAGGGCATGACTTAGGAGCAGCATAAGAGCCCCGGTAGGATCAGCCTCAGGGGCTATGTGAAAGATATTATCAGGGCCTCTGTTAGGGACAGCCTCAAGGCCTCACTTGGAGACAGCATCAGGGCTTCCTTAGGGACAGTTTCAGGACCTTGGTAAGAGATGGGTCAAGAAATTAGCTCAGGATAGTGTCAGGACTTTAGATATTGACGGCAGCAGGGCCTTAGTTAGGGACAGTGTCAGGCCCTGAATTAGGACGAACATCGAGGCCTTAGGTACGGACAGGGTCACAGCCTCGAGAGTAATTTTAGGCCCTTAGTTAAGGACAGCAGCAGGGCTGTAGTTAGCATAAGAGGCACGACATTTGCTAGGGACAGGGTCAGGTTATGGTCTAGGGATAGTGTCAGGAAAGGACCTAAGCATAGTGTCAAAACCTTAGTTACTGAGAGTATCAGATCCTTATTTAGAACCAGTGTCAGGGCTTCAGGTAGGGACAGCATCAGAGCCTGACTTAGGGAGAGCGACAGGGCCTGAGTGAGGCCTAGCGTCAGGCCCTTAGCTGAGGACACTGTCAGGGCATGACTTAGGAACAGAATCAGCGCCTCTGTTGGATCAGCCTTAGCGTCTTTGTTACAGATATGATCAGGGACTGACTTAGTCACAGCTTCTAGGCCTCAGTTAGGGAAAGCTTCAGGGCCTGAGTTAGGGACAGCCTCAGTTCTTAACACAGGGACAGCGACAGGGCTTTCTTAGGGACAGTGTCAGGACCTTGGTTAGAAATATGTCAGGATATTAACTCAGGCTAGTGTCCAGTTTTTAGTTATTGCTGACAGCAGGGCCTATATTAGGGGCAAATTCTGAGCCTTACTTAGAGACAGTGTCAGGGCCTGAGTTAGGACTAGCATCAGAGCCCTTGTAAAGTACAGTGTCAGGGACTGAGTTAGGTGTAGTGTCAGGGCTTTAGTTAGGGACAGTGTCAGCGCCTCAGTTAGGATGAGCCTCCAACCTCAGTTAGGGACAGGTTGACGGCCTCGGGGCTAATTTCAGGCTCTTAGTTAGAGACAGCATCAGGGATTTAGTTAGCATAAGAGGCTCGACAATAGCTAAAGACAAGTTTAGGTTAAGATCTAGGGATAGTGTCAGGAAATGACCTAGGGATAGTGTCAAGACCATAGCTAATTAGAGCATCAGTGCCTAATTTAGGCCCAGTGTCAGGGCTTCAGGTAGGGACAGAGTCTTAGCCTGACGTAGGGAGAGCGACAGGGCCTGAGTGATGCCTAGAGTCAGGGCCTTAGCTACGGACAGCGTCAGGGCATGACATAGGATCAACATAAGGATCTCTGTAAGATCAGCATTAGAGTTTAGTTAAAGACATTATCAGGACCTCTGTGAGGGACAGCCTCAGGGCCTCACTTAGGGACAGTGTCAGGGCTAACGTTGGGAGAGTTTCAGGACCTTGGTAAGACATGGGTCAGGATATTAGCTCAGGATAATGTCAGGACTTCAGATATTGATGGTAGCAGCGCCTACGTTAGGGAAAGTTTCAAGGCGTTAGTTAGGAGTAGAGGGCCTCTGATAGGTCCAGTGTCAGATCCTCAGTTAGCAATAGTGTTAGGGCCTTAGTTAGGGACAGTGTCAGGGCCGGATGTAGGGCGAGCATCTAGGCCTTAGTTCGGGACAGTTTCATGGTCTTGGGACTAAATTCAGTGCCTGAGGTAGGCACAGCCTAAGGACTTCAGTTAGCATAAGAGGCAGGACATTAGCTAGTGGCCGTGTCAGTTTAACATCTAGGGATAGTGTCAGGAAATGACAAAGTGTGAAGACCTTTGTTATGGAGACTCTCAGGACCTTATTCAGAACCAGTGTTAGGGCTTCAGGTAGGGACAGCATCAGAGCCTGACTTAGGGAGAGCGATAGGGTCTGAGTGAGGCCTAGCATCAGACACTTAGTGGGGGACACTATCGGGGCATGACTTAGGAGCAGCATCAGGGCCTCTGTTGGATCAGCCTTAGGGTCTTAGTTAAAGACATGATCAGGGTCTGAGTTAGTCACAGCATCAAGGCCTGAGTTAGGTAGGGAAAGCTTCAGGGCCTCACTTAGGGACAGCGTCAGGGCTTACTTTGGGACAGTTTCAGGACCTTGGTAAGACATGGGTCAGGTTATTAGCTCCGGATAATGTCAGGACTTTAGATGTTGATGGCAGCAGCCCTTAGTTAGAGACAGTGTCAGGCCCTGAGTTACGACTAGCATCAGAGCCTTTGTTAGACACAATGTTCGGGACTGAATTAGGAGTAGAGTCAGGGCCTTAGTTAGTGACAGTGTCAGGGCCTGACTTAGGGAGAGCGACAGGGCCTGAGTGAGGCTTAGCGTCAGGCCCTTAGCTGGGCACACTGTCAGGGCATGACTTTGGAGCAGCATCAGCGTCTTTGCTGGATCAGCATTAAGGTCTTCGTTAGGTACATGATCAGGGCCTGAATTAGTCACAGCTTCAAGGCTTCAGTTCAGGAAAGCTTCAGGGCCTGAGTTAGGGACAGCCTCAGGTCTTCACTTAGGGACAGCGTCAGGGCTTACTTTGGGACAGTTTCAGGACCTTGGAAAGACATAGGTCAGGATATTAGCTCAGGATAATGTCAGGACTTTTGATAGTGATGGCAGCAGGGCCTTAGTTACAGACGGTTTCAGGGCCTGAGTTAGGCCTAGCATCAGAGACTTTGTTAGGTACAGTGTAAGGGACTGAGTTAGGAGTAGTGTCAGGGCCTTGCTTAGGGACAGTGTCAGGGTCTGATTTAGGTGTACTGTCTGAGACCTAGTTAGGGACAGTGCTAGGGCCTGAGTTAGGATTAGTGTCAAGGCCTTATTTAGGACCAATTTCAGGGCCTTAGTTTGGACTAGCATCAGAGCCATTGTTAGGAATCGTATGAGGGCCTGAGTTAGGCATACTATCAGGGCCTTAGTTAGGGACAGTTTTAGGGCCTGAGTTAGGATTAGTGTCAAGGCCTTATTTAGGACCAATTTTAGGGCTTTAGTTTGGACTAGCAACAAAGCCTTTGTTAGGTATCATGTCGGGGCCTCAGTTAGGTGTAGTGTCAGGGCCATTGTTAGGGACAGTATGAGGGCCTGACTTAGGAGAAATTCAGGGCCTTAGCCAAGGAAAGTGTCAGGGCCTTAGTTAGGGACAATATCAGGGCCTGAATTAGCAGTAGTGTCCAAAGTCCTTAGTGAGGAGAGTAAGGAGTAAGTCAGGACTCAGGCCCTGACACTGTTCTTAAATAAGGCCCTGACATTACCTGGAACACAGGTCCTGATCTGATTCCTATCATAGGCGCTGATGTTGGACTTAACTAAGGCCCTGACACTGGTCCTAACTAAAGCTGTGACACTACTCTTAACTCAGGCCCTGACACTGTCCCTAACAAAGCCTCTGACACTACTCCTAAATCAGGCACTGACACTGTCCCTAACTAAGGCCCTGACATACACCTAACTCAGGCCCTGACACTGTCTCTAACTAAGGCCCTGATACTACTCCAAACTCAGCACTGACACTGTCACTAACTAAGGCCCTGACACTATTCATAGCTCACCCCCTAACACAACTCCTAAATCATGCCCTGACAATGTCCCTAACTAAGGCCCTGACACTACTCCTATCTCAAGCAATGACACTGTCCTTAACTTAGGCCCTGACTCTACTCCTGACTCAGGCACTGACACTGGCCCTAACTTAGGCCCTGACACTACTCCTAACTAAGCAACTGACACTGTCCCTAACTAAGGCCCGGACACTACTCCTTACTCAGGCACTGACAATGTCACTAACTACGGCCGTGACACTACTCCCAAAATAGGCACTGAGACTGTCCCGAAATACGCCCTGACAGTACTCCCAACTCAGGCACTGACACTGTCCCTAACTAAGGCCCTGACACTACTCCCAAACTAGGCACTGACATTGTCCCTAACTGAAGCCTTGACATTACTCTCAACTCAGGCACTAACACTGTCCCTAACTAAGGACTTGACACTACTCTTAACTCACGCCCTGGCACAGTCCCTAACAAAGGCCTGCCACTACCCCCAACTCTGGCACTGAGAGTGTCCCTAACTACGGCCATCACACTACTCCTTACTCAGTCACTGACGCTGTCCCTAAGTAAGGCCTTGACACTACTCCCAACGCAGGCACTGACGCTGTCCCTAACTAAGGCTCTGACACTACTCCCAACTCAGGCACTGACGCTGTCCCTTACTAAGTCTCTGACACTACTCCCAACACAGGCATTGACACTGTCCCTAACTAAGGCCCTCACACTACTACTTACTTAGGCATTGACACGCTACCTAACTAAGGCCCTGAGACTACTTCTACCTCAGACCCTGACACGGTCCCTAACGAAGGGCCTGATACTACTCCCAACACAGGCACTGACACTCTCCCTAACTAAGGCCTTGACACTACTTTTAACTCATGCCCTGATGCTGTCCCAAGAAAAGACCCTGAGACTATTCCCAACTCAGGCACTGACACTCTCCCTAACTAAGACCCTGACACTACTCCCATTGCAGCCACTGACACTGTCCCTAATGCCCTGACACTACTTCCAACTCAGGCACTGACACTGTCCCTAACTAGGCCCTGACACTACTCCCAACTCAGGCCCTGACACTGTCCCTAACTAAGGCCCTGACAGTACTCCCAAACTACGCACTGACATTGTCCCTAACTAAGGTCTTGACATTACTCTCAACTCAGGCACTAACACTGTCCCTAACTAAGGACTTGACACTACTCTTAATTCACGCCCTGGCACAGTTCCTAACAAAGGCCTGCCACTACCCGCAACTCTGGCACTGAGAGTGTCCCTAACTATGGCCATCACACTACGCCTAACTCAGGCACTGACGCTGTCCCTAAGTAAGGCCCTGACACTACTCCCAACGCAGGCACTGACGCTGTCCCTAACTAAGGCTCTGACACTACTCCCAACGCAGGCACTGACGGTGTCCCTTACTAAGTCTCTGACACTACTCCCAACACAGGCATTGACACTGTCCCTAACTAAGGCCCTCACACTACTACTTACTTAGGCATTGACACGCTACCTAACTAAGGCCCTGAGACTACTTCTACCTCAGACCCTGACACTGTCCCTAACGAAGGGCCTGATACTACTCCCAACGCAGGCACTCACGGTGTCCCTAACTAAGGCTCTGACACTACTCCCAACGCAGGCACTGACGGTGTCCCTTACTAAGTCTCTGACACTACTCCCAACACAGGCATTGACACTGTCCCTAACTAAGGCCCTCACACTACTACTTACTTAGGCATTGACACGCTACCTAACTAAGGCCCTGAGACTACTTCTACCTCAGACCCTGACACTGTCCCTAACGAAGGGCCTGATACTACTCCCAACACAGGCACTGACACTCTCCCTAACTAAGGCCTTGACACTACTTTTAACTCATGCCCTGATGCTGTCCCCAGAAAAGACCCTGAGACTATTCCCAACTCAGGCACTGACACTCTCCCTAACTAAGACCCTGACACTACTCCCATTGCAGCCACTGACACTGTCCCTAATGCCCTGACACTACTTCCAACTCAGGCACTGACACTGTCCCTAACTAGGCCCTGACACTGCTCCCAACTCAGGCCCTGACACTGTCCCTAACTAAGGCCCTTACATAACTCCCAACTCCGGCACTGACACTTTCTCTAACTAAGGCCCTGAAACTACTCCCAACTCAGGCACTGACCCTGTCCCTAACTAGGACCTGACACTACTCCCAACTCAGGCACTGACACTGTCCCTAACTAAGGCCCTGACATAACTCCCGAACCCGGCACTGACACTTTCTCTAACTAAGGCCCTGAAACTACTCACAACTCAGGCCCTGACACTGTTCCTAACTACCGGTCTCAGACTACTCCTAACTTAGGCGCTGACACTATTCCTAACACAGTCACTGACACTGTCCCTAACTAAGGTCCTGAGACTATTCTTAACTCAGTCCCTGACACTGTCCATAACTTAAGCCATGTCACTACTCCCAACTCAGGCACTGAGGCTGTTCCTAACTAAGGGTCTGACACGACTCCAAACTGAGACACTGACACTCTTCCAAATTAAGGCCTTGACACTACTCTTAACTCAGGCCCTGACACTGTCCATAATAAAGACCCTGACAAAAATCCCAACTTAGGCACTGACAATGTCCGTAACTAAGGCCCTGACACTATTCCCATCTCAGCCACTGACACTGTCCCTAACTATGGCCCTGACACTATTCCCAACGCAAGCACTGGTGCTGTCCCTAACTAAGGCACTGGCACTACTCCCAACTCGCCCTGGCGCTGTCCCTAACTAAGGCTCTGACACTACTCCCAATTCAGGCAATGACAGTGTCCCTAACTGAGGCAATGACACTACTCCCAACTCAAGCACTAAGGCTCTGGATCATTGTGATGACAAGCGCCATGGAGCATTGTGATGACAAGGGCCATGGAGAATTGTGATGACGGGTCCTGGAGCATTGTGGCGACAAGGGCCATGGAGCATTTTGATTACAGGGGTCATGGGGCATTGTGATGAAAGTGGTCATGGAGCACTGTGATTAAAGTGGTCATGGAACATTGTGATAAAAGTGGTCATGGAGCATTGTGATGAAAAGTGCTATGGAGCATTGGGATGACAGGGGTCATGGAGCATTGTGATGACAAATGCGTGGAGATTTGTGATGACGAGGACCATGGAGCATTGAGATTATAAGCATCATGCAGCATTGTGATGACAGGGGCCATGGAGCATTTTAATGACAAGAGACATGGAGCATTGTGATGACAGAAGTCATGGAGCATTGTGGTGACCAGCGGCATGGAGCATTGTGAAGAAAGGGGTACTGTAACATTGTGAAGAAAGGGTCAAGGAGCATTTTGATTACAAGGATCATGGAGCATTGTGATGACAAGGGTCATGGAGCATTGTGATGACAAGAGGCATGGAGACTTGTGATGACAGGGGGCATGGAGCTTTGTGATTTCACAGACATGTAGCATTTGAGACAATGGTCATGGAGCATTGTGATGAAAGGGGTCATGGAGCATTGTGATGATAAGGGCATGGAGCATTGTGATGACAATGGCATGTAGCATTGCGATGACAAAAGTCATGGAGCATTGTGATGACAGGGGTTATGGAGCATTGTGATGATAAGGGCGTGGAGCATTGTGATGACAGTGGTCATGGAACATTGTGACGATAAGGGCATCGAGCCGAGTTAGGGACAGTCTAGCGGCCTTGGGACTAAATTCAGTGCCTGAATTAGGCACAGCATAAGGTCTTCAGTTAGCATAAGAGGTAGGACATTAGCTCGGGACAGGTTTAGGGTAAAGGCTTGGAATCGTGTCAGGAAATGACCTAAGGAGAGTGTGAAGACCTTTGTTACTGAGACTCTCAGGGACTTATTCAGAAGCAGCGTTAGGGCTTCAGGTAGGCACAGCATCAGGGCCTGACTTAGGAAGAGCGACAGGGCCTGAGTGAGGCCTGATGTCAGGCCCTTAGCTGGGGACACTGTCAGGGAATGACTTAGGAGCAGCATCAGTGCCTCTGTTGGATCAGCTTTAGGCTCTTAGTTAAAGACATGACCGGAGCCCAAGTTAGTCACAGCGTCAAGGCCTCAGTTAGGGAAAGCTTCAGGGTCTGAGTTACAGACAGCCTCAGGTCTTCACTTAAAGACAGCGACAGGGCTTTCTTAGGGACAGTGTCAGGACCTTGGTTAGAAATGAGTCAGGATATTAGCTCAGGAGAGTGTCAGGATTTTAGTTATTGCTGGCAGCAGGGCCTATATTAAGGACAGATTCCGGGCCTTTGTTAGATTCAGTGTCATGGCCTTAGTTAGGAGTAGTCAGGGCCTTAGTTAGGGAGAGCATTAGGGTTTCAGTTAGCAGAAGATGCAGGAGATTATCTCGGGACAGAGTCAGGTCCCAGGCCAGAGATAGTGCAAGGAGATGACCAAGGGCTAACGAGAAGACCTTAGTTATTGAGAGCATCAGGGCCTTAGTTAGCAGCAGCGTGAGCGCCTTAATCAGGACCAGCGCCAGGGCTGGATGTACGGACAGCGTCAGAGCCTAACTGAGGTACAGCAACAGGGCCTAAGTGAGGCCTATCTTTAGGGCCTGAGTAAGGGACAGTATCAGGGCATGACTTAGGAGCAGCATAAAGGCCTCTGTAGGATCAGCATTAGGGTCTTCGTTAAAGCTATTATCAGGGCCTCCGTTAGGGATAGCCTCAAGGCCTCACTTAGGGGCAGCGTCAGGGCTTACTTTGGGAAAGTTTCAGGACCTTGGTAAGACATGGGTCAGGCTATTAGCTCAGGATAATATCAGGTGTTCAGATATTGACGGCAGCAGGGCCTTAGTTAGAGGCAGTGTCAGGCCCTAAGTTAGGACTAGCATCAGAGCCTTTGTTAGGTACAGTGTCAGTGACTGAGTTAGGTGTAGTGTCAGAGCCTTAGTTGGGGACAGTGTCAGGGCCTGCATTAGGACGAGCCTCCAGGCCTCAGTTAGGGACAGGTTCACGGCCTCGGACCTAAATTCAGGGCCTCATTTAGGGACAGAATCAGGGATTTAGCTAGCATAAGGGGATCTACAGCTGAAAGCAACCTGAACACCACCACAAGCAGATGCAGAAGTGAACCATGCACGCTCCTATGAAGGAATATTCCACAGCAGTTGAGTACATTTTGTTTAAAGTTAGTAACACTACAAAAATTATGTTTTGAAGAAAACTATATTCAGAAGATGAAAGAATCTCGTTCTAAAGAATCTCTTTAGCTAATCTCGACATTAGCTAAAGAGAAGGTTAGGTTAAGGTCTAGGGAGAGTGTCAGGAAATGACCTAGGGATAGTGTCAAGACCTTAGTTACTTAGCACATCAGGACCTAATTTAGGAGCAGTGAGTGTCAGGGCTTCGGGTAGGAACAGCGTCAGAGCCTGACTTAGGGAGTGGGACAGGGCCTGAGTGAGGCCTAGCGTCAGGGCCTTAGCTAGAGACAGTGTCAGGGCATGACTTAGGAGCAGCATAAGAGCCCCGGTAGGATCAGCCTCAGGGGCTATGTGAAAGATATTATCAGGGCCTCTGTTAGGGACAGCCTCAAGGCCTCACTTGGAGACAGCATCAGGGCTTCCTTAGGGACAGTTTCAGGACCTTGGTAAGAGATGGGTCAAGAAATTAGCTCAGGATAGTGTCAGGACTTTAGATATTGACGGCAGCAGGGCCTTAGTTAGGGACAGTGTCAGGCCCTGAATTGGGACGAACATCGAGGCCTTAGGTACGGACAGGGTCACAGCCTCGAGAGTAATTTTAGGCCCTTAGTTAAGGACAGCAGCAGGGCTGTAGTTAGCATAAGAGGCACGACATTTGCTAGGGACAGGGTCAGGTTATGGTCTAGGGATAGTGTCAGGAAAGGACCTAAGCATAGTGTCAAAACCTTAGTTACTGAGAGTATCAGATCCTTATTTAGAACCAGTGTCAGGGCTTCAGGTAGGGACAGCATCAGAGCCTGACTTAGGGAGAGCGACAGGGCCTGAGTGAGGCCTAGCGTCAGGCCCTTAGCTGAGGACACTGTCAGGGCATGACTTAGGAACAGAATCAGCGCCTCTGTTGGATCAGCCTTAGCGTCTTTGTTACAGATATGATCAGGGCCTGACTTAGTCACAGCTTCTAGGCCTCAGTTAGGGAAAGCTTCAGGGCCTGAGTTAGGGACAGCCTCAGTTCTTAACACAGGGACAGCGACAGGGCTTTCTTAGGGACAGTGTCAGGACCTTGGTTAGAAATATGTCAGGATATTAACTCAGGCTAGTGTCCAGTTTTTAGTTATTGCTGACAGCAGGGCCTATATTAGGGGCAAATTCTGAGCCTTACTTAGAGACAGTGTCAGGGCCTGAGTTAGGACTAGCATCAGAGCCCTTGTAAAGTACAGTGTCAGGGACTGAGTTAGGTGTAGTGTCAGGGCTTTAGTTAGGGACAGTGTCAGCGCCTCAGTTAGGATGAGCCTCCAACCTCAGTTAGGGACAGGTTGACGGCCTCGGGGCTAATTTCAGGCTCTTAGTTAGAGACAGCATCAGGGATTTAGTTAGCATAAGAGGCTCGACAATAGCTAAAGACAAGTTTAGGTTAAGATCTAGGGATAGTGTCAGGAAATGACCTAGGGATAGTGTCAAGACCATAGCTAATTAGAGCATCAGTGCCTAATTTAGGCCCAGTGTCAGGGCTTCAGGTAGGGACAGAGTCTTAGCCTGACGTAGGGAGAGCGACAGGGCCTGAGTGATGCCTAGAGTCAGGGCCTTAGCTACGGACAGCGTCAGGGCATGACATAGGATCAACATAAGGGTCTCTGTAAGATCAGCATTAGAGTTTAGTTAAAGACATTATCAGGACCTCTGTGAGGGACAGCCTCAGGGCCTCACTTAGGGACAGTGTCAGGGTCTGATTTAGGTGTACTGTCTGAGACCTAGTTAGGGACAGTGCTAGGGCCTGAGTTAGGATTAGTGTCAAGGCCTTATTTAGGACCAATTTCACGGCCTTAGTTTGGACTAGCATCAGAGCCATTGTTAGGAATCGTATGAGGGCCTGAGTTAGGCATACTATCAGGGCCTTAGTTAGGGACAGTTTTAGGGCCTGAGTTAGGATTAGTGTCAAGGCCTTATTTAGGACCAATTTTAGGGCTTTAGTTTGGACTAGCAACAAAGCCTTTGTTAGGTATCATGTCGGGGCCTCAGTTAGGTGTAGTGTCAGGGCCATTGTTAGGGACAGTATGAGGGCCTGACTTAGGAGAAATTCAGGGCCTTAGCCAAGGAAAGTGTCAGGGCCTTAGTTAGGGACAATATCAGGGCCTGAATTAGCAGTAGTGTCCAAAGTCCTTAGTGAGGAGAGTAAGGAGTAAGTCAGGACTCAGGCCCTGACACTGTTCTTAAATAAGGCCCTGACATTACCTGGAACACAGGTCCTGATCTGATTCCTATCATAGGCGCTGATGTTGGACTTAACTAAGGCCCTGACACTGGTCCTAACTAAAGCTGTGACACTACTCTTAACTCAGGCCCTGACACTGTCCCTAACAAAGCCTCTGACACTACTCCTAAATCAGGCACTGACACTGTCCCTAACTAAGGCCCTGACATACACCTAACTCAGGCCCTGACACTGTCTCTAACTAAGGCCCTGATACTACTCCAAACTCAGCACTGACACTGTCACTAACTAAGGCCCTGACACTATTCATAGCTCACCCCCTAACACAACTCCTAAATCATGCCCTGACAATGTCCCTAACTAAGGCCCTGACACTACTCCTATCTCAAGCAATGACACTGTCCTTAACTTAGGCCCTGACTCTACTCCTGACTCAGGCACTGACACTGGCCCTAACTTAGGCCCTGACACTACTCCTAACTAAGCAACTGACACTGTCCCTAACTAAGGCCCGGACACTACTCCTTACTCAGGCACTGACAATGTCACTAACTACGGCCGTGACACTACTCCCAAAATAGGCACTGAGACTGTCCCGAAATACGCCCTGACAGTACTCCCAACTCAGGCACTGACACTGTCCCTAACTAAGGCCCTGACACTACTCCCAAACTAGGCACTGACATTGTCCCTAACTGAAGCCTTGACATTACTCTCAACTCAGGCACTAACACTGTCCCTAACTAAGGACTTGACACTACTCTTAACTCACGCCCTGGCACAGTCCCTAACAAAGGCCTGCCACTACCCCCAACTCTGGCACTGAGAGTGTCCCTAACTACGGCCATCACACTACTCCTTACTCAGTCACTGACGCTGTCCCTAAGTAAGGCCTTGACACTACTCCCAACGCAGGCACTGACGCTGTCCCTAACTAAGGCTCTGACACTACTCCCAACTCAGGCACTGACGCTGTCCCTTACTAAGTCTCTGACACTACTCCCAACACAGGCATTGACACTGTCCCTAACTAAGGCCCTCACACTACTACTTACTTAGGCATTGACACGCTACCTAACTAAGGCCCTGAGACTACTTCTACCTCAGACCCTGACACGGTCCCTAACGAAGGGCCTGATACTACTCCCAACACAGGCACTGACACTCTCCCTAACTAAGGCCTTGACACTACTTTTAACTCATGCCCTGATGCTGTCCCAAGAAAAGACCCTGAGATTTTCCCAACTCAGGCACTGACACTCTCCCTAACTAAGACCCTGACACTACTCCCATTGCAGCCACTGACACTGTCCCTAATGCCCTGACACTACTTCCAACTCAGGCACTGACACTGTCCGTAACTAGGCCCTGACACTACTCCCAACTCAGGCCCTAACACAGTCCCTAACTAAGGCCCTGACAGTACTCCCAAACTACGCACTGACATTGTCCCTAACTAAGGTCTTGACATTACTCTCAACTCAGGCACTAACACTGTCCCTAACTAAGGACTTGACACTACTCTTAACTCACGCCCTGGCACAGTCCCTAACAAAGGCCTGCCACTACCCGCAACTCTGGCACTGAGAGTGTCCCTAACTACGGCCATCACACTACTCCTAACTCAGGCACTGACGCTGTCCCTAAGTAAGGCCCTGACACTACTCCCAACGCAGGCACTGACGCTGTCCCTAACTAAGGCTCTGACACTACTCCCAACGCAGGCACTGACGGTGTCCCTTACTAAGTCTCTGACACTACTCCCAACACAGGCATTGACACTGTCCCTAACTAAGGCCCTCACACTACTACTTACTTAGGCATTGACACGCTACCTAACTAAGGCCCTGAGACTACTTCTACCTCAGACCCTGACACTGTCCCTAACGAAGGGCCTGATACTACTCCCAACGCAGGCACTCACGGTGTCCCTAACTAAGGCTCTGACACTACTCCCAACGCAGGCACTGACGGTGTCCCTTACTAAGTCTCTGACTCTACTCCCAACACAGGCATTGACACTGTCCCTAACTAAGGCCCTCACACTACTACTTACTTAGGCATTGACACGCTACCTAACTAAGGCCCTGAGACTACTTCTACCTCAGACCCTGACACTGTCCCTAACGAAGGGCCTGATACTACTCCCAACGCAGGCCCTCACGGTGTCCCTAACTAAGGCTCTGACACTACTCCCAACGCAGGCACTGACGGTGTCCCTTACTAAGTCTCTGACACTACTCCCAACACAGGCATTGACACTGTCCCTAACTAAGGCCCTCACACTACTACTTACTTAGGCATTGACACGCTACCTAACTAAGGCCCTGAGACTACTTCTACCTCAGACCCTGACACTGTCCCTAACGAAGGGCCTGATACTACTCCCAACACAGGCACTGACACTCTCCCTAACTAAGGCCTTGACACTACTTTTAACTCATGCCCTGATGCTGTCCCCAGAAAAGACCCTGAGACTATTCCCAACTCAGGCACTGACACTCTCCCTAACTAAGACCCTGACACTACTCCCATTGCAGCCACTGACACTGTCCCTAATGCCCTGACACTACTTCCAACTCAGGCACTGACACTGTCCCTAACTAGGCCCTGACACTGCTCCCAACTCAGGCCCTGACACTGTCCCTAACTAAGGCCCTGACATAACTCCCAACTCTGGCACTGACACTTTCTCTAACTAAGGCCCTGAAACTACTCCCAACTCAGGCACTGACCCTGTCCCTAACTAGGACCTGACACTACTCCCAACTCAGGCACTGACACTGTCCCTAACTAAGGCCCTGACATAACTGCCAAACCCGGCACTGACACTTTCTCTAACTAAGGCCCTGAAACTACTCACAACTCAGGCCCTGACACTGTTCCTAACTACCGGTCTCAGACTACTCCTAACTTAGGCGCTGACACTATTCCTAACACAGTCACTGACACTGTCCCTAACTAAGGTCCTGAGACTATTCTTAACTCAGTCCCTGACACTGTCCATAACTTAAGCCATGTCACTACTCCCAACTCAGGCACTGAGGCTGTTCCTAACCAAGGGTCTGACACTACTCCAAACTGAGACACTGACACTCTTCCAAATTAAGGCCTTGACACTACTCTTAACTCAGGCCCTGACACTGTCCATAATAAAGACCCTGACAAAAATCCCAACTTAGGCACTGACAATGTCCGTAACTAAGGCCCTGACACTATTCCCATCTCAGCCACTGACACTGTCCCTAACTATGGCCCTGACACTATTCCCAACGCAAGCACTGGTGCTGTCCCTAACTAAGGCACTGGCACTACTCCCAACTCGCCCTGGCGCTGTCCCTAACTAAGGCTCTGACACTACTCCCAATTCAGGCAATGACAGTGTCCCTAACTGAGGCAATGACACTACTCCCAACTCAAGCACTAAGGCTCTGGATCATTGTGATGACAAGCGCCATGGAGCATTGTGATGACAAGGGCCATAGAGAATTGTGATGACGGGTCCTGGAGCATTGTGGCGACAAGGGCCATGGAGCATTTTGATTACAGGGGTCATGGGGCATTGTGATGAAAGTGGTCATGGAGCACTGTGATTAAAGTGGTCATGGAACATTGTGATAAAAGTGGTCATGGAGCATTGTGATGAAAAGTGCTATGGAGCATTGGGATGACAGGGGTCATGGAGCATTGTGATGACAAATGCGTGGAGATTTGTGATGACGAGGACCATGGAGCATTGAGATTATAAGCATCATGCAGCATTGTGATGACAGGGGCCATGGAGCATTTTAATGACAAGAGACATGGAGCATTGTGATGACAGAAGTCATGGAGCATTGTGGTGACCAGCGGCATGGAGCATTGTGAAGAAAGGGGTACTGTAACATTGTGAAGAAAGGGTCAAGGAGCATTTTGATTACAAGGATCATGGAGCATTGTGATGACAAGGGTCATGGAGCATTGTGATGACAAGAGTCATGGAGACTTGTGATGACAGAGGGCATGGAGCTTTGTGATTTCACAGACATGTAGCATTTGAGACAATGGTCATGGAGCATTGTGAGGAAAGGGGTCATGGAGCATTGTGATGATAAGGGCATGGAGCATTGTGATGACAATGGCATGTAGCATTGCGATGACAAAGGTCATGGAGCATTGTGATGACAGGGGTTATGGAGCATTGTGATGACAAGGGCGTGGAGCATTGTGATGACAGTGGTCATGGAACATTGTGACGATAAGGGCATCGAGCCGAGTTAGGGACAGTCTAGCGGCCTTGGGACTAAATTCAGTGCCTGAATTAGGCACAGCATAAGGTCTTCAGTTAGCATAAGAGGTAGGACATTAGCTCGGGACAGGTTTAGGGTAAAGGCTTGGAATCGTGTCAGGAAATGACCTAAGGAGAGTGTGAAGACCTTTGTTACTGAGACTCTCAGGGACTTATTCAGAAGCAGCGTTAGGGCTTCAGGTAGGCACAGCATCAGGGCCTGACTTAGGAAGAGCGACAGGGCCTGAGTGAGGCCTGATGTCAGGCCCTTAGCTGGGGACACTGTCAGGGAATGACTTAGGAGCAGCATCAGTGCCTCTGTTGGATCAGCTTTAGGCTCTTAGTTAAAGACATGACCGGAGCCCAAGTTAGTCACAGCGTCAAGGCCTCAGTTAGGGAAAGCTTCAGGGTCTGAGTTACAGACAGCCTCAGGTCTTCACTTAAAGACAGCGACAGGGCTTTCTTAGGGACAGTGTCAGGACCTTGGTTAGAAATGAGTCAGGATATTAGCTCAGGAGAGTGTCAGGATTTTAGTTATTGCTGGCAGCAGGGCCTATATTAAGGACAGATTCCGGGCCTTTGTTAGATTCAGTGTCATGGCCTTAGTTAGGAGTAGTCAGGGCCTTAGTTAGGGAGAGCATTAGGGTTTCAGTTAGCAGAAGATGCAGGAGATTATCTCGGGACAGAGTCAGGTCCCAGGCCAGAGATAGTGCAAGGAGATGACCAAGGGCTAACGAGAAGACCTTAGTTATTGAGAGCATCAGGGCCTTAGTTAGCAGCAGCGTGAGCGCCTTAATCAGGACCAGCGCCAGGGCTGGATGTACGGACAGCGTCAGAGCCTAACTGAGGTACAGCAACAGGGCCTAAGTGAGGCCTATCTTTAGGGCCTGAGTAAGGGACAGTATCAGGGCATGACTTAGGAGCAGCATAAAGGCCTCTGTAGGATCAGCATTAGGGTCTTCGTTAAAGCTATTATCAGGGCCTCCGTTAGGGATAGCCTCAAGGCCTCACTTAGGGGCAGCGTCAGGGCTTACTTTGGGAAAGTTTCAGGACCTTGGTAAGACATGGGTCAGGCTATTAGCTCAGGATAATATCAGGTGTTCAGATATTGACGGCAGCAGGGCCTTAGTTAGAGGCAGTGTCAGGGCCTAAGTTAGGACTAGCATCAGAGCCTTTGTTAGGTACAGTGTCAGTGACTGAGTTAGGTGTAGTGTCAGAGCCTTAGTTGGGGACAGTGTCAGGGCCTGCATTAGGACGAGCCTCCAGGCCTCAGTTAGGGACAGGTTCACGGCCTCGGACCTAAATTCAGGGCCTCATTTAGGGACAGAATCAGGGATTTAGCTAGCATAAGGGGATCTACAGCTGAAAGCAACCTGAACACCACCACAAGCAGATGCAGAAGTGAACCATGCACGCTCCTATGAAGGAATATTCCACAGCAGTTGAGTACATTTTGTTTAAAGTTAGTAACACTATAAAAATTATGTTTTGAAGAAAACTATATTCAGAAGATGAAAGAATCTCGTTCTAAAGAATCTCTTTAGCTAATCTCGACATTAGCTAAAGAGAAGGTTAGGTTAAGGTCTAGGGAGAGTGTCAGGAAATGACCTAGGGATAGTGTCAAGACCTTAGTTACTTAGCACATCAGGACCTAATTTAGGAGCAGTGAGTGTCAGGGCTTCGGGTAGGAACAGCGTCAGAGCCTGACTTAGGGAGTGGGACAGGGCCTGAGTGAGGCCTAGCGTCAGGGCCTTAGCTAGAGACAGTGTCAGGGCATGACTTAGGAGCAGCATAAGAGCCCCGGTAGGATCAGCCTCAGGGGCTATGTGAAAGATATTATCAGGGCCTCTGTTAGGGACAGCCTCAAGGCCTCACTTGGAGACAGCATCAGGGCTTCCTTAGGGACAGTTTCAGGACCTTGGTAAGAGATGGGTCAAGAAATTAGCTCAGGATAGTGTCAGGACTTTAGATATTGACGGCAGCAGGGCCTTAGTTAGGGACAGTGTCAGGCCCTGAATTGGGACGAACATCGAGGCCTTAGGTACGGACAGGGTCACAGCCTCGAGAGTAATTTTAGGCCCTTAGTTAAGGACAGCAGCAGGGCTGTAGTTAGCATAAGAGGCACGACATTTGCTAGGGACAGGGTCAGGTTATGGTCTAGGGATAGTGTCAGGAAAGGACCTAAGCATAGTGTCAAAACCTTAGTTACTGAGAGTATCAGATCCTTATTTAGAACCAGTGTCAGGGCTTCAGGTAGGGACAGCATCAGAGCCTGACTTAGGGAGAGCGACAGGGCCTGAGTGAGGCCTAGCGTCAGGCCCTTAGCTGAGGACACTGTCAGGGCATGACTTAGGAACAGAATCAGCGCCTCTGTTGGATCAGCCTTAGCGTCTTTGTTACAGATATGATCAGGGCCTGACTTAGTCACAGCTTCTAGGCCTCAGTTAGGGAAAGCTTCAGGGCCTGAGTTAGGGACAGCCTCAGTTCTTAACACAGGGACAGCGACAGGGCTTTCTTAGGGACAGTGTCAGGACCTTGGTTAGAAATATGTCAGGATATTAACTCAGGCTAGTGTCCAGTTTTTAGTTATTGCTGACAGCAGGGCCTATATTAGGGGCAAATTCTGAGCCTTACTTAGAGACAGTGTCAGGGCCTGAGTTAGGACTAGCATCAGAGCCCTTGTAAAGTACAGTGTCAGGGACTGAGTTAGGTGTAGTGTCAGGGCTTTAGTTAGGGACAGTGTCAGCGCCTCAGTTAGGATGAGCCTCCAACCTCAGTTAGGGACAGGTTGACGGCCTCGGGGCTAATTTCAGGCTCTTAGTTAGAGACAGCATCAGGGATTTAGTTAGCATAAGAGGCTCGACAATAGCTAAAGACAAGTTTAGGTTAAGATCTAGGGATAGTGTCAGGAAATGACCTAGGGATAGTGTCAAGACCATAGCTAATTAGAGCATCAGTGCCTAATTTAGGCCCAGTGTCAGGGCTTCAGGTAGGGACAGAGTCTTAGCCTGACGTAGGGAGAGCGACAGGGCCTGAGTGATGCCTAGAGTCAGGGCCTTAGCTACGGACAGCGTCAGGGCATGACATAGGATCAACATAAGGGTCTCTGTAAGATCAGCATTAGAGTTTAGTTAAAGACATTATCAGGACCTCTGTGAGGGACAGCCTCAGGGCCTCACTTAGGGACAGTGTCAGGGTCTGATTTAGGTGTACTGTCTGAGACCTAGTTAGGGACAGTGCTAGGGCCTGAGTTAGGATTAGTGTCAAGGCCTTATTTAGGACCAATTTCACGGCCTTAGTTTGGACTAGCATCAGAGCCATTGTTAGGAATCGTATGAGGGCCTGAGTTAGGCATACTATCAGGGCCTTAGTTAGGGACAGTTTTAGGGCCTGAGTTAGGATTAGTGTCAAGGCCTTATTTAGGACCAATTTTAGGGCTTTAGTTTGGACTAGCAACAAAGCCTTTGTTAGGTATCATGTCGGGGCCTCAGTTAGGTGTAGTGTCAGGGCCATTGTTAGGGACAGTATGAGGGCCTGACTTAGGAGAAATTCAGGGCCTTAGCCAAGGAAAGTGTCAGGGCCTTAGTTAGGGACAATATCAGGGCCTGAATTAGCAGTAGTGTCCAAAGTCCTTAGTGAGGAGAGTAAGGAGTAAGTCAGGACTCAGGCCCTGACACTGTTCTTAAATAAGGCCCTGACATTACCTGGAACACAGGTCCTGATCTGATTCCTATCATAGGCGCTGATGTTGGACTTAACTAAGGCCCTGACACTGGTCCTAACTAAAGCTGTGACACTACTCTTAACTCAGGCCCTGACACTGTCCCTAACAAAGCCTCTGACACTACTCCTAAATCAGGCACTGACACTGTCCCTAACTAAGGCCCTGACATACACCTAACTCAGGCCCTGACACTGTCTCTAACTAAGGCCCTGATACTACTCCAAACTCAGCACTGACACTGTCACTAACTAAGGCCCTGACACTATTCATAGCTCACCCCCTAACACAACTCCTAAATCATGCCCTGACAATGTCCCTAACTAAGGCCCTGACACTACTCCTATCTCAAGCAATGACACTGTCCTTAACTTAGGCCCTGACTCTACTCCTGACTCAGGCACTGACACTGGCCCTAACTTAGGCCCTGACACTACTCCTAACTAAGCAACTGACACTGTCCCTAACTAAGGCCCGGACACTACTCCTTACTCAGGCACTGACAATGTCACTAACTACGGCCGTGACACTACTCCCAAAATAGGCACTGAGACTGTCCCGAAATACGCCCTGACAGTACTCCCAACTCAGGCACTGACACTGTCCCTAACTAAGGCCCTGACACTACTCCCAAACTAGGCACTGACATTGTCCCTAACTGAAGCCTTGACATTACTCTCAACTCAGGCACTAACACTGTCCCTAACTAAGGACTTGACACTACTCTTAACTCACGCCCTGGCACAGTCCCTAACAAAGGCCTGCCACTACCCCCAACTCTGGCACTGAGAGTGTCCCTAACTACGGCCATCACACTACTCCTTACTCAGTCACTGACGCTGTCCCTAAGTAAGGCCTTGACACTACTCCCAACGCAGGCACTGACGCTGTCCCTAACTAAGGCTCTGACACTACTCCCAACTCAGGCACTGACGCTGTCCCTTACTAAGTCTCTGACACTACTCCCAACACAGGCATTGACACTGTCCCTAACTAAGGCCCTCACACTACTACTTACTTAGGCATTGACACGCTACCTAACTAAGGCCCTGAGACTACTTCTACCTCAGACCCTGACACGGTCCCTAACGAAGGGCCTGATACTACTCCCAACACAGGCACTGACACTCTCCCTAACTAAGGCCTTGACACTACTTTTAACTCATGCCCTGATGCTGTCCCAAGAAAAGACCCTGAGATTTTCCCAACTCAGGCACTGACACTCTCCCTAACTAAGACCCTGACACTACTCCCATTGCAGCCACTGACACTGTCCCTAATGCCCTGACACTACTTCCAACTCAGGCACTGACACTGTCCGTAACTAGGCCCTGACACTACTCCCAACTCAGGCCCTAACACAGTCCCTAACTAAGGCCCTGACAGTACTCCCAAACTACGCACTGACATTGTCCCTAACTAAGGTCTTGACATTACTCTCAACTCAGGCACTAACACTGTCCCTAACTAAGGACTTGACACTACTCTTAACTCACGCCCTGGCACAGTCCCTAACAAAGGCCTGCCACTACCCGCAACTCTGGCACTGAGAGTGTCCCTAACTACGGCCATCACACTACTCCTAACTCAGGCACTGACGCTGTCCCTAAGTAAGGCCCTGACACTACTCCCAACGCAGGCACTGACGCTGTCCCTAACTAAGGCTCTGACACTACTCCCAACGCAGGCACTGACGGTGTCCCTTACTAAGTCTCTGACACTACTCCCAACACAGGCATTGACACTGTCCCTAACTAAGGCCCTCACACTACTACTTACTTAGGCATTGACACGCTACCTAACTAAGGCCCTGAGACTACTTCTACCTCAGACCCTGACACTGTCCCTAACGAAGGGCCTGATACTACTCCCAACGCAGGCACTCACGGTGTCCCTAACTAAGGCTCTGACACTACTCCCAACGCAGGCACTGACGGTGTCCCTTACTAAGTCTCTGACTCTACTCCCAACACAGGCATTGACACTGTCCCTAACTAAGGCCCTCACACTACTACTTACTTAGGCATTGACACGCTACCTAACTAAGGCCCTGAGACTACTTCTACCTCAGACCCTGACACTGTCCCTAACGAAGGGCCTGATACTACTCCCAACGCAGGCCCTCACGGTGTCCCTAACTAAGGCTCTGACACTACTCCCAACGCAGGCACTGACGGTGTCCCTTACTAAGTCTCTGACACTACTCCCAACACAGGCATTGACACTGTCCCTAACTAAGGCCCTCACACTACTACTTACTTAGGCATTGACACGCTACCTAACTAAGGCCCTGAGACTACTTCTACCTCAGACCCTGACACTGTCCCTAACGAAGGGCCTGATACTACTCCCAACACAGGCACTGACACTCTCCCTAACTAAGGCCTTGACACTACTTTTAACTCATGCCCTGATGCTGTCCCCAGAAAAGACCCTGAGACTATTCCCAACTCAGGCACTGACACTCTCCCTAACTAAGACCCTGACACTACTCCCATTGCAGCCACTGACACTGTCCCTAATGCCCTGACACTACTTCCAACTCAGGCACTGACACTGTCCCTAACTAGGCCCTGACACTGCTCCCAACTCAGGCCCTGACACTGTCCCTAACTAAGGCCCTGACATAACTCCCAACTCTGGCACTGACACTTTCTCTAACTAAGGCCCTGAAACTACTCCCAACTCAGGCACTGACCCTGTCCCTAACTAGGACCTGACACTACTCCCAACTCAGGCACTGACACTGTCCCTAACTAAGGCCCTGACATAACTGCCAAACCCGGCACTGACACTTTCTCTAACTAAGGCCCTGAAACTACTCACAACTCAGGCCCTGACACTGTTCCTAACTACCGGTCTCAGACTACTCCTAACTTAGGCGCTGACACTATTCCTAACACAGTCACTGACACTGTCCCTAACTAAGGTCCTGAGACTATTCTTAACTCAGTCCCTGACACTGTCCATAACTTAAGCCATGTCACTACTCCCAACTCAGGCACTGAGGCTGTTCCTAACCAAGGGTCTGACACTACTCCAAACTGAGACACTGACACTCTTCCAAATTAAGGCCTTGACACTACTCTTAACTCAGGCCCTGACACTGTCCATAATAAAGACCCTGACAAAAATCCCAACTTAGGCACTGACAATGTCCGTAACTAAGGCCCTGACACTATTCCCATCTCAGCCACTGACACTGTCCCTAACTATGGCCCTGACACTATTCCCAACGCAAGCACTGGTGCTGTCCCTAACTAAGGCACTGGCACTACTCCCAACTCGCCCTGGCGCTGTCCCTAACTAAGGCTCTGACACTACTCCCAATTCAGGCAATGACAGTGTCCCTAACTGAGGCAATGACACTACTCCCAACTCAAGCACTAAGGCTCTGGATCATTGTGATGACAAGCGCCATGGAGCATTGTGATGACAAGGGCCATAGAGAATTGTGATGACGGGTCCTGGAGCATTGTGGCGACAAGGGCCATGGAGCATTTTGATTACAGGGGTCATGGGGCATTGTGATGAAAGTGGTCATGGAGCACTGTGATTAAAGTGGTCATGGAACATTGTGATAAAAGTGGTCATGGAGCATTGTGATGAAAAGTGCTATGGAGCATTGGGATGACAGGGGTCATGGAGCATTGTGATGACAAATGCGTGGAGATTTGTGATGACGAGGACCATGGAGCATTGAGATTATAAGCATCATGCAGCATTGTGATGACAGGGGCCATGGAGCATTTTAATGACAAGAGACATGGAGCATTGTGATGACAGAAGTCATGGAGCATTGTGGTGACCAGCGGCATGGAGCATTGTGAAGAAAGGGGTACTGTAACATTGTGAAGAAAGGGTCAAGGAGCATTTTGATTACAAGGATCATGGAGCATTGTGATGACAAGGGTCATGGAGCATTGTGATGACAAGAGTCATGGAGACTTGTGATGACAGAGGGCATGGAGCTTTGTGATTTCACAGACATGTAGCATTTGAGACAATGGTCATGGAGCATTGTGAGGAAAGGGGTCATGGAGCATTGTGATGATAAGGGCATGGAGCATTGTGATGACAATGGCATGTAGCATTGCGATGACAAAGGTCATGGAGCATTGTGATGACAGGGGTTATGGAGCATTGTGATGACAAGGGCGTGGAGCATTGTGATGACAGTGGTCATGGAACATTGTGACGATAAGGGCATCGAGCCGAGTTAGGGACAGTCTAGCGGCCTTGGGACTAAATTCAGTGCCTGAATTAGGCACAGCATAAGGTCTTCAGTTAGCATAAGAGGTAGGACATTAGCTCGGGACAGGTTTAGGGTAAAGGCTTGGAATCGTGTCAGGAAATGACCTAAGGAGAGTGTGAAGACCTTTGTTACTGAGACTCTCAGGGACTTATTCAGAAGCAGCGTTAGGGCTTCAGGTAGGCACAGCATCAGGGCCTGACTTAGGAAGAGCGACAGGGCCTGAGTGAGGCCTGATGTCAGGCCCTTAGCTGGGGACACTGTCAGGGAATGACTTAGGAGCAGCATCAGTGCCTCTGTTGGATCAGCTTTAGGCTCTTAGTTAAAGACATGACCGGAGCCCAAGTTAGTCACAGCGTCAAGGCCTCAGTTAGGGAAAGCTTCAGGGTCTGAGTTACAGACAGCCTCAGGTCTTCACTTAAAGACAGCGACAGGGCTTTCTTAGGGACAGTGTCAGGACCTTGGTTAGAAATGAGTCAGGATATTAGCTCAGGAGAGTGTCAGGATTTTAGTTATTGCTGGCAGCAGGGCCTATATTAAGGACAGATTCCGGGCCTTTGTTAGATTCAGTGTCATGGCCTTAGTTAGGAGTAGTCAGGGCCTTAGTTAGGGAGAGCATTAGGGTTTCAGTTAGCAGAAGATGCAGGAGATTATCTCGGGACAGAGTCAGGTCCCAGGCCAGAGATAGTGCAAGGAGATGACCAAGGGCTAACGAGAAGACCTTAGTTATTGAGAGCATCAGGGCCTTAGTTAGCAGCAGCGTGAGCGCCTTAATCAGGACCAGCGCCAGGGCTGGATGTACGGACAGCGTCAGAGCCTAACTGAGGTACAGCAACAGGGCCTAAGTGAGGCCTATCTTTAGGGCCTGAGTAAGGGACAGTATCAGGGCATGACTTAGGAGCAGCATAAAGGCCTCTGTAGGATCAGCATTAGGGTCTTCGTTAAAGCTATTATCAGGGCCTCCGTTAGGGATAGCCTCAAGGCCTCACTTAGGGGCAGCGTCAGGGCTTACTTTGGGAAAGTTTCAGGACCTTGGTAAGACATGGGTCAGGCTATTAGCTCAGGATAATATCAGGTGTTCAGATATTGACGGCAGCAGGGCCTTAGTTAGAGGCAGTGTCAGGGCCTAAGTTAGGACTAGCATCAGAGCCTTTGTTAGGTACAGTGTCAGTGACTGAGTTAGGTGTAGTGTCAGAGCCTTAGTTGGGGACAGTGTCAGGGCCTGCATTAGGACGAGCCTCCAGGCCTCAGTTAGGGACAGGTTCACGGCCTCGGACCTAAATTCAGGGCCTCATTTAGGGACAGAATCAGGGATTTAGCTAGCATAAGGGGATCTACAGCTGAAAGCAACCTGAACACCACCACAAGCAGATGCAGAAGTGAACCATGCACGCTCCTATGAAGGAATATTCCACAGCAGTTGAGTACATTTTGTTTAAAGTTAGTAACACTATAAAAATTATGTTTTGAAGAAAACTATATTCAGAAGATGAAAGAATCTCGTTCTAAAGAATCTCTTTAGCTAATCTCGACATTAGCTAAAGAGAAGGTTAGGTTAAGGTCTAGGGAGAGTGTCAGGAAATGACCTAGGGATAGTGTCAAGACCTTAGTTACTTAGCACATCAGGACCTAATTTAGGAGCAGTGAGTGTCAGGGCTTCGGGTAGGAACAGCGTCAGAGCCTGACTTAGGGAGTGGGACAGGGCCTGAGTGAGGCCTAGCGTCAGGGCCTTAGCTAGAGACAGTGTCAGGGCATGACTTAGGAGCAGCATAAGAGCCCCGGTAGGATCAGCCTCAGGGGCTATGTGAAAGATATTATCAGGGCCTCTGTTAGGGACAGCCTCAAGGCCTCACTTGGAGACAGCATCAGGGCTTCCTTAGGGACAGTTTCAGGACCTTGGTAAGAGATGGGTCAAGAAATTAGCTCAGGATAGTGTCAGGACTTTAGATATTGACGGCAGCAGGGCCTTAGTTAGGGACAGTGTCAGGCCCTGAATTGGGACGAACATCGAGGCCTTAGGTACGGACAGGGTCACAGCCTCGAGAGTAATTTTAGGCCCTTAGTTAAGGACAGCAGCAGGGCTGTAGTTAGCATAAGAGGCACGACATTTGCTAGGGACAGGGTCAGGTTATGGTCTAGGGATAGTGTCAGGAAAGGACCTAAGCATAGTGTCAAAACCTTAGTTACTGAGAGTATCAGATCCTTATTTAGAACCAGTGTCAGGGCTTCAGGTAGGGACAGCATCAGAGCCTGACTTAGGGAGAGCGACAGGGCCTGAGTGAGGCCTAGCGTCAGGCCCTTAGCTGAGGACACTGTCAGGGCATGACTTAGGAACAGAATCAGCGCCTCTGTTGGATCAGCCTTAGCGTCTTTGTTACAGATATGATCAGGGCCTGACTTAGTCACAGCTTCTAGGCCTCAGTTAGGGAAAGCTTCAGGGCCTGAGTTAGGGACAGCCTCAGTTCTTAACACAGGGACAGCGACAGGGCTTTCTTAGGGACAGTGTCAGGACCTTGGTTAGAAATATGTCAGGATATTAACTCAGGCTAGTGTCCAGTTTTTAGTTATTGCTGACAGCAGGGCCTATATTAGGGGCAAATTCTGAGCCTTACTTAGAGACAGTGTCAGGGCCTGAGTTAGGACTAGCATCAGAGCCCTTGTAAAGTACAGTGTCAGGGACTGAGTTAGGTGTAGTGTCAGGGCTTTAGTTAGGGACAGTGTCAGCGCCTCAGTTAGGATGAGCCTCCAACCTCAGTTAGGGACAGGTTGACGGCCTCGGGGCTAATTTCAGGCTCTTAGTTAGAGACAGCATCAGGGATTTAGTTAGCATAAGAGGCTCGACAATAGCTAAAGACAAGTTTAGGTTAAGATCTAGGGATAGTGTCAGGAAATGACCTAGGGATAGTGTCAAGACCATAGCTAATTAGAGCATCAGTGCCTAATTTAGGCCCAGTGTCAGGGCTTCAGGTAGGGACAGAGTCTTAGCCTGACGTAGGGAGAGCGACAGGGCCTGAGTGATGCCTAGAGTCAGGGCCTTAGCTACGGACAGCGTCAGGGCATGACATAGGATCAACATAAGGGTCTCTGTAAGATCAGCATTAGAGTTTAGTTAAAGACATTATCAGGACCTCTGTGAGGGACAGCCTCAGGGCCTCACTTAGGGACAGTGTCAGGGTCTGATTTAGGTGTACTGTCTGAGACCTAGTTAGGGACAGTGCTAGGGCCTGAGTTAGGATTAGTGTCAAGGCCTTATTTAGGACCAATTTCACGGCCTTAGTTTGGACTAGCATCAGAGCCATTGTTAGGAATCGTATGAGGGCCTGAGTTAGGCATACTATCAGGGCCTTAGTTAGGGACAGTTTTAGGGCCTGAGTTAGGATTAGTGTCAAGGCCTTATTTAGGACCAATTTTAGGGCTTTAGTTTGGACTAGCAACAAAGCCTTTGTTAGGTATCATGTCGGGGCCTCAGTTAGGTGTAGTGTCAGGGCCATTGTTAGGGACAGTATGAGGGCCTGACTTAGGAGAAATTCAGGGCCTTAGCCAAGGAAAGTGTCAGGGCCTTAGTTAGGGACAATATCAGGGCCTGAATTAGCAGTAGTGTCCAAAGTCCTTAGTGAGGAGAGTAAGGAGTAAGTCAGGACTCAGGCCCTGACACTGTTCTTAAATAAGGCCCTGACATTACCTGGAACACAGGTCCTGATCTGATTCCTATCATAGGCGCTGATGTTGGACTTAACTAAGGCCCTGACACTGGTCCTAACTAAAGCTGTGACACTACTCTTAACTCAGGCCCTGACACTGTCCCTAACAAAGCCTCTGACACTACTCCTAAATCAGGCACTGACACTGTCCCTAACTAAGGCCCTGACATACACCTAACTCAGGCCCTGACACTGTCTCTAACTAAGGCCCTGATACTACTCCAAACTCAGCACTGACACTGTCACTAACTAAGGCCCTGACACTATTCATAGCTCACCCCCTAACACAACTCCTAAATCATGCCCTGACAATGTCCCTAACTAAGGCCCTGACACTACTCCTATCTCAAGCAATGACACTGTCCTTAACTTAGGCCCTGACTCTACTCCTGACTCAGGCACTGACACTGGCCCTAACTTAGGCCCTGACACTACTCCTAACTAAGCAACTGACACTGTCCCTAACTAAGGCCCGGACACTACTCCTTACTCAGGCACTGACAATGTCACTAACTACGGCCGTGACACTACTCCCAAAATAGGCACTGAGACTGTCCCGAAATACGCCCTGACAGTACTCCCAACTCAGGCACTGACACTGTCCCTAACTAAGGCCCTGACACTACTCCCAAACTAGGCACTGACATTGTCCCTAACTGAAGCCTTGACATTACTCTCAACTCAGGCACTAACACTGTCCCTAACTAAGGACTTGACACTACTCTTAACTCACGCCCTGGCACAGTCCCTAACAAAGGCCTGCCACTACCCCCAACTCTGGCACTGAGAGTGTCCCTAACTACGGCCATCACACTACTCCTTACTCAGTCACTGACGCTGTCCCTAAGTAAGGCCTTGACACTACTCCCAACGCAGGCACTGACGCTGTCCCTAACTAAGGCTCTGACACTACTCCCAACTCAGGCACTGACGCTGTCCCTTACTAAGTCTCTGACACTACTCCCAACACAGGCATTGACACTGTCCCTAACTAAGGCCCTCACACTACTACTTACTTAGGCATTGACACGCTACCTAACTAAGGCCCTGAGACTACTTCTACCTCAGACCCTGACACGGTCCCTAACGAAGGGCCTGATACTACTCCCAACACAGGCACTGACACTCTACCTAACTAAGGCCTTGACACTACTTTTAACTCATGCCCTGATGCTGTCCCAAGAAAAGACCCTGAGACTATTCCCAACTCAGGCACTGACACTCTCCCTAACTAAGACCCTGACACTACTCCCATTGCAGCCACTGACACTGTCCCTAATGCCCTGACACTACTTCCAACTCAGGCACTGACACTGTCCGTAACTAGGCCCTGACACTACTCCCAACTCAGGCCCTAACACAGTCCCTAACTAAGGCCCTGACAGTACTCCCAAACTACGCACTGACATTGTCCCTAACTAAGGTCTTGACATTACTCTCAACTCAGGCACTAACACTGTCCCTAACTAAGGACTTGACACTACTCTTAACTCACGTCCTGGCACAGTCCCTAACAAAGGCCTGCCACTACCCGCAACTCTGGCACTGAGAGTGTCCCTAACTACGGCCATCACACTACTCCTAACTCAGGCACTGACGCTGTCCCTAAGTAAGGCCCTGACACTACTCCCAACGCAGGCACTGACGCTGTCCCTAACTAAGGCTCTGACACTACTCCCAACGCAGGCACTGACGGTGTCCCTTACTAAGTCTCTGACACTACTCCCAACACAGGCATTGACACTGTCCCTAACTAAGGCCCTCACACTACTACTTACTTAGGCATTGACAGGCTACCTAACTAAGGCCCTGAGACTACTTCTACCTCAGACCCTGACACTGTCCCTAACGAAGGGCCTGATACTACTCCCAACGCAGGCACTCACGGTGTCCCTAACTAAGGCTCTGACACTACTCCCAACGCAGGCACTGACGGTGTCCCTTACTAAGTCTCTGACTCTACTCCCAACACAGGCATTGACACTGTCCCTAACTAAGGCCCTCACACTACTACTTACTTAGGCATTGACACGCTACCTAACTAAGGCCCTGAGACTACTTCTACCTCAGACCCTGACACTGTCCCTAACGAAGGGCCTGATACTACTCCCAACACAGGCACTGACACTCTCCCTAACTAAGGCCTTGACACTACTTTTAACTCATGCCCTGATGCTGTCCCCAGAAAAGACCCTGAGACTATTCCCAACTCAGGCACTGACACTCTCCCTAACTAAGACCCTGACACTACTCCCATTGCAGCCACTGACACTGTCCCTAATGCCCTGACACTACTTCCAACTCAGGCACTGACACTGTCCCTAACTAGGCCCTGACACTGCTCCCAACTCAGGCCCTGACACTGTCCCTAACTAAGGCCCTGACATAACTCCCAACTCTGGCACTGACACTTTCTCTAACTAAGGCCCTGAAACTACTCCCAACTCAGGCACTGACCCTGTCCCTAACTAGGACCTGACACTACTCCCAACTCAGGCACTGACACTGTCCCTAACTAAGGCCCTGACATAACTGCCAAACCCGGCACTGACACTTTCTCTAACTAAGGCCCTGAAACTACTCACAACTCAGGCCCTGACACTGTTCCTAACTACCGGTCTCAGACTACTCCTAACTTAGGCGCTGACACTATTCCTAACACAGTCACTGACACTGTCCCTAACTAAGGTCCTGAGACTATTCTTAACTCAGTCCCTGACACTGTCCATAACTTAAGCCATGTCACTACTCCCAACTCAGGCACTGAGGCTGTTCCTAACCAAGGGTCTGACACTACTCCAAACTGAGACACTGACACTCTTCCAAATTAAGGCCTTGACACTACTCTTAACTCAGGCCCTGACACTGTCCATAATAAAGACCCTGACAAAAATCCCAACTTAGGCACTGACAATGTCCGTAACTAAGGCCCTGACACTATTCCCATCTCAGCCACTGACACTGTCCCTAACTATGGCCCTGACACTATTCCCAACGCAAGCACTGGTGCTGTCCCTAACTAAGGCACTGGCACTACTCCCAACTCGCCCTGGCGCTGTCCCTAACTAAGGCTCTGACACTACTCCCAATTCAGGCAATGACAGTGTCCCTAACTGAGGCAATGACACTACTCCCAACTCAAGCACTAAGGCTCTGGATCATTGTGATGACAAGCGCCATGGAGCATGTGATGACAAGGGCCATAGAGAATTGTGATGACGGGTCCTGGAGCATTGTGGCGACAAGGGCCATGGAGCATTTTGATTACAGGGGTCATGGGGCATTGTGATGAAAGTGGTCATGGAGCACTGTGATTAAAGTGGTCATGGAACATTGTGATAAAAGTGGTCATGGAGCATTGTGATGAAAAGTGCTATGGAGCATTGGGATGACAGGGGTCATGGAGCATTGTGATGACAAATGCGTGGAGATTTGTGATGACGAGGACCATGGAGCATTGAGATTATAAGCATCATGCAGCATTGTGATGACAGGGGCCATGGAGCATTTTAATGACAAGAGACATGGAGCATTGTGATGACAGAAGTCATGGAGCATTGTGGTGACCAGCGGCATGGAGCATTGTGAAGAAAGGGGTACTGTAACATTGTGAAGAAAGGGTCAAGGAGCATTTTGATTACAAGGATCATGGAGCATTGTGATGACAAGGGTCATGGAGCATTGTGATGACAAGAGTCATGGAGACTTGTGATGACAGAGGGCATGGAGCTTTGTGATTTCACAGACATGTAGCATTTGAGACAATGGTCATGGAGCATTGTGAGGAAAGGGGTCATGGAGCATTGTGATGATAAGGGCATGGAGCATTGTGATGACAATGGCATGTAGCATTGCGATGACAAAGGTCATGGAGCATTGTGATGACAGGGGTTATGGAGCATTGTGATGACAAGGGCGTGGAGCATTGTGATGACAGTGGTCATGGAACATTGTGACGATAAGGGCATCGAGCCGAGTTAGGGACAGTCTAGCGGCCTTGGGACTAAATTCAGTGCCTGAATTAGGCACAGCATAAGGTCTTTAGTTAGCATAAGAGGTAGGACATTAGTTCGGGACAGGGTTAGGGTAAAGGCTTGGAATCGTGTCAGGAAATGACCTAAGGATAGTGTGAAGACCTTTGTTACTGAGACTCTCAGGGACTTATTCAGAAGCAGCGTTAGGGCTTCAGGTAGGCACAGCATCAGGGCCTGACTTAGGTAGGGCGACAGGGCCTGAGTGAGGCCTGATGTCAGGCGCTTAGCTGGGGACACTGTCAGGGAATGACTTAGGAGCAGCATCAGTGCCTTTGTTGGATCAGCTTTAGGCTCTTAGTTAAAGACATGACCGGAGCCCAAGTTAGTCACAGCGTCAAGGCCTCAGTTAGGGAAAGCTTCAGGGTCTGAGTTACAGACAGCCTCAGGTCTTCACTTAAAGACAGCGACAGGGCTTTCTTAGGGACAGTGTCAGGACCTTGGTTAGAAATGAGTCAGGATATTAGCTCAGGAGAGTGTCAGGATTTTAGTTATTGCTGGCAGCAGGGCCTATATTAAGGACAGATTCCGGGCCTTTGTTAGATTCAGTGTCATGGCCTTAGTTAGGAGTAGTCAGGGCCTTAGTTAGGGAGAGCATTAGGGTTTCAGTTAGCAGAAGATGCAGGAGATTATCTCGGGACAGAGTCAGGTCCCAGGCCAGAGATAGTGAAAGGAAATGACCAAGGGCTAACGAGAAGACCTTAGTTATTGAGAGCATCAGGGCCTTAGTTAGCAGCAGCGTGAGCACCTTAATCAGGACCAGCGCCAGGGCTGGATGTACGGACAGCGTCAGAGCCTAACTGAGGTACAGCAACAGGGCCTAAGTGAGGCCTATCTTTAGGGCCTGAGTAAGGGACAGTATCAGGGCATGACTTAGGAGCAGCATAAAGGCCTCTGTAGGATCAGCATTAGGGTCTTCGTTAAAGCTATTATCAGGGCCTCCGTTAGGGATAGCCTCAAGGCCTCACTTAGGGGCAGCGTCAGGGCTTACTTTGGGAAAGTTTCAGGACCTTGGTAAGACATGGGTCAGGCTATTAGCTCAGGATAATATCAGGTGTTCAGATATTGACGGCAGCAGGGCCTTAGTTAGAGGCAGTGTCAGGCCCTAAGTTAGGACTAGCATCAGAGCCTTTGTTAGGTACAGTGTCAGTGACTGAGTTAGGTGTAGTGTCAGAGCCTTAGTTGGGGACAGTGTCAGGGCCTGCATTAGGACGAGCCTCCAGGCCTCAGTTAGGGACAGGTTCACGGCCTCGGACCTAAATTCAGGGCCTCATTTAGGGACAGAATCAGGGATTTAGCTAGCATAAGGGGATCTACAGCTGAAAGCAACCTGAACACCACCACAAGCAGATGCAGAAGTGAACCATGCACGCTCCTATGAAGGAATATTCCACAGCAGTTGAGTACATTTTGTTTAAAGTTAGTAACACTATAAAAATTATGTTTTGAAGAAAACTATATTCAGAAGATGAAAGAATCTCGTTCTAAAGAATCTCTTTAGCTAATCTCGACATTAGCTAAAGAGAAGGTTAGGTTAAGGTCTAGGGAGAGTGTCAGGAAATGACCTAGGGATAGTGTCAAGACCTTAGTTACTTAGCACATCAGGACCTAATTTAGGAGCAGTGAGTGTCAGGGCTTCGGGTAGGAACAGCGTCAGAGCCTGACTTAGGGAGTGGGACAGGGCCTGAGTGAGGCCTAGCGTCAGGGCCTTAGCTAGAGACAGTGTCAGGGCATGACTTAGGAGCAGCATAAGAGCCCCGGTAGGATCAGCCTCAGGGGCTATGTGAAAGATATTATCAGGGCCTCTGTTAGGGACAGCCTCAAGGCCTCACTTGGAGACAGCATCAGGGCTTCCTTAGGGACAGTTTCAGGACCTTGGTAAGAGATGGGTCAAGAAATTAGCTCAGGATAGTGTCAGGACTTTAGATATTGACGGCAGCAGGGCCTTAGTTAGGGACAGTGTCAGGCCCTGAATTAGGACGAACATCGAGGCCTTAGGTACGGACAGGGTCACAGCCTCGAGAGTAATTTTAGGCCCTTAGTTAAGGACAGCAGCAGGGCTGTAGTTAGCATAAGAGGCACGACATTTGCTAGGGACAGGGTCAGGTTATGGTCTAGGGATAGTGTCAGGAAAGGACCTAAGCATAGTGTCAAAACTTTAGTTACTGAGAGTATCAGATCCTTATTTAGAACCAGTGTCAGGGCTTCAGGTAGGGACAGCATCAGAGCCTGACTTAGGGAGAGCGACAGGGCCTGAGTGAGGCCTAGCGTCAGGCCCTTAGCTGAGGACACTGTCAGGGCATGACTTAGGAACAGAATCAGCGCCTCTGTTGGATCAGCCTTAGCGTCTTTGTTACAGATATGATCAGGGCCTGACTTAGTCACAGCTTCTAGGCCTCAGTTAGGGAAAGCTTCAGGGCCTGAGTTAGGGACAGCCTCAGTTCTTAACACAGGGACAGTGACAGGGCTTTCTTAGGGACAGTGTCAGGACCTTGGTTAGAAATATGTCAGGATATTAACTCAGGCTAGTGTCCAGTTTTTAGTTATTGCTGACAGCAGGGCCTATATTAGGGGCAAATTCTGAGCCTTACTTAGAGACAGTGTCAGGACCTGAGTTAGGACTAGCATCAGAGCCCTTGTAAAGTACAGTGTCAGGGACTGAGTTAGGTGTAGTGTCAGGGCTTTAGTTAGGGACAGTGTCAGCGCCTCAGTTAGGATGAGCCTCCAACCTCAGTTAGGGACAGGTTGACGGCCTCGGGACTAATTTCAGGCTCTTAGTTAGAGACAGCATCAGGGATTTAGTTAGCATAAGAGGCTCGACAATAGCTAAAGACAAGTTTAGGTTAAGATCTAGGGATAGTGTCAGGAAATGACCTAGGGATAGTGTCAAGACCATAGCTAATTAGAGCATCAGTGCCTAATTTAGGCCCAGTGTCAGGGCTTCAGGTAGGGACAGAGTCTTAGCCTGACGTAGGGAGAGCGACAGGGCCTGAGTGATGCCTAGAGTCAGGGCCTTAGCTACGGACAGTGTCAGGGCATGACATAGGATCAACATAAGGGTCTCTGTAAGATCAGCATTAGAGTTTAGTTAAAGACATTATCAGGACCTCTGTGAGGGACAGCCTCAGGGCCTCACTTAGGGACAGTGTCAGGGTCTGATTTAGGTGTACTGTCTGAGACCTAGTTAGGGACAGTGCTAGGGCCTGAGTTAGGATTAGTGTCAAGGCCTTATTTAGGACCAATTTCACGGCCTTAGTTTGGACTAGCATCAGAGCCATTGTTAGGAATCGTATGAGGGCCTGAGTTAGGCATACTATCAGGGCCTTAGTTAGGGACAGTTTTAGGGCCTGAGTTAGGATTAGTGTCAAGGCCTTATTTAGGACCAATTTTAGGGCTTTAGTTTGGACTAGCAACAAAGCCTTTGTTAGGTATCATGTCGGGGCCTCAGTTAGGTGTAGTGTCAGGGCCATTGTTAGGGACAGTATCAGGGCCTGACTTAGGAGACGTTCAGGGCCTTAGCCAAGGAAAGTGTCAGGGCCTTAGTTAGGGACATTATCAGGGCCTGAATTAGCAGTAGTGTCCAAAGTCCTTAGTGAGGAGAGTAAGGAGTAAGTCAGGACTCAGGCCCTGACACTGTTCTTAAATAAGGCCCTGACATTACCTGGAACACAGGTCCTGATCTGATTCCTATCATAGGCGCTGATGTTGGACTTAACTAAGGCCCTGACACTGGTCCTAACTAAAGCTGTGACACTACTCTTAACTCAGGCCCTGACACTGTCCCTAACAAAGCCTCTGACACTACTCCTAAATCAGGCTCTGACACTGTCCCTAACTAAGGCCCTGACGTACACCTAACTCAGGCCCTGACACTGTCTCTAACTAAGGCCCTGATACTACTCCAAACTCAGCACTGACACTGTCACTAACTAAGGCCCTGACACTCTTCATAGCTCACGCCCTAACACATCTCCTAAATCATGCCCTGACAATGTCCCTAACTAAGGCCCTGACACTACTCCTATCTCAAGCAATGACACTGTCCTTAACTTAGGCCTTGACTCTACTCCTGACTCAGGCACTGACACTGGCCCTAACTTAGTTCGTGACGCTACTCCTAACTAAGCAACTGACACTGTCCCTAACTAAGGCCCGGACACTACTCCTTACTCAGGCACTGATAATATCACTAACTAAGGCCGTGACACTACTCCCAAAATAGGCATTGAGACTGTCCCTAAATACGCCCTGACAGTACTCCCAACTCAGGCACTGACACTGTCCCTAACTAAGGCCCTGACAGTACTCCCAAACTACGCACTGACATTGTCCCTAACTAAGGTCTTGACATTACTCTCAACTCAGGCACTAACACTGTCCCTAACTAAGGACTTGACACTACTCTTAACTCAGGCCCTGGCACAGTCCCTAACAAAGGCCTGACACTACCCCCAACTCTGGCACTGAGAGTGTCCCTAACTATGGCCATCACACTACTCCTAACTCAGGCACTGACGCTGTCCCTAAGTAAGGCCCTGACACTACTCCCAACGCAGGCACTGACGCTGTCCCTAACTAAGGCTCTGACACTACTCCCAACGCAGGCACTGACGGTGTCCCTTACTAAGTCTCTGACACTACTCCCAACACAGGCATTGACACTGTCCCTAACTAAGGCCCTCACACTACTACTTACTTAGGCATTGACAGGCTACCTAACTAAGGCCCTGAGACTACTTCTACCTCAGACCCTGACACTGTCCCTAACGAAGGGCCTGATACTGCTCCCAACGCAGGCACTGACGGTGTCCCTTACTAAGTCTCTGACACTACTCCCAACACAGGCATTGACACTGTCCCTAACTAAGGCCCTCACACTACTACTTACTTAGGCATTGACACGCTACCTAACTAAGGCCCTGAGACTACTTCTACCTCAGACCCTGACACTGTCCCTAACTAAGGCTCTGACAGTACTCCCAATGCAGGCACTGACGGTGTTCCTTACTAAGTCTCTGACACTACTCCCAACACAGGCATTGACACTGTCCCTAACTAAGGCCCTCACACTACTACTTACTTAGGCATTGACACGCTACCTAACTAAGGCCCTGAGACTACTTCTACCTCAGACCCTGACACTGTCCCTAACGAAGGGCCTGATACTACTCCCAACACAGGCACTGACACTCTCCCTCACTAAGGTCTTGACACTACTTTTAACTCATGCCCTGATGCTGTCCCCAGAAAAGACCCTGAGACTATTCCCAACACAGGCACTGACACTCTCCCTAACTAAGACCCTGACACTACTCCCATTGCAGCCACTGACACTGTCCCTAATGCCCTGACACTACTTCCTACTCAGGCACTGACACTGTCCCTAACTAGGCCCTGACACTACTCCCAACTCAGGCCCTGACACTGTCCCTAACTAAGGCCCTGACATAACTCCCAACTCTGGCACTGACACTTTCTCTAACTAAGGCCCTGAAACTACTCCCAACTCAGGCACTGACCCTGTCCCTAACTAGGACCTGACACTACTCCCAACTCAGGCACTGACACTGTCCCTAACTAAGGGCCTGACATAACTCCCAACTCCGGCACTGACACTTTCTCTAACTAAGGCCCTGAAACTACTCCCAACTCAGGCACTGACCCTGTCCCTAACTAGGCCCTGACACTACTCCCAACTCAGGCACTGACACTGTCCCTAACTAAGGCCCTGACATAACTGCCAAACCCGGCACTGACACTTTCTCTAACTAAGGCCCTGAAACTACTCACAACTCAGGCCCTGACACTGTTCCTAACTACCGGTCTCAGACTACTCCTAACTTAGGCGCTGACACTATTCCTAACACAGTCACTGACACTGTCCCTAACTAAGGTCCTGAGACTATTCTTAACTCAGTCCCTGACACTGTCCATAACTTAAGCCACGTCACTACTCCCAACTCAGGCACTGAGGCTGTTCCTAACTAAGGGTCTGACACGACTCCAAACTGAGACACTGACACTCTTCCAAATTAAGGCCTTGACACTACTCTTAACTCAGGCCCTGACACTGTCCATAATAAAGACCCTGACAAAAATCCCAACTTAGGCACTGACAATGTCCGTAACTAAGGCCCTGACACTATTCCCATCTCAGCCACTGACACTGTCCCTAACTATGGCCCTGACACTATTCCCAACGCAAGCACTGGTGCTGTCCCTAACTAAGGCACTGGCACTACTCCCAACTCGCCCTGGCGCTGTCCCTAACTAAGGCTCTGACACTACTCCCAATTCAGGCAATGACAGTGTCCCTAACTGAGGCAATGACACTACTCCCAACTCAAGCACTAAGGCTCTGGATCATTGTGATGACAAGCGCCATGGAGCATTGTGATGACAAGGGCCATGGAGAATTGTGATGACGGGTCCTGGAGCATTGTGGCGACAAGGGCCATGGAGCATTTTGATTACAGGGGTCATGGGGCATTGTGATGAAAGTGGTCATGGAGCACTGTGATTAAAGTGGTCATGGAACATTGTGATAAAAGTGGTCATGGAGCATTGTGATGAAAAGTGCTATGGAGCATTGGGATGACAGGGGTCATGGAGCATTGTGATGACAAATGCGTGGAGATTTGTGATGACGAGGACCATGGAGCATTGAGATTATAAGCATCATGCAGCATTGTGATGACAGGGGCCATGGAGCATTTTAATGACAAGAGACATGGAGCATTGTGATGACAGAAGTCATGGAGCATTGTGGTGACCAGCGGCATGGAGCATTGTGAAGAAAGGGGTACTGTAACATTGTGAAGAAAGGGTCAAGGAGCATTTTGATTACAAGGATCATGGAGCATTGTGATGACAAGGGTCATGGAGCATTGTGATGACAAGAGTCATGGAGACTTGTGATGACAGGGGGCATGGAGCTTTGTGATTTCACAGACATGTAGCATTTGAGACAATGGTCATGGAGCATTGTGAGGAAAGGGGTCATGGAGCATTGTGATGATAAGGGCATGGAGCATTGTGATGACAATGGCATGTAGCATTGCGATGACAAAAGTCATGGAGCATTGTGATGACAGGGGTTATGGAGCATTGTGATGACAAGGGCGTGGAGCATTGTGATGACAGTGGTCATGGAACATTGTGACGATAAGGGCATCGAGCCGAGTTAGGGACAGTCTAGCGGCCTTGGGACTAAATTCAGTGCCTGAATTAGGCACAGCATAAGGTCTTCAGTTAGCATAAGAGGTAGGACATTAGCTCGGGACAGGTTTAGGGTAAAGGCTTGGAATCGTGTCAGGAAATGACCTAAGGAGAGTGTGAAGACCTTTGTTACTGAGACTCTCAGGGACTTATTCAGAAGCAGCGTTAGGGCTTCAGGTAGGCACAGCATCAGGGCCTGACTTAGGAAGAGCGACAGGGCCTGAGTGAGGCCTGATGTCAGGCCCTTAGCTGGGGACACTGTCAGGGAATGACTTAGGAGCAGCATCAGTGCCTCTGTTGGATCAGCTTTAGGCTCTTAGTTAAAGACATGACCGGAGCCCAAGTTAGTCACAGCGTCAAGGCCTCAGTTAGGGAAAGCTTCAGGGTCTGAGTTACAGACAGCCTCAGGTCTTCACTTAAAGACAGCGACAGGGCTTTCTTAGGGACAGTGTCAGGACCTTGGTTAGAAATGAGTCAGGATATTAGCTCAGGAGAGTGTCAGGATTTTAGTTATTGCTGGCAGCAGGGCCTATATTAAGGACAGATTCCGGGCCTTTGTTAGATTCAGTGTCATGGCCTTAGTTAGGAGTAGTCAGGGCCTTAGTTAGGGAGAGCATTAGGGTTTCAGTTAGCAGAAGATGCAGGAGATTATCTCGGGACAGAGTCAGGTCCCAGGCCAGAGATAGTGCAAGGAGATGACCAAGGGCTAACGAGAAGACCTTAGTTATTGAGAGCATCAGGGCCTTAGTTAGCAGCAGCGTGAGCGCCTTAATCAGGACCAGCGCCAGGGCTGGATGTACGGACAGCGTCAGAGCCTAACTGAGGTACAGCAACAGGGCCTAAGTGAGGCCTATCTTTAGGGCCTGAGTAAGGGACAGTATCAGGGCATGACTTAGGAGCAGCATAAAGGCCTCTGTAGGATCAGCATTAGGGTCTTCGTTAAAGCTATTATCAGGGCCTCCGTTAGGGATAGCCTCAAGGCCTCACTTAGGGGCAGCGTCAGGGCTTACTTTGGGAAAGTTTCAGGACCTTGGTAAGACATGGGTCAGGCTATTAGCTCAGGATAATATCAGGTGTTCAGATATTGACGGCAGCAGGGCCTTAGTTAGAGGCAGTGTCAGGCCCTAAGTTAGGACTAGCATCAGAGCCTTTGTTAGGTACAGTGTCAGTGACTGAGTTAGGTGTAGTGTCAGAGCCTTAGTTGGGGACAGTGTCAGGGCCTGCATTAGGACGAGCCTCCAGGCCTCAGTTAGGGACAGGTTCACGGCCTCGGACCTAAATTCAGGGCCTCATTTAGGGACAGAATCAGGGATTTAGCTAGCATAAGGGGATCTACAGCTGAAAGCAACCTGAACACCACCACAAGCAGATGCAGAAGTGAACCATGCACGCTCCTATGAAGGAATATTCCACAGCAGTTGAGTACATTTTGTTTAAAGTTAGTAACACTACAAAAATTATGTTTTGAAGAAAAGTATATTCAGAAGATGAAAGAATCTCGTTCTAAAGAATCTCTTTAGCTAATCTCGACATTAGCTAAAGAGAAGGTTAGGTTAAGGTCTAGGGAGAGTGTCAGGAAATGACCTAGGGATAGTGTCAAGACCTTAGTTACTTAGCACATCAGGACCTAATTTAGGAGCAGTGAGTGTCAGGGCTTCGGGTAGGAACAGCGTCAGAGCCTGACTTAGGGAGTGGGACAGGGCCTGAGTGAGGCCTAGCGTCAGGGCCTTAGCTAGAGACAGTGTCAGGGCATGACTTAGGAGCAGCATAAGAGCCCCGGTAGGATCAGCCTCAGGGGCTATGTGAAAGATATTATCAGGGCCTCTGTTAGGGACAGCCTCAAGGCCTCACTTGGAGACAGCATCAGGGCTTCCTTAGGGACAGTTTCAGGACCTTGGTAAGAGATGGGTCAAGAAATTAGCTCAGGATAGTGTCAGGACTTTAGATATTGACGGCAGCAGGGCCTTAGTTAGGGACAGTGTCAGGCCCTGAATTAGGACGAACATCGAGGCCTTAGGTACGGACAGGGTCACAGCCTCGAGAGTAATTTTAGGCCCTTAGTTAAGGACAGCAGCAGGGCTGTAGTTAGCATAAGAGGCACGACATTTGCTAGGGACAGGGTCAGGTTATGGTCTAGGGATAGTGTCAGGAAAGGACCTAAGCATAGTGTCAAAACCTTAGTTACTGAGAGTATCAGATCCTTATTTAGAACCAGTGTCAGGGCTTCAGGTAGGGACAGCATCAGAGCCTGACTTAGGGAGAGCGACAGGGCCTGAGTGAGGCCTAGCGTCAGGCCCTTAGCTGAGGACACTGTCAGGGCATGACTTAGGAACAGAATCAGCGCCTCTGTTGGATCAGCCTTAGCGTCTTTGTTACAGATATGATCAGGGCCTGACTTAGTCACAGCTTCTAGGCCTCAGTTAGGGAAAGCTTCAGGGCCTGAGTTAGGGACAGCCTCAGTTCTTAACACAGGGACAGCGACAGGGCTTTCTTAGGGACAGTGTCAGGACCTTGGTTAGAAATATGTCAGGATATTAACTCAGGCTAGTGTCCAGTTTTTAGTTATTGCTGACAGCAGGGCCTATATTAGGGGCAAATTCTGAGCCTTACTTAGAGACAGTGTCAGGACCTGAGTTAGGACTAGCATCAGAGCCCTTGTAAAGTACAGTGTCAGGGACTGAGTTAGGTGTAGTGTCAGGGCTTTAGTTAGGGACAGTGTCAGCGCCTCAGTTAGGATGAGCCTCCAACCTCAGTTAGGGACAGGTTGACGGCCTCGGGGCTAATTTCAGGCTCTTAGTTAGAGACAGCATCAGGGATTTAGTTAGCATAAGAGGCTCGACAATAGCTAAAGACAAGTTTAGGTTAAGATCTAGGGATAGTGTCAGGAAATGACCTAGGGATAGTGTCAAGACCATAGCTAATTAGAGCATCAGTGCCTAATTTAGGCCCAGTGTCAGGGCTTCAGGTAGGGACAGAGTCTTAGCCTGACGTAGGGAGAGCGACAGGGCCTGAGTGATGCCTAGAGTCAGGGCCTTAGCTACGGACAGTGTCAGGGCATGACATAGGATCAACATAAGGGTCTCTGTAAGATCAGCATTAGAGTTTAGTTAAAGACATTATCAGGACCTCTGTGAGGGACAGCCTCAGGGCCTCACTTAGGGACAGTGTCAGGGTCTGATTTAGGTGTACTGTCTGAGACCTAGTTAGGGACAGTGCTAGGGCCTGAGTTAGAATTAGTGTCAAGGCCTTATTTAGGACCAATTTCACGGCCTTAGTTTGGACTAGCATCAGAGCCATTGTTAGGAATCGTATGAGGGCCTGAGTTAGGCATACTATCAGGGCCTTAGTTAGGGACAGTTTTAGGGCCTGAGTTAGGATTAGTGTCAAGGCCTTATTTAGGACCAATTTTAGGGCTTTAGTTTGGACTAGCAACAAAGCCTTTGTTAGGTATCATGTCGGGGCCTCAGTTAGGTGTAGTGTCAGGGCCATTGTTAGGGACAGTATCAGGGCCTGACTTAGGAGACGTTCAGGGCCTTAGCCAAGGAAAGTGTCAGGGCCTTAGTTAGGGACATTATCAGGGCCTGAATTAGCAGTAGTGTCCAAAGTCCTTAGTGAGGAGAGTAAGGAGTAAGTCAGGACTCAGGCCCTGACACTGTTCTTAAATAAGGCCCTGACATTACCTGGAACACAGGTCCTGATCTGATTCCTATCATAGGCGCTGATGTTGGACTTAACTAAGGCCCTGACACTGGTCCTAACTAAAGCTGTGACACTACTCTTAACTCAGGCCCTGACACTGTCCCTAACAAAGCCTCTGACACTACTCCTAAATCAGGCTCTGACACTGTCCCTAACTAAGGCCCTGACGTACACCTAACTCAGGCCCTGACACTGTCTCTAACTAAGGCCCTGATACTACTCCAAACTCAGCACTGACACTGTCACTAACTAAGGCCCTGACACTCTTCAGAGCTCACGCCCTAACACATCTCCTAAATCATGCCCTGACAATGTCCCTAACTAAGGCCCTGACACTACTCCTATCTCAAGCAATGACACTGTCCTTAACTTAGGCCTTGACTCTACTCCTGACTCAGGCACTGACACTGGCCCTAACTTAGTTCGTGACGCTACTCCTAACTAAGCAACTGACACTGTCCCTAACTAAGGCCCGGACACTACTCCTTACTCAGGCGCTGATAATATCACTAACTAAGGAAGTGACACTACTCCCAAAATAGGCATTGAGACTGTCCCTAAATACGCCCTGACAGTACTCCCAACTCAGGCACTGACACTGTCCCTAACTAAGGCCCTGACAGTACTCCCAAACTACGCACTGACATTGTCCCTAACTAAGGTCTTGACATTACTCTCAACTCAGGCACTAACACTGTCCCTAACTAAGGACTTGAGACTACTCTTAACTCAGGCCCTGGCACAGTCCCTAACAAAGGCCTGACACTACCCCCAACTCTGGCACTGAGAGTGTCCCTAACTATGGCCATCACACTACTCCTAACTCAGGCACTGACGCTGTCCCTAAGTAAGGCCCTGACACTACTCCCAACGCAGGCACTGACGCTGTCCCTAACTAAGGCTCTGACACTACTCCCAACGCAGGCACTGACGGTGTCCCTTACTAAGTCTCTGACACTACTCCCAACACAGGCATTGACACTGTCCCTAACTAAGGCCCTCACACTACTACTTACTTAGGCATTGACAGGCTACCTAACTAAGGCCCTGAGACTACTTCTACCTCAGACCCTGACACTGTCCCTAACGAAGGGCCTGATACTGCTCCCAACGCAGGCACTGACGGTGTCCCTTACTAAGTCTCTGACACTACTCCCAACACAGGCATTGACACTGTCCCTAACTAAGGCCCTCACACTACTACTTACTTAGGCATTGACACGCTACCTAACTAAGGCCCTGAGACTACTTCTACCTCAGACCCTGACACTGTCCCTAACTAAGGCTCTGACACTACTCCCAATGCAGGCACTGACGGTGTCCCTTACTAAGTCTCTGACACTACTCCCAACACAGGCATTGACACTGTCCCTAACTAAGGCCCTCACACTACTACTTACTTAGGCATTGACACGCTACCTAACTAAGGCCCTGAGACTACTTCTACCTCAGACCCTGACACTGTCCCTAACGAAGGGCCTGATACTACTCCCAAGACAGGCACTGACACTCTCCCTCACTAAGGTCTTGACCCTACTTTTAACTCATGCCTTGATGCTGTCCCCAGAAAAGACCCTGAGACTATTCCCAACACAGGCACTGACACTCTCCCTAACTAAGACCCTGACACTACTCCCATTGCAGCCACTGACACTGTCCCTAATGCCCTGACACTACTTCCTACTCAGGCACTGACACTGTCCCTAACTAGGCCCTGACACTACTCCCAACTCAGGCCCTGACACTGTCCCTAACTAAGGCCCTGACATAACTCCCAACTCTGGCACTGACACTTTCTCTAACTAAGGCCCTGAAACTACTCCCAACTCAGGCACTGACCCTGTCCCTAACTAGGACCTGACACTACTCCCAACTCAGGCACTGACACTGTCCCTAACTAAGGGCCTGACATAACTCCCAACTCCGGCACTGACACTTTCTCTAACTAAGGCCCTGAAACTACTCCCAACTCAGGCACTGACCCTGTCCCTAACTAGGACCTGACACTACTCCCAACTCAGGCACTGACACTGTCCCTAACTAAGGCCCTGACATAACTGCCAAACCCGGCACTGACACTTTCTCTAAGTAAGGCCCTGAAACTACTCACAACACAGGCCCTGACACTGTTCCTAACTACCGGTCTCAGACTACTCCTAACTTAGGCGCTGACACTATTCCTAACACAGTCACTGACACTGTCCCTAACTAAGGTCCTGAGACTATTCTTAACTCAGTCCCTGACACTGTCCATAACTTAAGCCACGTCACTACTCCCAACTCAGGCACTGAGGCTGTTCCTAACTAAGGGTCTGACACGACTCCAAACTGAGACACTGACACTCTTCCAAATTAAGGCCTTGACACTACTCTTAACTCAGGCCCTGACACTGTCCATAATAAAGACCCTGACAAAAATCCCAACTTAGGCACTGACAATGTCCGTAACTAAGGCCCTGACACTATTCCCATCTCAGCCACTGACACTGTCCCTAACTATGGCCCTGACACTATTCCCATCGCAAGCACTGGTGCTGTCCCTAACTAAGGCACTGGCACTACTCCCAACTCGCCCTGGCGCTGTCCCTAACTAAGGCTCTGACACTACTCCCAACTCAGGCAATGACAGTGTCCCTAACTGAGGCAATGACACTACTCCCAACTCAAGCACTAAGGCTCTGGATCATTGTGATGACAAGCGCCATGGAGCATTGTGATGACAAGGGCCATGGAGAATTGTGATGACGGGTCCTGGAGCATTGTGGCGACAAGGGCCATGGAGCATTTTGATTACAGGGGTCATGGGGCATTGTGATGAAAGTGGTCATGGAGCACTGTGATTAAAGTGGTCATGGAACATTGTGATAAAAGTGGTCATGGAGCATTGTGATGAAAAGTGCTATGGAGCATTGGGATGACAGGGGTCATGGAGCATTGTGATGACAAATGCGTGGAGATTTGTGATGACGAGGACCATGGAGCATTGAGATTATAAGCATCATGCAGCATTGTGATGACAGGGGCCATGGAGCATTTTAATGACAAGAGACATGGAGCATTGTGATGACAGAAGTCATGGAGCATTGTGGTGACCAGCGGCATGGAGCATTGTGAAGAAAGGGGTACTGTAACATTGTGAAGAAAGGGTCAAGGAGCATTTTGATTACAAGGATCATGGAGCATTGTGATGACAAAGGTCATGGAGCATTGTGATGACAAGAGGCATGGAGACTTGTGATGACAGGGGGCATGGAGCTTTGTGATTTCACAGACATGTAGCATTTGAGACAATGGTCATGGAGCATTGTGAGGAAAGGGGTCATGGAGCATTGTGATGATAAGGGCATGGAGCATTGTGATGACAATGGCATGTAGCATTGCGATGACAAAGGTCATGGAGCATTGTGATGACAGGGGTTATGGAGCATTGTGATGACAAGGGCGTGGAGCATTGTGATGACAGTGGTCATGGAACATTGTGACGATAAGGGCATCGAGCCGAGTTAGGGACAGTCTAGCGGCCTTGGGACTAAATTCAGTGCCTGAATTAGGCACAGCATAAGGTCTTTAGTTAGCATAAGAGGTAGGACATTAGTTCGGGACAGGGTTAGGGTAAAGGCTTGGAATTGTGTCAGGAAATGACCTAAGGATAGTGTGAAGACCTTTGTTACTGAGACTCTCAGGGACTTATTCAGAAGCAGCGTTAGGGCTTCAGGTAGGCACAGCATCAGGGCCTGACTTAGGTAGGGTGACAGGGCCTGAGTGAGGCCTGATGTCAGGCGCTTAGCTGGGGACACTGTCAGGGAATGACTTAGGAGCAGCATCAGTGCCTTTGTTGGATCAGCTTTAGGCTCTTAGTTAAAGACATGACCGGAGCCCAAGTTAGTCACAGCGTCAAGGCCTCAGTTAGGGAAAGCTTCAGGGTCTGAGTTACAGACAGCCTCAGGTCTTCACTTAAAGACAGCGACAGGGCTTTCTTAGGGACAGTGTCAGGACCTTGGTTAGAAATGAGTCAGGATATTAGCTCAGGAGAGTGTCAGGATTTTAGTTATTGCTGGCAGCAGGGCCTATATTAAGGACAGATTCCGGGCCTTTGTTAGATTCAGTGTCATGGCCTTAGTTAGGAGTAGTCAGGGCCTTAGTTAGGGAGAGCATTAGGGTTTCAGTTAGCAGAAGATGCAGGAGATTATCTCGGGACAGAGTCAGGTCCCAGGCCAGAGATTGTGCAAGGAGATGACCAAGGGATAACGAGAAGACCTTAGTTATTGAGAGCATCAGGGCCTTAGTTAGCAGCAGCGTGAGCGCCTTAATCAGGACCAGCGCCAGGGCTGGATGTACGGACAGCGTCAGAGCCTAACTGAGGTACAGCAACAGGGCCTAAGTGAGGCCTATCTTTAGGGCCTGAGTAAGGGACAGTATCAGGGCATGACTTAGGAGCAGCATAAAGGCCTCTGTAGGATCAGCATTAGGGTCTTCGTTAAAGCTATTATCAGGGCCTCCGTTAGGGATAGCCTCAAGGCCTCACTTAGGGGCAGCGTCAGGGCTTACTTTGGGAAAGTTTCAGGACCTTGGTAAGACATGGGTCAGGCTATTAGCTCAGGATAATATCAGGTGTTCAGATATTGACGGCAGCAGGGCCTTAGTTAGAGGCAGTGTCAGGCCCTAAGTTAGGACTAGCATCAGAGCCTTTGTTAGGTACAGTGTCAGTGACTGAGTTAGGTGTAGTGTCAGAGCCTTAGTTGGGGACAGTGTCAGGGCCTGCATTAGGACGAGCCTCCAGGCCTCAGTTAGGGACAGGTTCACGGCCTCGGACCTAAATTCAGGGCCTCATTTAGGGACAGAATCAGGGATTTAGCTAGCATAAGGGGATCTACAGCTGAAAGCAACCTGAACACCACCACAAGCAGATGCAGAAGTGAACCATGCACGCTCCTATGAAGGAATATTCCACAGCAGTTGAGTACATTTTGTTTAAAGTTAGTAACACTACAAAAATTATGTTTTGAAGAAAAGTATATTCAGAAGATGAAAGAATCTCGTTCTAAAGAATCTCTTTAGCTAATCTCGACATTAGCTAAAGAGAAGGTTAGGTTAAGGTCTAGGGAGAGTGTCAGGAAATGACCTAGGGATAGTGTCAAGACCTTAGTTACTTAGCACATCAGGACCTAATTTAGGAGCAGTGAGTGTCAGGGCTTCGGGTAGGAACAGCGTCAGAGCCTGACTTAGGGAGTGGGACAGGGCCTGAGTGAGGCCTAGCGTCAGGGCCTTAGCTAGAGACAGTGTCAGGGCATGACTTAGGAGCAGCATAAGAGCCCCGGTAGGATCAGCCTCAGGGGCTATGTGAAAGATATTATCAGGGCCTCTGTTAGGGACAGCCTCAAGGCCTCACTTGGAGACAGCATCAGGGCTTCCTTAGGGACAGTTTCAGGACCTTGGTAAGAGATGGGTCAAGAAATTAGCTCAGGATAGTGTCAGGACTTTAGATATTGATGGCAGCAGGGCCTTAGTTAGGGACAGTGTCAGGCCCTGAATTAGGACGAACATCGAGGCCTTAGGTACGGACAGGGTCACAGCCTCGAGAGTAATTTTAGGCCCTTAGTTAAGGACAGCAGCAGGGCTGTAGTTAGCATAAGAGGCACGACATTTGCTAGGGACAGGGTCAGGTTATGGTCTAGGGATAGTGTCAGGAAAGGACCTAAGCATAGTGTCAAAACTTTAGTTACTGAGAGTATCAGATCCTTATTTAGAACCAGTGTCAGGGCTTCAGGTAGGGACAGCATCAGAGCCTGACTTAGGGAGAGCGACAGGGCCTGAGTGAGGCCTAGCGTCAGGCCCTTAGCTGAGGACACTGTCAGGGCATGACTTAGGAACAGAATCAGCGCCTCTGTTGGATCAGCCTTAGCGTCTTTGTTACAGATATGATCAGGGCCTGACTTAGTCACAGCTTCTAGGCCTCAGTTAGGGAAAGCTTCAGGGCCTGAGTTAGGGACAGCCTCAGTTCTTAACACAGGGACAGCGACAGGGCTTTCTTAGGGACAGTGTCAGGACCTTGGTTAGAAATATGTCAGGATATTAACTCAGGCTAGTGTCCAGTTTTTAGTTATTGCTGACAGCAGGGCCTATATTAGGGGCAAATTCTGAGCCTTACTTAGAGACAGTGTCAGGGCCTGAGTTAGGACTAACATCAGAGCCCTTGTAAAGTACAGTGTCAGGGACTGAGTTAGGTGTAGTGTCAGGGCTTTAGTTAGGGACAGTGTCAGCGCCTCAGTTAGGATGAGCCTCCAACCTCAGTTAGGGACAGGTTGACGGCCTCGGGGCTAATTTCAGGCTCTTAGTTAGAGACAGCATCAGGGATTTAGTTAGCATAAGAGGCTCGACAATAGCTAAAGACAAGTTTAGGTTAAGATCTAGGGATAGTGTCAGGAAATGACCTAGGGATAGTGTCAAGACCATAGCTAATTAGAGCATCAGTGCCTAATTTAGGCCCAGTGTCAGGGCTTCAGGTAGGGACAGAGTCTTAGCCTGACGTAGGGAGAGCGACAGGGCCTGAGTGATGCCTAGAGTCAGGGCCTTAGCTACGGACAGCGTCAGGGCATGACATAGGATCAACATAAGGGTCTCTGTAAGATCAGCATTAGAGTTTAGTTAAAGACATTATCAGGACCTCTGTGAGGGACAGCCTCAGGGCCTCACTTAGGGACAGTGTCAGGGCTAACGTTGGGAGAGTTTCAGGACCTTGGTAAGACATGGGTCAGGATATTAGCTCAGGATAATGTCAGGACTTTAGATATTGATGGTAGCAGCGCCTACGTTAGGGAAAGTTTCAAGGCGTTAGTTAGGAGTAGAGGGCCTCTGATAGGTCCAGTGTCAGATCCTCAGTTAGCAATAGTGTTAGGGCCTTAGTTAGGGACAGTGTCAGGGCCGGATGTAGGGCGAGCATCTAGGCCTTAGTTCGGGACAGTTTCATGGTCTTGGGACTAAATTCAGTGCCTGAGGTAGGCACAGCCTAAGGACTTCAGTTAGCATAAGAGGCAGGACATTAGCTAGTGGCCGTGTCAGTTTAACATCTAGGGATAGTGTCAGGAAATGACAAAGTGTGAAGACCTTTGTTATGGAGACTCTCAGGACCTTATTCAGAACCAGTGTTAGGGCTTCAGGTAGGGACAGCATCAGAGCCTGACTTAGGGAGAGCGATAGGGTCTGAGTGAGGCCTAGCATCAGACACTTAGTGGGGGACACTATCGGGGCATGACTTAGGAGCAGCATCAGGGCCTCTGTTGGATCAGCCTTAGGGTCTTAGTTAAAGACATGATCAGGGTCTGAGTTAGTCACAGCATCAAGGCCTGAGTTAGGTAGGGAAAGCTTCAGGGCCTCACTTAGGGACAGCGTCAGGGCTTACTTTGGGACAGTTTCAGGACCTTGGTAAGACATGGGTCAGGTTATTAGCTCCGGATAATGTCAGGACTTTAGATGTTGATGGCAGCAGCCCTTAGTTAGAGACAGTGTCAGGCCCTGAGTTACGACTAGCATCAGAGCCTTTGTTAGACACAATGTTCGGGACTGAATTAGGAGTAGAGTCAGGGCCTTAGTTAGTGACAGTGTCAGGGCCTGACTTAGGGAGAGCGACAGGGCCTGAGTGAGGCGTAGCGTCAGGCCCTTAGCTGGGCACACTGTCAGGGCATGACTTTGGAGCAGCATCAGCGTCTTTGCTGGATCAGCATTAAGGTCTTCGTTAGGTACATGATCAGGGCCTGAATTAGTCACAGCTTCAAGGCTTCAGTTCAGGAAAGCTTCAGGGCCTGAGTTAGGGACAGCCTCAGGTCTTCACTTAGGGACAGCGTCAGGGCTTACTTTGGGACAGTTTCAGGACCTTGGAAAGACATAGGTCAGGATATTAGCTCAGGATAATGTCAGGACTTTTGATAGTGATGGCAGCAGGGCCTTAGTTACAGACGGTTTCAGGGCCTGAGTTAGGCCTAGCATCAGAGACTTTGTTAGGTACAGTGTAAGGGACTGAGTTAGGAGTAGTGTCAGGGCCTTGCTTAGGGACAGTGTCAGGGTCTGATTTAGGTGTACTGTCTGAGACCTAGTTAGGGACAGTGCTAGGGCCTGAGTTAGGATTAGTGTCAAGGCCTTATTTAGGACCAATTTCAGGGCCTTAGTTTGGACTAGCATCAGAGCCATTGTTAGGAATCGTATGAGGGCCTGAGTTAGGCATACTATCAGGGCCTTAGTTAGGGACAGTTTTAGGGCCTGAGTTAGGATTAGTGTCAAGGCCTTATTTAGGACCAATTTTAGGGCTTTAGTTTGGACTAGCAACAAAGCCTTTGTTAGGTATCATGTCGGGGCCTCAGTTAGGTGTAGTGTCAGGGCCATTGTTAGGGACAGTATCAGGGCCTGACTTAGGAGACGTTCAGGGCCTTAGCCAAGGAAAGTGTCAGGGCCTTAGTTAGGGACATTATCAGGGCCTGAATTAGCAGTAGTGTCCAAAGTCCTTAGTGAGGAGAGTAAGGAGTAAGTCAGGACTCAGGCCCTGACACTGTTCTTAAATAAGGCCCTGACATTACCTGGAACACAGGTCCTGATCTGATTCCTATCATAGGCGCTGATGTTGGACTTAACTAAGGCCCTGACACTGGTCCTAACTAAAGCTGTGACACTACTCTTAACTCAGGCCCTGACACTGTCCCTAACAAAGCCTCTGACACTACTCCTAAATCAGGCTCTGACACTGTCCCTAACTAAGGCCCTGACGTACACCTAACTCAGGCCCTGACACTGTCTCTAACTAAGGCCCTGATACTACTCCAAACTCAGCACTGACACTGTCACTAACTAAGGCCCTGACATTATTCATAGCTCACACCCTAACACAACTCCTAAATCATGCCCTGACAATGTCCCTAACTAAGGCCCTGACACTACTCCTATCTCAAGCAATGACACTGTCCTTAACTTAGGCCCTGACTCTACTCCTGACTCAGGCACTGACACTGGCCCTAACTTAGGCCGTGACGCTACTCCTAACTAAGCAACTGACACTGTCCCTAACTAAGGCCCGGACACTACTCCTTACTCAGGCGCTGATAATATCACTAACTAAGGCCGTGACACTACTCCCAAAATAGGCATTGAGACTGTCCCTAAATACGCCCTGACAGTACTCCCAACTCAGGCACTGACACTGTCCCTAACTAAGGCCCTGACAGTACTCCCAAACTACGCACTGACATTGTCCCTAACTAAGGTCTTGACATTACTCTCAACTCAGGCACTAACACTGTCCCTAACTAAGGACTTGACACTACTCTTAACTCAGGCCCTGGCACAGTCCCTAACAAAGGTCTGACACTACCCCCAACTCTGGCACTGAGAGTGTCCCTAACTATGGCCATCACACTACTCCTAACTCAGGCACTGACGCTGTCCCTAAGTAAGGCCCTGACACTACTCCCAACTCAGGCACTGACACTGTCCCTAACTAAGGCCCTCAAACTACTACTTACTTAGGCATTGACACGCTACCTAACTAAGGCCCTGAGACTACTTCTACCTCAGACCCTGACACTGTCCCTAACGAAGGGCCTGATACTACTCCCAACGCAGGCACTGACGGTGTCCCTTACTAAGTCTCTGACACTACTCCCAACACAGGCATTGACACTGTCCCTAACTAAGGCCCTCACACTACTACTTACTTAGGCATTGACACGCTACCTAACTAAGGCCCTGAGACTACTTCTACCTCAGACCCTGACACTGTCCCTAACTAAGGCTCTGACACTACTCCCAACGCAGGCACTGACGGTGTCCCTTACTAAGTCTCTGACACTACTCCCAACACAGGCATTGACAGTGTCCCTAACTAAGGCCCTCACACTACTACTTACTTAGGCATTGACACGCTACCTAACTAAGGCCCTGAGACTACTTCTACCTCAGACCCTGACACTGTCCCTAACGAAGGGCCTGATACTACTCCCAACACAGGCACTGACACTCTCCCTCACTAAGGTCTTGACACTACTTTTAACTCATGCCCTGATGCTGTCCCCAGAAAAGACCCTGAGACTATTCCCAACACAGGCACTGACACTCTCCCTAACTAAGACCCTGACACTACTCCCATTGCAGCCACTGACACTGTCCCTAATGCCCTGACACTACTTCCTACTCAGGCACTGACACTGTCCCTAACTAGGCCCTGACACTACTCCCAACTCAGGCCCTGACACTGTCCCTAACTAAGGCCCTGACAGTACTCCCAAACTACGCACTGACATTGTCCCTAACTAAGGTCTTGACATTACTCTCAACTCAGGCACTAACACTGTCCCTAACTAAGGACTTGACACTACTCTTAACTCACGCCCTGGCACAGTCCCTAACAAAGGCCTGCCACTACCCGCAACTCTGGCACTGAGAGTGTCCCTAACTACGGCCATCACACTACTCCTAACTCAGGCACTGACGCTGTCCCTAAGTAAGGCCCTGACACTACTCCCAACGCAGGCACTGACGGTGTCCCTAACTAAGGCTCTGACACTACTCCCAACGCAGGCACTGACGGTGTCCCTTACTAAATCTCTGACACTACTCCCAACACAGGCATTGACACTGTCCCTAACTAAGGCCCTCACACTACTACTTACTTAGGCATTGACACGCTACCTAACTAAGGCCCTGAGACTACTTCTACCTCAGACCCTGACACTGTCCCTAACGAAGGGCCTGATACTACTCCCAAAGCAGGCACTCACGGTGTCCCTAACTAAGGCTCTGACACTACTCCCAACGCAGGCACTGACGGTGTCCCTTACTAAGTCTCTGACACTACTCCCAACACAGGCATTGACACTGTCCCTAACTAAGGCCCTCACACTACTACTTACTTAGGCATTGACACGCTACCTAACTAAGGCCCTGAGACTACTTCTACCTCAGACCCTGACACTGTCCCTAACGAAGGGCCTGATACTACTCCCAACGCAGGCCCTCACGGTGTCCCTAACTAAGGCTCTGACACTACTCCCAACGCAGGCACTGACGGTGTCCCTTACTAAGTCTCTGACACTACTCCCAACACAGGCATTGACACTGTCCCTAACTAAGGCCCTCACACTACTACTTACTTAGGCATTGACACGCTACCTAACTAAGGCCCTGAGACTACTTCTACCTCAGACCCTGACACTGTCCCTAACGAAGGGCCTGATACTACTCCCAACACAGGCACTGACACTCTCCCTATCTAAGACCTTGACACTACTTTTAACTCAGGCCCTGATGCTGTCCCCAGAAAAGACCCTGAGACTATTCCCAACTCAGGCACTGACACTCTCCCTAACTAAGACCGTGACACTACTCCCATTGCAGCCACTGACACTGTCCCTAATGCCCTGACACTACTTCCAACTCAGGCACTGACACTGTCCCTAACTAGGCCCTGACACTGCTCCCAACTCAGGCCCTGACACTGTCCCTAACTAAGGCCCTGACACTGTCCCTAACTAAGGCCCTGACATAACTCCCAACTCCGGCACTGACACTTTCTCTAACTAAGGCCCTGAAACTACTCCCAACTCAGGCACTGACCCTGTCCCTAACTAGGCCCTGACACTACTCCCAACTCAGGCACTGACACTGTCCCTAACTAAGGCCCTGACATAACTGCCAAACCCGGCACTGACACTTTCTCTAACTAAGGCCTTGAAACTAATCACAACTCAGGCCCTGACACTGTTCCTAACTACCGGTCTCAGACTACTCCTAACTTAGGCGCTGACACTATTCCTAACACAGTCACTGACACTGTCCCTAACTAAGGTCCTGAGACTATTCTTAACTCAGTCCCTGACACTGTCCATAACTTAAGCCACGTCACTACTCCCAACTCAGGCACTGAGGCTGTTCCTAACTAAGGGTCTGACACGACTCCAAACTGAGACACTGACACTCTTCCAAATTAAGGCCTTGACACTACTCTTAACTCAGGCCCTGACACTGTCCATAATAAAGACCCTGACAAAAATCCCAACTTAGGCACTGACAATGTCCGTAACTAAGGCCCTGACACTATTCCCATCTCAGCCACTGACACTGTCCCTAACTATGGCCCTGACACTATTCCCAACGCAAGCACTGGTGCTGTCCCTAACTAAGGCACTGGCACTACTCCCAACTCGCCCTGGCGCTGTCCCTAACTAAGGCTCTGACACTACTCCCAACTCAGGCAATGACAGTGTCCCTAACTGAGGCAATGACACTACTCCCAACTCAAGCACTAAGGCTCTGGATCATTGTGATGACAAGCGCCATGGAGCATTGTGATGACAAGGGCCATGGAGAATTGTGATGACGGGTCCTGGAGCATTGTGGCGACAAGGGCCATGGAGCATTTTGATTACAGGGGTCATGGGGCATTGTGATGAAAGTGGTCATGGAGCACTGTGATTAAAGTGGTCATGGAACATTGTGATAAAAGTGGTCATGGAGCATTGTGATGAAAAGTGCTATGGAGCATTGGGATGACAGGGGTCATGGAGCATTGTGATGACAGATGCGTGGAGATTTGTGATGACGAGGACCATGGAGCATTGAGATTATAAGCATCATGCAGCATTGTGATGACAGGGGCCATGGAGCATTTCAATGACAAGAGACATGGAGCATTGTGATGACAGAAGTCATGGAGCATTGTGGTGACCAGCGGCATGGAGCATTGTGAAGAAAGGGGTACTGTAACATTGTGAAGAAAGGGTCAAGGAGCATTTTGATTACAAGGATCATGGAGCATTGTGATGACAAGGGTCATGGAGCATTGTGATGACAAGAGTCATGGAGACTTGTGATGACAGGGGGCATGGAGCTTTGTGATTTCACAGACATGTAGCATTTGAGACAATGGTCATGGAGCATTGTGATGAAAGGGGTCATGGAGCATTGTGATGATAAGGGCATGGAGCATTGTGATGACAATGGCATGTAGCATTGCGATGACAAAAGTCATGGAGCATTGTGATGACAGGGGTTATGGAGCATTGTGATGACAAGGGCGTGGAGCATTGTGATGACAGTGGTCATGGAACATTGTGACGATAAGGGCATCGAGCCGAGTTAGGGACAGTCTAGCGGCCTTGGGACTAAATTCAGTGCCTGAATTAGGCACAGCATAAGGTCTTCAGTTAGCATAAGAGGTAGGACATTAGCTCGGGACAGGTTTAGGGTAAAGGCTTGGAATCGTGTCAGGAAATGACCTAAGGAGAGTGTGAAGACCTTTGTTACTGAGACTCTCAGGGACTTATTCAGAAGCAGCGTTAGGGCTTCAGGTAGGCACAGCATCAGGGCCTGACTTAGGAAGAGCGACAGGGCCTGAGTGAGGCCTGATGTCAGGCCCTTAGCTGGGGACACTGTCAGGGAATGACTTAGGAGCAGCATCAGTGCCTCTGTTGGATCAGCTTTAGGCTCTTAGTTAAAGACATGACCGGAGCCCAAGTTAGTCACAGCGTCAAGGCCTCAGTTAGGGAAAGCTTCAGGGTCTGAGTTACAGACAGCCTCAGGTCTTCACTTAAAGACAGCGACAGGGCTTTCTTAGGGACAGTGTCAGGACCTTGGTTAGAAATGAGTCAGGATATTAGCTCAGGAGAGTGTCAGGATTTTAGTTATTGCTGGCAGCAGGGCCTATATTAAGGACAGATTCCGGGCCTTTGTTAGATTCAGTGTCATGGCCTTAGTTAGGAGTAGTCAGGGCCTTAGTTAGGGAGAGCATTAGGGTTTCAGTTAGCAGAAGATGCAGGAGATTATCTCGGGACAGAGTCAGGTCCCAGGCCAGAGATAGTGCAAGGAGATGACCAAGGGATAACGAGAAGACCTTAGTTATTGAGAGCATCAGGGCCCTAGTTAGCAGCAGCGTGAGCGCCTTAATCAGGACCAGCGCCAGGGCTGGATGTACGGACAGCGTCAGAGCCTAACTGAGGTACAGCAACAGGGCCTAAGTGAGGCCTATCTTTAGGGCCTGAGTAAGGGACAGTATCAGGGCATGACTTAGGAGCAGCATAAGGCCTCTGTAGCATCAGCATTAGGGTCTTCGTTAAAGCTATTATCAGGGCCTCCGTTAGGGATAGCCTCAAGGCCTCACTTAGGGGCAGCGTCAGGGCTTACTTTGGGAAAGTTTCAGGACCTTGGTAAGACATGGGTCAGGCTATTAGCTCAGGATAATATCAGGTGTTCAGATATTGACGGCAGCAGGGCCTTAGTTAGAGGCAGTGTCAGAGCCTAAGTTAGGACTAGCATCAGAGCCTTTGTTAGGTACAGTGTCAGTGACTGAGTTAGGTGTAGTGTCAGAGCCTTAGTTGGGGACAGTGTCAGGGCCTGCATTAGGACGAGCCTCCAGGCCTCAGTTAGGGACAGGTTCACGGCCTCGGACCTAAATTCAGGGCCTCATTAGGGACAGAATCAGGGATTTAGCTAGCATAAGGGGATCTACAGCTGAAAGCAACCTGAACACCACCACAAGCAGATGCAGAAGTGAACCATGCACGCTCCTATGAAGGAATATTCCACAGCAGTTGAGTACATTTTGTTTAAAGTTAGTAACACTATAAAAATTATGTTTTGAAGAAAACTATATTCAGAAGATGAAAGAATCTCGTTCTAAAGAATCTCTTTAGCTAATCTCGACATTAGCTAAAGAGAAGGTTAGGTTAAGGTCTAGGGAGAGTGTCAGGAAATGACCTAGGGATAGTGTCAAGACCTTAGTTACTTAGCACATCAGGACCTAATTTAGGAGCACTGAGTGTCAGGGCTTCGGGTAGGAACAGCGTCAGAGCCTGACTTAGGGAGTGGGACAGGGCCTGAGTGAGGCCTAGCGTCAGGGCCTTAGCTAGAGACAGTGTCAGGGCATGACTTAGGAGCAGCATAAGAGCCACGGTAGGATCAGCCTCAGGGGCTATGTGAAAGATATTATCAGGGCCTCTGTTAGGGACAGCCTCAAGGCCTCACTTGGAGACAGCATCAGGGCTTCCTTAGGGACAGTTTCAGGACCTTGGTAAGAGATGGGTCAAGAAATTAGCTCAGGATAGTGTCAGGACTTTAGATATTGACGGCAGCAGGGCCTTAGTTAGGGACAGTGTCAGGCCCTGAATTGGGACGAACATCGAGGCCTTAGGTACGGACAGGGTCACAGCCTCGAGAGTAATTTTAGGCCCTTAGTTAAGGACAGCAGCAGGGCTGTAGTTAGCATAAGAGGCACGACATTTGCTAGGGACAGGGTCAGGTTATGGTCTAGGGATAGTGTCAGGAAAGGACCTAAGCATAGTGTCAAAACCTTAGTTACTGAGAGTATCAGATCCTTATTTAGAACCAGTGTCAGGGCTTCAGGTAGGGACAGCATCAGAGCCTGACTTAGGGAGAGCGACAGGGCCTGAGTGAGGCCTAGCGTCAGGCCCTTAGCTGAGGACACTGTCAGGGCATGACTTAGGAACAGAATCAGCGCCTCTGTTGGATCAGCCTTAGCGTCTTTGTTACAGATATGATCAGGGCCTGACTTAGTCACAGCTTCTAGGCCTCAGTTAGGGAAAGCTTCAGGGCCTGAGTTAGGGACAGCCTCAGTTCTTAACACAGGGACAGCGACAGGGCTTTCTTAGGGACAGTGTCAGGACCTTGGTTAGAAATATGTCAGGATATTAACTCAGGCTAGTGTCCAGTTTTTAGTTATTGCTGACAGCAGGGCCTATATTAGGGGCAAATTCTGAGCCTTACTTAGAGACAGTGTCAGGGCCTGAGTTAGGACTAGCATCAGAGCCCTTGTAAAGTACAGTGTCAGGGACTGAGTTAGGTGTAGTGTCAGGGCTTTAGTTAGGGACAGTGTCAGCGCCTCAGTTAGGATGAGCCTCCAACCTCAGTTAGGGACAGGTTGACGGCCTCGGGGCTAATTTCAGGCTCTTAGTTAGAGACAGCATCAGGGATTTAGTTAGCATAAGAGGCTCGACAATAGCTAAAGACAAGTTTAGGTTAAGATCTAGGGATAGTGTCAGGAAATGACCTAGGGATAGTGTCAAGACCATAGCTAATTAGAGCATCAGTGCCTAATTTAGGCCCAGTGTCAGGGCTTCAGGTAGGGACAGAGTCTTAGCCTGACGTAGGGAGAGCGACAGGGCCTGAGTGATGCCTAGAGTCAGGGCCTTAGCTACGGACAGCGTCAGGGCATGACATAGGATCAACATAAGGGTCTCTGTAAGATCAGCATTAGAGTTTAGTTAAAGACATTATCAGGACCTCTGTGAGGGACAGCCTCAGGGCCTCACTTAGGGACAGTGTCAGGGCTAACGTTGGGAGAGTTTCAGGACCTTGGTAAGACATGGGTCAGGATATTAGCTCAGGATAATGTCAGGACTTTAGATATTGATGGTAGCAGCGCCTACGTTAGGGAAAGTTTCAAGGCGTTAGTTAGGAGTAGAGGGCCTCTGATAGGTCCAGTGTCAGATCCTCAGTTAGCAATAGTGTTAGGGCCTTAGTTAGGGACAGTGTCAGGGCCGGATGTAGGGCGAGCATCTAGGCCTTAGTTCGGGACAGTTTCATGGTCTTGGGACTAAATTCAGTGCCTGAGGTAGGCACAGCCTAAGGACTTCAGTTAGCATAAGAGGCAGGACATTAGCTAGTGGCCGTGTCAGTTTAACATCTAGGGATAGTGTCAGGAAATGACAAAGTGTGAAGACCTTTGTTATGGAGACTCTCAGGACCTTATTCAGAACCAGTGTTAGGGCTTCAGGTAGGGACAGCATCAGAGCCTGACTTAGGGAGAGCGATAGGGTCTGAGTGAGGCCTAGCATCAGACACTTAGTGGGGGACACTATCGGGGCATGACTTAGGAGCAGCATCAGGGCCTCTGTTGGATCAGCCTTAGGGTCTTAGTTAAAGACATGATCAGGGTCTGAGTTAGTCACAGCATCAAGGCCTGAGTTAGGTAGGGAAAGCTTCAGGGCCTCACTTAGGGACAGCGTCAGGGCTTACTTTGGGACAGTTTCAGGACCTTGGTAAGACATGGGTCAGGTTATTAGCTCCGGATAATGTCAGGACTTTAGATGTTGATGGCAGCAGCCCTTAGTTAGAGACAGTGTCAGGCCCTGAGTTACGACTAGCATCAGAGCCTTTGTTAGACACAATGTTCGGGACTGAATTAGGAGTAGAGTCAGGGCCTTAGTTAGTGACAGTGTCAGGGCCTGACTTAGGGAGAGCGACAGGGCCTGAGTGAGGCGTAGCGTCAGGCCCTTAGCTGGGCACACTGTCAGGGCATGACTTTGGAGCAGCATCAGCGTCTTTGCTGGATCAGCATTAAGGTCTTCGTTAGGTACATGATCAGGGCCTGAATTAGTCACAGCTTCAAGGCTTCAGTTCAGGAAAGCTTCAGGGCCTGAGTTAGGGACAGCCTCAGGTCTTCACTTAGGGACAGCGTCAGGGCTTACTTTGGGACAGTTTCAGGACCTTGGAAAGACATAGGTCAGGATATTAGCTCAGGATAATGTCAGGACTTTTGATAGTGATGGCAGCAGGGCCTTAGTTACAGACGGTTTCAGGGCCTGAGTTAGGCCTAGCATCAGAGACTTTGTTAGGTACAGTGTAAGGGACTGAGTTAGGAGTAGTGTCAGGGCCTTGCTTAGGGACAGTGTCAGGGTCTGATTTAGGTGTACTGTCTGAGACCTAGTTAGGGACAGTGCTAGGGCCTGAGTTAGGATTAGTGTCAAGGCCTTATTTAGGACCAATTTCAGGGCCTTAGTTTGGACTAGCATCAGAGCCATTGTTAGGAATCGTATGAGGGCCTGAGTTAGGCATACTATCAGGGCCTTAGTTAGGGACAGTTTTAGGGCCTGAGTTAGGATTAGTGTCAAGGCCTTATTTAGGACCAATTTTAGGGCTTTAGTTTGGACTAGCAACAAAGCCTTTGTTAGGTATCATGTCGGGGCCTCAGTTAGGTGTAGTGTCAGGGCCATTGTTAGGGACAGTATCAGGGCCTGACTTAGGAGAAGTTCAGGGCCTTAGCCAAGGAAAGTGTCAGGGCCTTAGCTAGGGACATTATCAGGGCCTGAATTAGCAGTAGTGTCCAAAGTCCTTAGTGAGGAGAGTAAGGAGTAAGTCAGGACTCAGGCCCTGACACTGTTCTTAAATAAGGCCCTGACATTACCTGGAACACAGGTCCTGATCTGATTCCTATCATAGGCGCTGATGTTGGACTTAACTAAGGCCCTGACACTGGTCCTAACTAAAGCTGTGACACTACTCTTAACTCAGGCCCTGACACTGTCCCTAACAAAGCCTCTGACACTACTCCTAAATCAGGCTCTGACACTGTCCCTAACTAAGGCCCTGACGTACACCTAACTCAGGCCCTGACACTGTCTCTAACTAAGGCCCTGATACTACTCCAAACTCAGCACTGACACTGTCACTAACTAAGGCCCTGACATTATTCATAGCTCACACCCTAACACAACTCCTAAATCATGCCCTGACAATGTCCCTAACTAAGGCCCTGACACTACTCCTATCTCAAGCAATGACACTGTCCTTAACTTAGGCCCTGACTCTACTCCTGACTCAGGCACTGACACTGGCCCTAACTTAGGCCGTGACGCTACTCCTAACTAAGCAACTGACACTGTCCCTAACTAAGGCCCGGACACTACTCCTTACTCAGGCGCTGATAATATCACTAACTAAGGCCGTGACACTACTCCCAAAATAGGCATTGAGACTGTCCCTAAATACGCCCTGACAGTACTCCCAACTCAGGCACTGACACTGTCCCTAACTAAGGCCCTGACAGTACTCCCAAACTACGCACTGACATTGTCCCTAACTAAGGTCTTGACATTACTCTCAACTCAGGCACTAACACTGTCCCTAACTAAGGACTTGACACTACTCTTAACTCAGGCCCTGGCACAGTCCCTAACAAAGGTCTGACACTACCCCCAACTCTGGCACTGAGAGTGTCCCTAACTATGGCCATCACACTACTCCTAACTCAGGCACTGACGCTGTCCCTAAGTAAGGCCCTGACACTACTCCCAACGCAGGCACTGACGGTGTCCCTAACTAAGGCTCTGACACTACTCCCAACGCAGGCACTGGCGGTGTCCCTTACTAAGTCTCTGACACTACTCCCAACACAGGCATTGACACTGTCCCTAACTAAGGCTCTCACACTACTACTTACTTAGGCATTGACACGCTACCTAACTAAGGCCCTGAGACTACTTCTACCTCAGACCCTGACACTGTCCCTAACGAAGGGCCTGATACTACTCCCAACGCAGGCACTCACGGTGTCCCTAACTAAGGCTCTGACACTACTCCCAACGCAGGCACTGACGGTGTCCCTTACTAAGTCTCTGAAACTACTCCCAACACAGGCATTGACACTGCCCCTAACTAAGGCCCTCACACTACTACTTACTTAGGCATTGACACGCTACCTAACTAAGGCCCTGAGACTACTTCTACCTCAGACCCTGACACTGTCCCTAACGAAGGGCCTGATACTACTCCCAACGCAGGCTCTCACGGTGTCCCTAACTAAGGCTCTGACACTACTCCCAACACAGGCACTGACGGTGTCCCTTACTAAGTCTCTGACACTACTCCCAACACAGGCATTGACACTCTCCCTAACTAAGGCCTTGACACTACTTTTAACTCATGCCCTGATGCTGTCCCCAGAAAAGACCCTGAGACTATTCCCAACACAGGCACTGACACTCTCCCTAACTAAGACCCTGACACTACTCCCATTGCAGCCACTGACATTGTCCCTAATGCCCTGACACTACTTCCTACTCAGGCACTGACACTGTCCCTAACTAGGCCCTGACACTACTCCCAACTCAGGCCCTGACACTGTCCCTAACTAAGGCCCTGACATAACTCCCAACTCTGGCACTGACACTTTCTCTAACTAAGGCCCTGAAACTACTCCCAACTCAGGCACTGACCCTGTCCCTAACTAGGCCCTGACACTACTCCCAACTCAGGCACTGACACTGTCCCTAACTAAGGGCCTGACATAACTCCCAACTCCGGCACTGACACTTTCTCTAACTAAGGCCCTGAAACTACTCCCAACTCAGGCACTGACCCTGTCCCTAACTAGGCCCTGACACTACTCCCAACTCAGGCACTGACACTGTCCCTAACTAAGGCCCTGACATAACTCCCAAACCCGGCACTGACACTTTCTCTAACTAAGGCCCTGAAACTACTCACAACTCAGGCCCTGACACTGTTCCTAACTACCGGTCTCAGACTACTCCTAACTTAGGCGCTGACACTATTCCTAACACAGTCACTGACACTGTCCCTAACTAAGGTCCTGAGACTATTCTTAACTCAGTCCCTGACACTGTCCATAACTTAAGCCACGTCACTACTCCCAACTCAGGCACTGAGGCTGTTCCTAACTAAGGGTCTGACACGACTCCAAACTGAGACACTGACACTCTTCCAAATTAAGGCCTTGACACTACTCTTAACTCAGGCCCTGACACTGTCCATAATAAAGACCCTGACAAAAATCCCAACTTAGGCACTGACAATGTCCGTAACTAAGGCCCTGACACTATTCCCATCTCAGCCACTGACACTGTCCCTAACTATGGCCCTGACACTATTCCCAACGCAAGCACTGGTGCTGTCCCTAACTAAGGCACTGGCACTACTCCCAACTCGCCCTGGCGCTGTCCCTAACTAAGGCTCTGACACTACTCCCAATTCAGGCAATGACAGTGTCCCTAACTGAGGCAATGACACTACTCCCAACTCAAGCACTAAGGCTCTGGATCATTGTGATGACAAGCGCCATGGAGCATTGTGATGACAAGGGCCATGGAGAATTGTGATGACGGGTCCTGGAGCATTGTGGCGACAAGGGCCATGGAGCATTTTGATTACAGGGGTCATGGGGCATTGTGATGAAAGTGGTCATGGAGCACTGTGATTAAAGTGGTCATGGAACATTGTGATAAAAGTGGTCATGGAGCATTGTGATGAAAAGTGCTATGGAGCATTGGGATGACAGGGGTCATGGAGCATTGTGATGACAGATGCGTGGAGATTTGTGATGACGAGGACCATGGAGCATTGAGATTATAAGCATCATGCAGCATTGTGATGACAGGGGCCATGGAGCATTTTAATGACAAGAGACATGGAGCATTGTGATGACAGAAGTCATGGAGCATTGTGGTGACCAGCGGCATGGAGCATTGTGAAGAAAGGGGTACTGTAACATTGTGAAGAAAGGGTCAAGGAGCATTTTGATTACAAGGATCATGGAGCATTGTGATGACAAGGGTCATGGAGCATTGTGATGACAAGAGTCATGGAGACTTGTGATGACAGGGGGCATGGAGCTTTGTGATTTCACAGACATGTAGCATTTGAGACAATGGTCATGGAGCATTGTGATGAAAGGGGTCATGGAGCATTGTGATGATAAGGGCATGGAGCATTGTGATGACAATGGCATGTAGCATTGCGATGACAAAAGTCATGGAGCATTGTGATGACAGGGGTTATGGAGCATTGTGATGACAAGGGCGTGGAGCATTGTGATGACAGTGGTCATGGAACATTGTGACGATAAGGGCATCGAGCCGAGTTAGGGACAGTCTAGCGGCCTTGGGACTAAATTCAGTGCCTGAATTAGGCACAGCATAAGGTCTTCAGTTAGCATAAGAGGTAGGACATTAGCTCGGGACAGGTTTAGGGTAAAGGCTTGGAATCGTGTCAGGAAATGACCTAAGGAGAGTGTGAAGACCTTTGTTACTGAGACTCTCAGGGACTTATTCAGAAGCAGCGTTAGGGCTTCAGGTAGGCACAGCATCAGGGCCTGACTTAGGAAGAGCGACAGGGCCTGAGTGAGGCCTGATGTCAGGCCCTTAGCTGGGGACACTGTCAGGGAATGACTTAGGAGCAGCATCAGTGCCTCTGTTGGATCAGCTTTAGGCTCTTAGTTAAAGACATGACCGGAGCCCAAGTTAGTCACAGCGTCAAGGCCTCAGTTAGGGAAAGCTTCAGGGTCTGAGTTACAGACAGCCTCAGGTCTTCACTTAAAGACAGCGACAGGGCTTTCTTAGGGACAGTGTCAGGACCTTGGTTAGAAATGAGTCAGGATATTAGCTCAGGAGAGTGTCAGGATTTTAGTTATTGCTGGCAGCAGGGCCTATATTAAGGACAGATTCCGGGCCTTTGTTAGATTCAGTGTCATGGCCTTAGTTAGGAGTAGTCAGGGCCTTAGTTAGGGAGAGCATTAGGGTTTCAGTTAGCAGAAGATGCAGGAGATTATCTCGGGACAGAGTCAGGTCCCAGGCCAGAGATAGTGAAAGGAGATGACCAAGGGCTAACGAGAAGACCTTAGTTATTGAGAGCATCAGGGCCTTAGTTAGCAGCAGCGTGAGCGCCTTAATCAGGACCAGCGCCAGGGCTGGATGTACGGACAGCGTCAGAGCCTAACTGAGGTACAGCAACAGGGCCTAAGTGAGGCCTATCTTTAGGGCCTGAGTAAGGGACAGTATCAGGGCATGACTTAGGAGCAGCATAAAGGCCTCTGTAGGATCAGCATTAGGGTCTTCGTTAAAGCTATTATCAGGGCCTCCGTTAGGGATAGCCTCAAGGCCTCACTTAGGGGCAGCGTCAGGGCTTACTTTGGGAAAGTTTCAGGACCTTGGTAAGACATGGGTCAGGCTATTAGCGCAGGATAATATCAGGTGTTCAGATATTGACGGCAGCAGGGCCTTAGTTAGAGGCAGTGTCAGGGCCTAAGTTAGGACTAGCATCAGAGCCTTTGTTAGGTACAGTGTCAGTGACTGAGTTAGGTGTAGTGTCAGAGCCTTAGTTGGGGACAGTGTCAGGGCCTGCATTAGGACGAGCCTCCAGGCCTCAGTTAGGGACAGGTTCACGGCCTCGGACCTAAATTCAGGGCCTCATTTAGGGACAGAATCAGGGATTTAGCTAGCATAAGGGGATCTACAGCTGAAAGCAACCTGAACACCACCACAAGCAGATGCAGAAGTGAACCATGCACGCTCCTATGAAGGAATATTCCACAGCAGTTGAGTACATTTTGTTTAAAGTTAGTAACACTATAAAAATTATGTTTTGAAGAAAACTATATTCAGAAGATGAAAGAATCTCGTTCTAAAGAATCTCTTTAGCTAATCTCGACATTAGCTAAAGAGAAGGTTAGGTTAAGGTCTAGGGAGAGTGTCAGGAAATGACCTAGGGATAGTGTCAAGACCTTAGTTACTTAGCACATCAGGACCTAATTTAGGAGCAGTGAGTGTCAGGGCTTCGGGTAGGAACAGCGTCAGAGCCTGACTTAGGGAGTGGGACAGGGCCTGAGTGAGGCCTAGCGTCAGGGCCTTAGCTAGAGACAGTGTCAGGGCATGACTTAGGAGCAGCATAAGAGCCCCGGTAGGATCAGCCTCAGGGGCTATGTGAAAGATATTATCAGGGCCTCTGTTAGGGACAGCCTCAAGGCCTCACTTGGAGACAGCATCAGGGCTTCCTTAGGGACAGTTTCAGGACCTTGGTAAGAGATGGGTCAAGAAATTAGCTCAGGATAGTGTCAGGACTTTAGATATTGACGGCAGCAGGGCCTTAGTTAGGGACAGTGTCAGGCCCTGAATTAGGACGAACATCGAGGCCTTAGGTACGGACAGGGTCACAGCCTCGAGAGTAATTTTAGGCCCTTAGTTAAGGACAGCAGCAGGGCTGTAGTTAGCATAAGAGGCACGACATTTGCTAGGGACAGGGTCAGGTTATGGTCTAGGGATAGTGTCAGGAAAGGACCTAAGCATAGTGTCAAAACTTTAGTTACTGAGAGTATCAGATCCTTATTTAGAACCAGTGTCAGGGCTTCAGGTAGGGACAGCATCAGAGCCTGACTTAGGGAGAGCGACAGGGCCTGAGTGAGGCCTAGCGTCAGGCCCTTAGCTGAGGACACTGTCAGGGCATGACTTAGGAACAGAATCAGCGCCTCTGTTGGATCAGCCTTAGCGTCTTTGTTACAGATATGATCAGGGCCTGACTTAGTCACAGCTTCTAGGCCTCAGTTAGGGAAAGCTTCAGGGCCTGAGTTAGGGACAGCCTCAGTTCTTAACACAGGGACAGTGACAGGGCTTTCTTAGGGACAGTGTCAGGACCTTGGTTAGAAATATGTCAGGATATTAACTCAGGCTAGTGTCCAGTTTTTAGTTATTGCTGACAGCAGGGCCTATATTAGGGGCAAATTCTGAGCCTTACTTAGAGACAGTGTCAGGGCCTGAGTTAGGACTAGCATCAGAGCCCTTGTAAAGTACAGTGTCAGGGACTGAGTTAGGTGTAGTGTCAGGGCTTTAGTTAGGGACAGTGTCAGCGCCTCAGTTAGGATGAGCCTCCAACCTCAGTTAGGGACAGGTTGACGGCCTCGGGACTAATTTCAGGCTCTTAGTTAGAGACAGCATCAGGGATTTAGTTAGCATAAGAGGCTCGACAATAGCTAAAGACAAGTTTAGGTTAAGATCTAGGGATAGTGTCAGGAAATGACCTAGGGATAGTGTCAAGACCATAGCTAATTAGAGCATCAGTGCCTAATTTAGGCCCAGTGTCAGGGCTTCAGGTAGGGACAGAGTCTTAGCCTGACGTAGGGAGAGCGACAGGGCCTGAGTGATGCCTAGAGTCAGGGCCTTAGCTACGGACAGCGTCAGGGCATGACATAGGATCAACATAAGGGTCTCTGTAAGATCAGCATTAGAGTTTAGTTAAAGACATTATCAGGACCTCTGTGAGGGACAGCCTCAGGGCCTCACTTAGGGACAGTGTCAGGGCTAACGTTGGGAGAGTTTCAGGATCTTGGAAAGACATAGGTCAGGATATTAGCTCAGGATAATGTCAGGACTTTTGATAGTGATGGCAGCAGGGCCTTAGTTACAGACGGTTTCAGGGCCTGAGTTAGGCCTAGCATCAGAGACTTTGTTAGGTACAGTGTAAGGGACTGAGTTAGGAGTAGTGTCAGGGCCTTGCTTAGGGACAGTGTCAGGGTCTGATTTAGGTGTACTGTCTGAGACCTAGTTAGGGACAGTGCTGGGGCCTGAGTTAGGATTAGTGTCAAGGCCTTATTTAGGACCAATTTCACGGCCTTAGTTTGGACTAGCATCAGAGCCATTGTTAGGAATCGTATGAGGGCCTGAGTTAGGCATACTATCAGGGCCTTAGTTAGGGACAGTTTTAGGGCCTGAGTTAGGATTAGTGTCAAGGCCTTATTTAGGACCAATTTTAGGGCTTTAGTTTGGACTAGCAACAAAGCCTTTGTTAGGTATCATGTCGGGGCCTCAGTTAGGTGTAGTGTCAGGGCCATTGTTAGGGACAGTATCAGGGCCTGACTTAGGAGAAGTTCAGGGCCTTAGCCAAGGAAAGTGTCAGGGCCTTAGTTAGGGACAATATCAGGGCCTGAATTAGCAGTAGTGTCCAAAGTCCTTAGTGAGGAGAGTAAGGAGTAAGTCAGGACTCAGGCCCTGACACTGTTCTTAAATAAGGCCCTGACATTACCTGGAACACAGGTCCTGATCTGATTCCTATCATAGGCGCTGATGTTGGACTTAACTAAGGCCCTGACACTGGTCCTAACTAAAGCTGTGACACTACTCTTAACTCAGGCCCTGACACTGTCCCTAACAAAGCCTCTGACACTACTCCTAAATCAGGCACTGACACTGTCCCTAACTAAGGCCCTGACATACACCTAACTCAGGCCCTGACACTGTCTCTAACTAAGGCCCTGATACTACTCCAAACTCAGCACTGACACTGTCACTAACTAAGGCCCTGACACTATTCATAGCTCACGCCCTAACACAACTCCTAAATCATGCCCTGACAATGTCCCTAAGTAAGGCCCTGACACTATTCCTAACTGAGGCGCTGAAACAATACTTAAGGAAGGCCCTGACATTACTCCTAACTCAGGACCCGAGAAGGTCCCTAACTGAGGCCGACACAACTCCTAACTCAGGCACTAACTCTGTCCCTAAGTAAGGCCCTGAAACTATTCCTAACTGTGGCGCTGATACAATACCTAACGAAGGCACTGATGCTACTCCTAACTAAGGCCCTGACACTACTCCTACCTCTAGCAATGACACTGTCCCTAACTTAGGCCCTGACTCTACTCCTGACTCAGGCACTGACACTGGCCCTAACTTAGGCCCTGACACTACTCCTAACTAAGCAACTGACACTGTCCCTAACGAAGGGCCGGACACTACTCCTTACTCAGGCACTGACAATGTCACTAAGGCCGTGACACTACTCCCAAAATAGGCACTGAGACTGTCCCTAAATATGCCCTGACAGTACTCCGAACTCAGGCACTGACACTGTCCTTAACTAAGGCCCTGATACTACTTCCACCTCAGGCACTTACACTTTCCCTAAGTAAGCCCTGACATTACTCCCAATTCCGGCATTTACACTTTCGCTAGCTAAGACCCTGAAACGACTCACAACTCACGCCCTTACACTGTTACTAACTACCGGTCTCAGACTAGTCCTAACTCAGGCCCTTGCACTGTCCGTAACTTAGGCTCTGGCACTATTCCTAACTCAGACACTGACGCTGTCCCTAACTAAGGGTCTGACACTACTACCAACTCAGACACTGACACTCTCCCTAACAAAGGCCTTGACACTACTCTTAACTAATACCCTGACACTGTCCCTAACAAAGACCCTGACACTATTCCCAACTCAGGCGCTGTCACTCTCCCTAACTAAGACCGTGACACTACTCCCATCTCAGCCACTGACACTGTCTCTAAGGCCCTGACACTACCTCCAACTCAGGCACTGACACTATCCCTAACTACAGCCCTGACACTTCTCCTAACTCAGGCACTGACACTGTCCCTTACTAATATCCTGACACAACTCCCAACTCAGGCACTGACATTGTTCCTAACAAAGGCCCTGACACTAATCCTAACATAGGCACTGAGACTGTCTCGAACTACGCCCTGACAGTACTCCCAACTCAGGCACTGACACTGTCCCTAACTAAGGCCCTGACACTACTCTCTAACTAGGCACTGACATTGTCTCTAACTAAGGCCTTGACATTATTCTCAACTCAGGCACTAACACTGTCCCTACCTAAGGACTTGACACTACTCTTAACTCATGCCCTGGCATTGTCCCTAACAAAGGCTTGCCACTACCCCGAACTCGGGCACTGAGAGTGTCCCTAACTATGGCCGTCACACTACTCCTTACTCAGTCACTGACGCTGTCCCTAAGCAAGGCCCTGACCTACTCCCAACTCAGGCACTGACGCTATCCCTAACTAAGTCTCTGACACTACTCCCAACACAGGCATTGATATTGTCCCTAACTAAGGCCCTCACACTACTACTTACTTAGGCACTGATACGCTACCTAAGGCCCTGACACTACTTCTACCTCAGACCCTGACACTGTCCCTAACGAAGGGCCTGATACTACTCCCAACACAGGCACTGACACTCTCCCTAACTAAGGCCTTGACACTATTTTTAACTCATGCCCTGATGCTGTCCCCATAAAAGACCCTGAGACTATTCCCAACTCAGGCACTGACACTCTCCCTAACTAAGACCCTGACAGTACTCCCATCGCAGCCACTGACACTGTCCCTAATGCCCTGACACTACTTCCAACTCAGGCACTGACACTGTCCCTAACTAGGTCCTGACACTACTCCCAACTCAGGCACTGAAACTGTCCCTAACTAAGGCCCCGACATAACTCCCAACTCTGGCACTGACACTTTCTCTAACTAAGGCCCTGAAACTACTCACAACTCAGGCCCTGACACTGTTCCTACCTACCGGTCTCAGACTACTCCTAACTAAGGCCCTGACACTATTCCTAACACAGTCACTGACACTGTCCCTAACTAAGGTCCTGAGACTATTCCTAACTCAGACCCTGACACTGTCCATAACTTAGGCCATGTCACTACTCCCAACTCAGGCACTGACGCTGTTCCTAACTAAGGGTCTGACACTACTCCAAACTGAGACACTGACACTCTTCCAAATTAAGGCCTTGACACTAGTCTTATCTCAGGCCCTGACACTGTCCATAATAAAGACCCTGACAAAAATCCCAACTTAGGCACTGACAATGTCCGTAACTAAGGCCCTGACACTATTCCCATCTCAGCCACTAACACTGTCCCTAACTATGGCCCTGACACTACTCCCAACGCAAGCACTGGTGCTGTCCCTAACTAAGGCACTGGCACTACTCCCAACTCGCCCTGGCACTGTCCCTAACTAAGGCTCTGACACTACTCCCAATTCAGGCAATGACAGTGTCCCTAACTGAGGCAATGACACTACTCCCAACTCAAGCACTAAGGCTCTGGATCATTGTGATGACAAGCACCATGGAGCATTGGGATGACAAGGGCCATGGAGAATTGTGATGACGGGTCCTGGAGCATTGTGGTGACAAGGGCCATGGAGCATTTTGATTACAGTGGTCATGGAGCATTGTGATTAAAGTGGTCATGGAACATTGTGATGAAAGTGGTCATGGAGCATTGTGATTAAAGTGGTCATGGAACATTGTTATAAAAGTGGTCATGTAGCATTGTGATGAAAAGTGCTATGGAGCATTGGGATGACAGGGGTCATGGAGCATTGTGATGACAAATGTGTGGAGATTTGTGATGACGAGGACCATGGAACATTGAGATTATAAGCATCATGCAGCATTGTGATGACAGGGGCCATGGAGCATTTCAATGACAAGAGACATGGAGCATTGTGATGACAGAAGTCATGGAGCATTGTGGTGACCAGTGGCATGGAGCATTGTGAAGAAAGGGGTACTGTAACATTGTGAAGAATGGGTCAAGGAACATTTTGATTACAAGGATCATGGGGCATTGTGATGACAAGGGCCATGGAGCATTGTGATGACAAGAGTCACGGAGACTTGTGATGACAGGGGGCATGGAGCTTTGTGATTTCACAGGCATGTAGCATTTTAGACAAGGGTCATGGAGAAGTGATGAAAGGGGTCATGGAGCATTGTGATGACAAGGGAATGGAGCATTGTGACGACATGAATTCTGGAGCATTTTGATGACAAGGTCATGGAGAATTGTGATTACAAGGACTATGGAGCATTGTGATGACAACTGCTTAATCATTGTGATGACAAGTTGCGTGGAGCTTTGTGAGGAAAGGTGTCATGGATCATTGTGATTACAGCGATCAAGGATCATTGTGATGACAGGGTTCTTGGAGCATTGTGATGGCAAGGGCCATGGAGCATTGTGATTACAGGGGTCCTGGGTCATTGTGATGACAAGTGGCATGGAGCCCTGTGATGAAAGGGGTACTGGAGCATTGTTAGGAAATGGGCCATGGAGCACTGTGATGACAAGTGCATGGAGCATTGTGATGACAAGTGGCATGGAGAATTGTGATGAAACGGTTAATGGAGCATTGTGAGGAAAGGTGTTATGGATCACTGTTATGACAGGGGTCATGGAGCTTTGAGATGACAACGGCCATGGAGCATTGTGATGACAGTGGTCACGGGGATTTGTGATGACAGTGGGCATGGAGCATTGTAATGAACGGGTTCATGGAGCAATGTGATTACATACGACATGGAGCATTGTGATGACAAAACCATGGAGTATTCTGATGAAAGGGGTCATGGAGCATTGTGATGAAAAGTTTCATTGGGCCTTGTTATGACAAGAGCCATGGAACATTGTGATTAAGTGGTTTATGGAGCGTTGTGATGAAAGTGGTCATGGAGCATTGTGATTACAGGGGCCATGGAGCATTGTGATGAAAGGTGTCATGGAGCATTGTGATGAAAGGGATCATGGATCATTGTGATTACAAGGGCAAGTAGCATTGTGATGAGCATTGGCATGCAGCCTTGAGATAAATGGGTGACTGGAGCGTTGTGAGGAAACGGGCCATTGAGCATTGCGATGGCAAGGGCATGGAACATTGTGATGACAAGTGGCATGGAGCATTGTGATGAAAGAGGTATTGGAGCATTGTGAGGAAATGGTACATGGATCATTGTGATTACAGGGATCAAAGAGCATTGTGATGACAAGGGTCATGGAGCATTGTGATGACAGGGTCATGGAGCATAGAGATGACAAGGGCCATGGAGAATAGTGATGACCGTGGTCATCTGTACTTGTGATAATAGGGGTCATGGAACACTGTGATTACAGGGGCCATGGAGCATTCTGATGACAAAGGCCATGGAACATTGTGATGACAGGCATCACGGAGCATTGTGATGAAAGGGGTCAGGGATCACTGAGATGACAGGGGTCATGGAGCATTGTGATGATAGGGGCATTGAGCATTGTGATGACAATGGTCATAGACCATTGTGATAAAAGGGGTCATGGAGCATTGAGATAAAATGGGTCATGGGACATTGTGATGACAAGGATCATTGAGCATTGTGATGAAAGGTGTCATGGAGCATTGTGATGACAAGGGCCATGGAACATTGTGATCAAATGGGTTATGGAACGGTGTGATGAAAGTGGTCATGGATCATTGTGATGACAAGTGTCCTGGAGCGTAGTGATGACATTTTCATGGAGCATTGTTATGACACAGGCATGGAGAATTGTGATGAGAAGAGTTCTGGAGCATTGAGATGACAAAGGTATGGAGCATTGTGATTACAGGGGCCATGGAACATTTGATGACAAGTGCATGGAGTATTGTGATGACAAAGGGCATGGAGCATTGTGATGAAAGTGGTACTAGAGAATTGTGAGGACAGGGGTCATGGAGCATTGTGATGACAAGGGCCATGGAGCATTGTGATGACAGGGGTCATGGGGCATTGTGATGAAAGGGGGCATGGGACATTGTGATGACAGTGGGAATGGATCACTGTGATTACAGGGATCATGGAGCATTGTGATGACAGGGGCATGGGACATTGTGATGAAAGTGGTCATGGAGCATTGTGATGAAAGGGGTCAAGGGGAAAATTGATGACAATGGCTATGGGGCATTTTGATGAATGTGGTCATGGAGCACTGTGAGGCAAGTGGTCATGCAGCATTGTGATGAAAAGCACATTGGAGCATTGTGATGATAAGGGCCAAGGAGCATTGTGATCAAATGGGTTATGGAGCATTGTGAGGAAAGTGGTCATGGAACATTGTTAAGAAAGGGGACACGGAACATTGAGATAAAAGGGGTCATAGGACATTGTGATGACAAGGGCCATGGAGCATTGTGATGAAAGGGTTTATGGAACACTGTAATTACAGGAGCCATGGAGAATTGTGAAGATAAAGGCCATGGAACATTGTGATGACAGGCGTCATGGAGCATTGTGATGAAAGGGGTCATGGATCATTTCGATGTCAGGGGTCATGTAGCATTGTGATGACAATGGTCATGGAGCATTGTGAAGAAAGTGGTCATGGAGAATTGTGATGAAAAGTGCTATGGAGCATTGTGATGACAAGAGCCATGGAGCATTGTGATCAAATGGGTTATCGAGGATTGTGATGAATGTGGTCATGGAGGATTGTGATGAAAGGGGACATAGAGCATTGAGATAAAAGGGGTCAAGGGACATTGTGATGACAAGGGCCATGGAGCATTGTGATGAAAGGGGTCATGGAGCATTGTGATGAAAAGCACCATGGAGTATTGTGATGACAAGAGTCTTGGAGCATTGTGATGACATTTTCATGGAGCATTGTGATGACATGGGCATGGAGATTTGTGATTACAGGGGCCATGGAGCATTTGATGACAAGGGCATGGACCATTGTGATGAAAATGGTCATGGAGCATTGTGATGAAAGGGGTCAAGGGGAAAATTGATGACAATGGCTATGGGGCATTTTGATGAATGTGGTCTTGGAGCACTGTGAGGCAAGTGTTCATGCAGCATTGTGATGAAAAGCGCATTGGAGCATTGTGATGACAAGGGCCAAGGAGCATTGTGATCAAATGGGTTATGGAGCATTGTGATGAAAGTGGTCATGGAACATTGTTAAGAAAGGGGACACGGAACATTGAGATAAAAGGGGTCATAGGACATTGTGATGACAAGGGCCATGGAGCATTGTGATGAAAGGGTTTATGGAACACTGTAATTACAGGAGCCATGGAGAATTGTGAAGATAAAGGCCATGGAACATTGTGATGACAGGCATCATGGAGCATTGTGATAAAAGGAGTCATGGATCATTGCGATGTCAGGGGTCATGTAGCATTGTGATGATAGAGGCATAGAGCATTGTGATGACAATGGTCATGGAGCATTGTGATGAAAGGGGACATGGAGCATTGAGATAAAAGGGGTCATGGGACATTGTGATGACAGGGGCCATGGAGCATTGTGATGAAAGGAATTATGGAGCACTGTAATTACAGTAGCCATGGAGAAATGTGAAGACAAAGGCCATGGAACATTGTGATGACAGGCATCATTGAGCATTGTGATGAAAGGGGTCATGGATCATTGCGATGTCAGGGGTTATGTAGCATTGTGATGACAATGGTCATGGAGCTTTGTGAAGAAAGTGGTCATGGAGCATTGTGATGAAAAGCACCATGGAGTATTGTGATGACAAGAGTCTTGGAGCATTGTGATGGCATTTTCATGGAGCATTGTGATGACATGGGCATGGAGATTTGTGATTACAGGGGCCATGGAGCATTTGATGACAAGGGCATGGACCATTGTGATGACAAGGGACACGGAGAAGTGTGATGAAAGTGGTCATGGAGCATTGTGATGAAAGGGGTCATGGATCATTGAGATTATAGGGTTCATGGAGCATTGTGATGGCAAGGGTCATGAAGCACTGTGATGACAGGGTTCATGGAGCATTGCGATGACAAGGGGCATGTAACATTGTGATAACCGGAGTCATGCGGCATTGTGATGACAGGGGGCATGGAGCATTGTGATGAAAAGCGGCATGGATCATTGTGATGAAAGGCGTCCTGGAGCATTGTGAGGAAAGGGGTCATGGATCATTGTGATTACAGGGATCATGGAGCATTGTGATGACAAAGGCATGGTGCATTGTGATGACCAAGCCATGGAGCATTGTGACGAAAGGGGTAATGGAGCATTGTGAGGAAAACTGTCATGGATCATTGTGATTACAGGGTTCATGGAGCATTGTGATGACAAGTGTCATGGAACTTTGAGATAAAGGGGGTCATCGGAAATTGTGATGACAAGGGCCAGGGAGCTTTGTGATGACAAGGGTCATGGAGCATTGTGATGACAGGAGTCATGGGGCACTGTGATGACAGTGGGCATGGAGCATTTTAATGTACGGGTTCATGAAGCACTGTGATTAGAGGCGACATGGAGCATTGTGATGACCAAGCCATGGAGCATTGTGATGAAAGGTGTCATGGAGCATTGTGATGACAAGAGTCCTGGAGCATTGTGATGACATTTTCATGGAGCATTGGGATGACACGGGCATGGAGAATTGTGTTGAGAAGTGTGCTGGAGTATTGTGATGACAAGGGCATGGAGCCTTGTGATTACAAGGGCCATAGAGCATTGTGATGACAAGGATATGGAACATTGTGATGAAAAGGGGCATGGAGCAATTTGATGAATGTGATACTGGAGCATTTTGATGAAAGGGGTCATGGATGTTTGTGATTACAGGGATCATGGAGCATTGTGATGGCAGGGGTCATGGGGCATTGTGAAGACAAGGGTCATGGAGCATTGTGATGGCAAGGGCCATGAGGCATTGTGATGACAGGAATCATGGGGCATAGTGATGACAGGGTGCGTGGAGCATTGTGATGAAAGTGGTCATGGAGCATTGTGATGACAGTGCTCATTGAGCATTGTGAGGACACGGTCATGGAGCCTTGTGATGAGATAACTTCTGGAGCATTTTGATGACAAGGGCCATGGAGCATTGGTGATGACATGACTTCTGGAGCATCGTGATGACAAGGGCATGGTGCATTGTGATGAGAAGTGGCATGGAGCACTGTGAAGAAAAGGGTAATGGAGCATTGTGCGGAAAGGTGTTATGGATCATTGTGATGACAGAGGTCATGGAGCATTGTGATGAAAGGGTCATTGTGCCTTGTTATGACAAGAGCCATGGAGTATTGTTATTAAATGGGTTATGGAGCGTTGTGATGCAAGTGGTCATGGAGCATTGTGATGAAAAGCGCCATGGAGCATTGTGATGACAAGAGTCCGCGAGCATTCTGATGACACTGTCATGGAGAACTGGGATGACACGGGCATGGAGAATTGTGATGAGAAGAGTTCTGGAGCATTGTGATGACAGAGGCATGGAGCATTGTGATTACAGGGGCCATGGAGCATTGTGATGACAGGGGTCATGGGGCATTGTGATGAAAGGGGGCATGGGACATTGTGATGACAGTGGGAATTGATCATTGTGATTACAGGGATCATGGAGCATTGTGATGACAGGGGCCATGGAACATTGTGATCAAATGGGTTATGGAACGGTGTGATGAAAGTGGTCATGGATCATTGTGATGACAAATGTCCTGGAGCGTAGTGATGACATTTTCATGGAGCATTGTTATGACACAGGCATGGAGAATTGTGATGAGAAGAGTTCTGGAGCATTGAGATGACAAAGGTATGGAGCATTGTGATTACAGGGGCCATGGAACATTTGATGACAAGTGCATGGAGTATTGTGATGACAAAGGGCATGGAGCATTGTGATGAAAGTGGTACTAGAGAATTGTGAGGACAGGGGTCATGGAGCATTGTGATGACAAGGGCCATGGAGCATTGTGATGACAGGGGTCATGGGGCATTGTGATGAAAGGGGGCATGGGACATTGTGATGACAGTGGGAATGGATCACTGTGATTACAGGGATCATGGAGCATTGTGATGACAGGGGCATGGGACATTGTGATGAAAGTGGTCATGGAGCATTGTGATGAAAGGGGTCAAGGGGAAAATTGATGACAATGGCTATGGGGCATTTTGATGAATGTGGTCATGGAGCACTGTGAGGCAAGTGGTCATGCAGCATTGTGATGAAAAGCACATTGGAGCATTGTGATGATAAGGGCCAAGGAGCATTGTGATCAAATGGGTTATGGAGCATTGTGAGGAAAGTGGTCATGGAACATTGTTAAGAAAGGGGACACGGAACATTGAGATAAAAGGGGTCATAGGACATTGTGATGACAAGGGCCATGGAGCATTGTGATGAAAGTGGTCATAGATAATTGTGATGAAATGCGCCATGGAGTATTGTGATGACAAGAGTCCTGGAGCATTGTGATGACATTTTTTCATGGAGCATTGTGATGACACGGGCATGGAGAATTGTGATGAGAAGAGTTCTGGAGCATTGTGATGACAAGGGCATGGAGCATTGTGATTACAAGGATCATGGAGCTTGTGATCACAAGGTTCATGGAGCATTGTGATGACAGAAGTCACATAGCATTATGATGACAAGGGCCATGAAGCATTGTGATGACAGGGGTGATGGGGCATTGTGATGAAAAGCACCATGGAGCATTGTGATTAGAGGGGTCCTGGGGCATTGTGATGACAAGTGGCATGGAGCCCTGTGATGAAAGGGGTACTGGAGCATTGTTAGGAAATGGGCCATGGAGCACTGTGATGACAAGTGCATGGAGCATTGTGATGACAAGTGGCATGGAGAATTGTGATGAAACGGTTAATGGAGCATTGTGAGGAAAGGTGTTATGGATCACTGTTATGACAGGGGTCATGGAGCTTTGAGATGACAACGGCCATGGAGCATTGTGATGACAGTGGTCACGGGGATTTGTGATGACAGTGGGCATGGAGCATTGTAATGAACGGGTTCATGGAGCAATGTGATTACATACGACATGGAGCATTGTGATGACAAAACCATGGAGTATTCTGATGAAAGGGGTCATGGAGCATTGTGATGAAAAGTTTCATTGGGCCTTGTTATGACAAGAGCCATGGAACATTGTGATTAAGTGGTTTATGGAGCGTTGTGATGAAAGTGGTCATGGAGCATTGTGATTACAAGGGCCATGGAGCATTGTGATGAAAGGTGTCATGGAGCATTGTGATGAAAGGGATCATGGATCATTGTGATTACAAGGGCAAGTAGCATTGTGATGAGCATTGGCATGCAGCCTTGAGATAAATGGGTGACTGGAGCGTTGTGAGGAAACGGGCCATTGAGCATTGCGATGGCAAGGGCATGGAACATTGTGATGACAAGTGGCATGGAGCATTGTGATGAAAGAGGTATTGGAGCATTGTGAGGAAATGGTACATGGATCATTGTGATTACAGGGATCAAAGAGCATTGTGATGACAAGGGTCATGGAGCATTGTGATGACAGGGTCATGGAGCATAGAGATGACAAGGGCCATGGAGAATAGTGATGACAGTGGTCATCTGTACTTGTGATAATAGGGGTCATGGAACACTGTGATTACAGGGGCCATGGAGCATTCTGATGACAAAGGCCATGGAACATTGTGATGACAGGCATCACGGAGCATTGTGATGAAAGGGGTCAGGGATCACTGAGATGACAGGGGTCATGGAGCATTGTGATGATAGGGGCATTGAGCATTGTGATGACAATGGTCATAGACCATTGTGATAAAAGGGGTCATGGAGCATTGAGATAAAATGGGTCATGGGACATTGTGATGACAAGGATCGTTGAGCATTGTGATGAAAGGTGTCATGGAGCATTGTGATGACAAGGGCCATGGAACATTGTGATCAAATGGTTTATGGAACGGTGTGATGAAAGTGGTCATGGATCATTGTGATGACAAGTGTCCTGGAGCGTAGTGATGACATTTTCATGGAGCATTGTTATGACACAGGCATGGAGAATTGTGATGAGAAGAGTTCTGGAGCATTGAGATGACAAAGGTATGGAGCATTGTGATTACAGGGGCCATGGAACATTTGATGACAAGTGCATGGAGTATTGTGATGACAAAGGGCATGGAGCATTGTGATGAAAGTGGTACTAGAGAATTGGGATGACAGGGGTCATGGAGCATTGTGATGACAAGGGCCATGGAGCATTGTGATGACAGGGGTCATGGGGCATTGTGATGAAAGGGGGCATGGGACATTGTGATGACAGTGGGAATGGATCATTGTGATTACAGGGATCATGGAGCATTGTGATGACAGGGGCATGGGACATTGTGATGAAAGTGGTCATGGAGCATTGTGATGAAAGGGGTCAAGGGGAATATTGATGACAATGGCTATGGGGCATTTTGATGAATGTGGTCATGGAGCACTGTGAGGCAAGTGGTCATGCAGCATTGTGATGAAGAGCACATTGGAGCATTGTGATGACAAGGGCCAAGGAGCATTGTGATCAAATGGGTTATGGAGCATTGTGAGGAAAGTGGTCATGGAACATTGTTAAGAAAGGGGACACGGAACATTGAGATAAAAGGGGTCATAGGACATTGTGATGACAAGGGCCATGGAGCATTGTGATGAAAGGGTTTATGGAACACTGTAATTACAGGAGCCATGGAGAATTGTGAAGATAAAGGCCATGGAACATTGTGATGACAGGCGTCATGGAGCATTGTGATGAAAGGGGTCATGGATCATTTCGATGTCAGGGGTCATGTAGCATTGTGATGACAATGGTCATGGAGCATTGTGAAGAAAGTGGTCATGGAGAATTGTGATGAAAAGTGCTATGGAGCATTGTGATGACAAGAGCCATGGAGCATTGTGATCAAATGGGTTATCGAGGATTGTGATGAATGTGGTCATGGAGGATTGTGATGAAAGGGGACATAGAGCATTGAGATAAAAGGGGTCAAGGGACATTGTGATGACAAGGGCCATGGAGCATTGTGATGAAAGGGGTCATGGAGCATTGTGATGAAAAGCACCATGGAGTATTGCGATGACAAGAGTCTTGGAGCATTGTGATGACATTTTCATGGAGCATTGTGATGACATGGGCATGGAGATTTGTGATTACAGGGGCCATGGAGCATTTGATGACAAGGGCATGGACCATTGTGATGAAAATGGTCATGGAGCATTGTGATGAAAGGGGTCAAGGGGAAAATTGATGACAATGGCTATGGGGCATTTTGATGAATGTGGTCTTGGAGCACTGTGAGGCAAGTGTTCATGCAGCATTGTGATGAAAAGCGCATTGGAGCATTGTGATGACAAGGGCCAAGGAGCACTGTGATCAAATGGGTTATGGAGCATTGTGATGAAAGTGGTCATGGAACATTGTTAAGAAAGGGGACACGGAACATTGAGATAAAAGGGGTCATAGGACATTGTGATGACAAGGGCCATGGAGCATTGTGATGAAAGGGTTTATGGAACACTGTAATTACAGGAGCCATGGAGAATTGTGAAGATAAAGGCCATGGAACATTGTGATGACAGGCATCATGGAGCATTGTGATAAAAGGAGTCATGGATCATTGCGATGTCAGGGGTCATGTAGCATTGTGATGATAGAGGCATAGAGCATTGTGATGACAATGGTCATGGAGCATTGTGATGAAAGGGGACATGGAGCAATGAGATAAAAGGGGTCATGGGACATTGTGATGACAGGGGCCATGGAGCATTGTGATGAAAGGAATTATGGAGCACTGTAATTACAGTAGCCATGGAGAAATGTGAAGACAAAGGCCATGGAACATTGTGATGACAGGCATCATTGAGCATTGTGATGAAAGGGGTCATGGATCATTGCGATGTCAGGGGTTATGTAGCATTGTGATGACAATGGTCATGGAGCTTTGTGAAGAAAGTGGTCATGGAGCATTGTGATGAAAAGCACCATGGAGTATTGTGATGACAAGAGTCTTGGAGCATTGTGATGGCATTTTCATGGAGCATTGTGATGACATGGGCATGGAGATTTGTGATTACAGGGGCCATGGAGCATTTGATGACAAGGGCATGGACCATTGTGATGACAAGGGACACGGAGAAGTGTGATGAAAGTGGTCATGGAGCATTGTGATGAAAGGGGTCATGGATCATTGAGATTATAGGGTTCATGGAGCATTGTGATGGCAAGGGTCATGAAGCACTGTGATGACAGGGTTCATGGAGCATTGCGATGACAAGGGGCATGTAACATTGTGATAACCGGAGTCATGCGGCATTGTGATGACAGGGGGCATGGAGCATTGTGATTACAGGGATCATGGAGCATTGTGATGACAAAGGCATGGTGCATTGTGATGACCAAGCCATGGAGCATTGTGACGAAAGGGGTAATGGAGCATTGTGAGGAAAACTGTCATGGATCATTGTGATTACAGGGTTCATGGAGCATTGTGATGACAAGTGTCATGGAACTTTGAGATAAAGGGGGTCATCGGAAATTGTGATGACAAGGGCCAGGGAGCTTTGTGATGACAAGGGTCATGGAGCATTGTGATGACAGGAGTCATGGGGCACTGTGATGACAGTGGGCATGGAGCATTTTAATGAACGGGTTCATGAAGCACTGTGATTAGAGGCGACATGGAGCATTGTGATGACCAAGCTATGGAGCATTGTGATGAAAGGTGTAATGGAGCATTGTGATGACAAGAGTCCTGGAGCATTGTGATGACATTTTCATGGAGCATTGGGATGACACGGGCATGGAGAATTGTGTTGAGAAGTGTGCTGGAGTATTGTGATGACAAGGGCATGGAGCCTTGTGATTGATTACAGGGGCCATAGAGCATTGTGATGACAAGGATATGGAACATTGTGATGAAAAGGGGCATGGAGCAATTTGATGAATGTGATACTGGAGCATTTTGATGAAAGGGGTCATGGATGTTTGTGATTACAGGGATCATGGAGCATTGTGATGGCAGGGGTCATGGGGCATTGTGAAGACAAGGGTCATGGAGCATTGTGATGGCAAGGGCCATGAGGCATTGTGATGACAGGAATCATGGGGCATAGTGATGACAGGGTGCGTGGAGCATTGTGATGAAAGTGGTCATGGAGCATTGTGATAACAGTGCTCATTGAGCATTGTGAGGACACGGTCATGGAGCCTTGTGATGAGATAACTTCTGGAGCATTTTGATGACAAGGGCCATGGAGCATTGGTGATGACATGACTTCTGGAGCATCGTGATGACAAGGGCATGGTGCATTGTGATGAGAAGTGGCATGGAGCACTGTGAAGAAAAGGGTAATGGAGCATTGTGCGGAAAGGTGTTATGGATCATTGTGATGACAGAGGTCATGGAGCATTGTGATGAAAGGGTCATTGTGCCTTGTTATGACAAGAGCCATGGAGTATTGTTATTAAATGGGTTATGGAGCGTTGTGATGCAAGTGGTCATGGAGCATTGTGATGAAAAGCGCCATGGAGCATTGTGATGACAAGAGTCCGCGAGCATTCTGATGACACTGTCATGGAGAACTGGGATGACACGGGCATGGAGAATTGTGATGAGAAGAGTTCTGGAGCATTGTGATGACAGAGGCATGGAGCATTGTGATTACAGGGGCCATGGAGCATTGTGATGACAGGGGTCATGGGGCATTGTGATGAAAGGGGGCATGGGACATTGTGATGACAGTGGGAATTGATCATTGTGATTACAGGGATCATGGAGCATTGTGATGACAGGGGCCATGGAACATTGTGATCAAATGGGTTATGGAACGGTGTGATGAAAGTGGTCATGGATCATTGTGATGACAAGTGTCCTGGAGCGTAGTGATGACATTTTCATGGAGCATTGTTATGACACAGGCATGGAGAATTGTGATGAGAAGAGTTCTGGAGCATTGAGATGACAAAGGTATGGAGCATTGTGATTACAGGGGCCATGGAACATTTGATGACAAGTGCATGGAGTATTGTGATGACAAAGGGCATGGAGCATTGTGATGAAAGTGGTACTAGAGAATTGTGAGGACAGGGGTCATGGAGCATTGTGATGACAAGGGCCATGGAGCATTGTGATGACAGGGGTCATGGGGCATTGTGATGAAAGGGGGCATGGGACATTGTGATGACAGTGGGAATGGATCACTGTGATTACAGGGATCATGGAGCATTGTGATGACAGGGGCATGGGACATTGTGATGAAAGTGGTCATGGAGCATTGTGATGAAAGGGGTCAAGGGGAAAATTGATGACAATGGCTATGGGGCATTTTGATGAATGTGGTTATGGAGCACTGTGAGGCAAGTGGTCATGCAGCATTGTGATGAAAAGCACATTGGAGCATTGTGATGATAAGGGCCAAGGAGCATTGTGATCAAATGGGTTATGGAGCATTGTGAGGAAAGTGGTCATGGAACATTGTTAAGAAAGGGGACACGGAACATTGAGATAAAAGGGGTCATAGGACATTGTGATGACAAGGGCCATGGAGCATTGTGATGAAAGGGTTTATGGAACACTGTAATTACAGGAGCCATGGAGAATTGTGAAGATAAAGGCCATGGAACATTGTGATGACAGGCGTCATGGAGCATTGTGATGAAAGGGGTCATGGATCATTTCAATGTCAGGGGTCATGTAGCATTGTGATGACAATGGTCATGGAGCATTGTGAAGAAAGTGGTCATGGAGAATTGTGATGAAAAGTGCTATGGAGCATTGTGATGACAAGAGCCATGGAGCATTGTGATCAAATGGGTTATCGAGGATTGTGATGAATGTGGTCATGGAGGATTGTGATGAAAGGGGACATAGAGCATTGAGATAAAAGGGGTCAAGGGACATTGTGATGACAGGCATCATGGAGCATTGTGATAAATGGAGTCATGGATCATTGCGATGTCAGGGGTCATGTAGCATTGTGATGATAGAGGCATAGAGCATTGTGATGACAATGGTCATGGAGCATTGTGATGAAAGGGGACATGGAGCAATGAGATAAAAGGGGTCATGGGACATTGTGATGACAGGGGCCATGGAGCATTGTGATGAAAGGAATTATGGAGCACTGTAATTACAGTAGCCATGGAGAAATGTGAAGACAAAGGCCATGGAACATTGTGATGACAGGCATCATTGAGCATTGTGATGAAAGGGGTCATGGATCATTGCGATGTCAGGGGTTATGTAGCATTGTGATGACAATGGTCATGGAGCTTTGTGAAGAAAGTGGTCATGGAGCATTGTGATGAAAAGCACCATGGAGTATTGTGATGACAAGAGTCTTGGAGCATTGTGATGGCATTTTCATGGAGCATTGTGATGACATGGGCATGGAGATTTGTGATTACAGGGGCCATGGAGCATTTGATGACAAGGGCATGGACCATTGTGATGACAAGGGACACGGAGAAGTGTGATGAAAGTGGTCATGGAGCATTGTGATGAAAGGAGTCATGGATCATTGAGATTATAGGGTTCATGGAGCATTGTGATGGCAAGGGTCATGAGCACTGTGATGACAGGGTTCATGGAGCATTGCGATGACAAGGGGCATGTAACATTGTGATAACCGGAGTCATGCGGCATTGTGATGACAGGGGTCATGGATCATCGTGATTACAGGGATCATGGAGCATTGTGATGACAAAGGCATGGTGCATTGTGATGACCAAGCCATGGAGCATTGTGATGAAAGGGGTAATGGAGCATTGTGCGGAAAACTGTCATGGATCATTGTGATTACAGGGTTCATGGAGCATTGTGATGACAAGTGTCATGGAACTTTGAGATAAAGGGGGTCATCGGAAATTGTGATGACAAGGGCCAGGGAGCTTTGTGATGACAAGGGTCATGGAGCATTGTGATGACAGGAGTCATGGGGCACTGTGATGACAGTGGGCATGGAGCATTTTAATGAACGGGTTCATGAAGCACTGTGATTAGAGGCGACATGGAGCATTGTGATGACCAAGCCATGGAGCATTGTGATGAAAGGTGTCATGGAGCATTGTGATGACAAGAGTCCTGGAGCATTGTGATGACATTTTCATGGAGCATTGGGATGACACGGGCATGGAGAATTGTGTTGAGAAGTGTGCTGGAGTATTGTGATGACAAGGGCATGGAGCCTTGTGATTACAGGGGCCATAGAGCATTGTGATGACAAGGATATGGAACATTGTGATGAAAAGGGGCATGGAGCAATTTGATGAATGTGATACTGGAGCATTTTGATGAAAGGGGTCATGGATGTTTGTGATTACAGGGATCATGGAGCATTGTGATGGCAGGGGTCATGGGGCATTGTGAAGACAAGGGTCATGGAGCATTGTGATGGCAAGGGCCATGAGGCATTGTGATGACAGGAATCATGGGGCATAGTGATGACAGGGTGCGTGGAGCATTGTGATGAAAGTGGTCATGGAGCATTGTGATGACAGTGCTCATTGAGCATTGTGAGGACACGGTCATGGAGCCTTGTGATGAGATAACTTCTGGAGCATTTTGATGACAAGGGCCATGGAGCATTGGTGATGACATGACTTCTGGAGCATCGTGATGACAAGGGCATGGTGCATTGTGATGAGAAGTGGCATGGAGCACTGTGAAGAAAAGGGTAATGGAGCATTGTGCGGAAAGGTGTTATGGATCATTGTGATGACAGAGGTCATGGAGCATTGTGATGAAAGGGTCATTGTGCCTTGTTATGACAAGAGCCATGGAGTATTGTTATTAAATGGGTTATGGAGCGTTGTGATGCAAGTGGTCATGGAGCATTGTGATGAAAAGCGCCATGGAGCATTGTGATGACAAGAGTCCGCGAGCATTCTGATGACACTGTCATGGAGAACTGGGATGACACGGGCATGGAGAATTGTGATGAGAAGAGTTCTGGAGCATTGTGATGACAGAGGCATGGAGCATTGTGATTACAGGGGCCATGGAGCATTGTGATGAAAGGTGTCATGGAGCATTGTGATTAAAGGGATCATGGGTCATTGTGATGACCAGGGCATGTAGCATTGTGATGACCATTGGCATGGAGCCTTGTGATGAATGGGATACTGGAGCATTGTGAGGAAACAGGCCATTGAGCATTGTGATGACAAGTGGCATGGAGCATTGTGATGAAAGTAGTATTGGAGCATTGTGAGGAAATGGTACATGGATCGTTGTGATTACAGGGATCATGGAGCATTGTGATGACAAGGGTCATGGTGCATTGTGATGACAGGTATCATGGAGCATTGTGATGAGAGGTTATTGGGCATTGTGATGACAGTGGTCATGGAGCATTGCGATGATAGGGGCAGGGAACATTGTGATGACAAAAGCCATGGAGCATTGCGATTACAGGGGTCATGGAACATTTTGATGATAGGGGCATGGAGCATTGTGATGACACTGCTCATAGACCATTGTGATGAAAGGGGTCATGGAGCTTTGAGATAAAATGGGTCATGGGACATTGTGACAACAAGGGTCATGGAGCATTTGATGACAAGGGAATGTAGCATTGTGATGACATGACTTCTGGAGCTTTTGGATGACAAGGGCATGGAGAATTGTGATTACAGGGGCCATGGAGCATTGTGATGACAACTGCATTCAGCATTGTGATGAAAAGAGGAGTGGAGCATTGTGACGAGAGGCGTACTGGAGAATTGTGAGGAAAGATGTCATGGATCATTGTGATTACAGCGATCATGGAGCATTGTGATGACAGGGTTCATGGAGCATTGTGATGAAAAGGGCCATGGAGCATTGTGATGATAGGGCCATGGAGAATTGTGATGACAATGGTCATGGAGCATAGTGATGAAAGGGGTCATGGAGCATTGAGGTAAAGTGGGTCATGGGACATTGTGATGACAAGGGCCATGGAGCATTGTGATCAAATGGGTTATGGAGCATTGTGATGAAAGTGGTCATGGAGCACTGAGATAAAAGGGGTCATGGGACATTGTAATGACAAGGGCCATGGAGCATTGTGATGAAAGAGTTCATGGAGCGTTGTGATGAAAGTGGTCATAGATAATTGTGATGAAATGCGCCATGGAGTATTGTGATGACAAGAGTCCTGGAGCATTGTGATGACATTTTCATGGAGCATTGTGATGACACGGGCATGGAGAATTGTGATGAGAAGAGTTCTGGAGCATTGTGATGACAAGGGCATGGAGCATTGTGATTACAAGGATCATGGAGCTTGTGATGACAAGGTTCATGGAGCATTGTGATGACAGAAGTCACATAGCATTATGATGACAAGGGCCATGGAGCATTGTGATGACAGGGGTGATGGGGCATTGTGATGAAAAGCACCATGGAGCATTGTGATTAGAGGGGTCCTGGGGCATTGTGATGACAAGTGGCATGGAGCCCTGTGATGAAAGGGGTACTGGAGCATTGTTAGGAAATGGGCCATGGAGCACTGTGATGACAAGTGCATGGAGCATTGTGATGACAAGTGGCATGGAGAATTGTGATGAAACGGTTAATGGAGCATTGTGAGGAAAGGTGTTATGGATCACTGTTATGACAGGGGTCATGGAGCTTTGAGATGACAACGGCCATGGAGCATTGTGATGACAGTGGTCACGGGGATTTGTGATGACAGTGGGCATGGAGCATTGTAATGAACGGGTTCATGGAGCAATGTGATTACATACGACATGGAGCATTGTGATGACAAAACCATGGAGTATTCTGATGAAAGGGGTCATGGAGCATTGTGATGAAAAGTTTCATTGGGCCTTGTTATGACAAGAGCCATGGAACATTGTGATTAAGTGGTTTATGGAGCGTTGTGATGAAAGTGGTCATGGAGCATTGTGATTACAGGGGCCATGGAGCATTGTGATGAAAGGTGTCATGGAGCATTGTGATGAAAGGGATCATGGATCATTGTGATTACAAGGGCAAGTAGCATTGTGATGAGCATTGGCATGCAGCCTTGAGATAAATGGGTGACTGGAGCGTTGTGAGGAAACGGGCCATTGAGCATTGCGATGGCAAGGGCATGGAACATTGTGATGACAAGTGGCATGGAGCATTGTGATGAAAGAGGTATTGGAGCATTGTGAGGAAATGGTACATGGATCATTGTGATTACAGGGATCAAAGAGCATTGTGATGACAAGGGTCATGGAGCATTGTGATGACAGGGTCATGGAGCATAGAGATGACAAGGGCCATGGAGAATAGTGATGACAGTGGTCATCTGTACTTGTGATAATAGGGGTCATGGAACACTGTGATTACAGGGGCCATGGAGCATTCTGATGACAAAGGCCATGGAACATTGTGATGACAGGCATCACGGAGCATTGTGATGAAAGGGGTCAGGGATCACTGAGATGACAGGGGTCATGGAGCATTGTGATGATAGGGGCATTGAGCATTGTGATGACAATGGTCATAGACCATTGTGATAAAAGGGGTCATGGAGCATTGAGATAAAATGGGTCATGGGACATTGTGATGACAAGGATCGTTGAGCATTGTGATGAAAGGTGTCATGGAGCATTGTGATGACAAGGGCCATGGAACATTGTGATCAAATGGGTTATGGAACGGTGTGATGAAAGTGGTCATGGATCATTGTGATGACAAGTGTCCTGGAGCGTAGTGATGACATTTTCATGGAGCATTGTTATGACACAGGCATGGAGAATTGTGATGAGAAGAGTTCTGGAGCATTGAGATGACAAAGGTATGGAGCATTGTGATTACAGGGGCCATGGAACATTTGATGACAAGTGCATGGAGTATTGTGATGACAAAGGGCATGGAGCATTGTGATGAAAGCGGTACTAGAGAATTGTGATGACAGGGGTCATGGAGCATTGTGATGACAAGGGCCATGGAGCATTGTGATGACAGGGGTCATGGGGCATTGTGATGAAAGGGGGCATGGGACATTGTGATGACAGTGGGAATGGATCATTGTGATTACAGGGATCATGGAGCATTGTGATGACAGGGGCATGGGACATTGTGATGAAAGTGGTCATGGAGCATTGTGATGAAAGGGGTCAAGGGGAAAATTGATGACAATGGCTATGGGGCATTTTGATGAATGTGGTCATGGAGCACTGTGAGGCAAGTGGTCATGCAGCATTGTGATGAAAAGCACATTGGAGCATTGTGATGACAAGGGCCAAGGAGCATTGTGATCAAATGGGTTATGGAGCATTGTGAGGAAAGTGGTCATGGAACATTGTTAAGAAAGGGGACACGGAACATTGAGATAAAAGGGGTCATAGGACATTGTGATGACAAGGGCCATGGAGCATTGTGATGAAAGGGTTTATGGAACACTGTAATTACAGGAGCCATGGAGAATTGTGAAGATAAAGGCCATGGAACATTGTGATGACAGGCGTCATGGAGCATTGTGATGAAAGGGGTCATGGATCATTTCGATGTCAGGGGTCATGTAGCATTGTGATGACAATGGTCATGGAGCATTGTGAAGAAAGTGGTCATGGAGAATTGTGATGAAAAGTGCTATGGAGCATTGTGATGACAAGAGCCATGGAGCATTGTGATCAAATGGGTTATCGAGGATTGTGATGAATGTGGTCATGGAGGATTGTGATGAAAGGGGACATAGAGCATTGAGATAAAAGGGGTCAAGGGACATTGTGATGACAAGGGCCATGGAGCATTGTGATGAAAGGGGTCATGGAGCATTGTGATGAAAAGCACCATGGAGTATTGCGATGACAAGAGTCTTGGAGCATTGTGATGACATTTTCATGGAGCATTGTGATGACATGGGCATGGAGATTTGTGATTACAGGGGCCATGGAGCATTTGATGACAAGGGCATGGACCATTGTGATGAAAATGGTCATGGAGCATTGTGATGAAAGGGGTCAAGGGGAAAATTGATGACAATGGCTATGGGGCATTTTGATGAATGTGGTCTTGGAGCACTGTGAGGCAAGTGTTCATGCAGCATTGTGATGAAAAGCGCATTGGAGCATTGTGATGACAAGGGCCAAGGAGCATTGTGATCAAATGGGTTATGGAGCATTGTGATGAAAGTGGTCATGGAACATTGTTAAGAAAGGGGACACGGAACATTGAGATAAAAGGGGTCATAGGACATTGTGATGACAAGGGCCATGGAGCATTGTGATGAAAGGGTTTATGGAACACTGTAATTACAGGAGCCATGGAGAATTGTGAAGATAAAGGCCATGGAACATTGTGATGACAGGCATCATGGAGGATTGTGAGAAAAGGAGTCATGGATCATTGCGATGTCAGGGGTCATGTAGCATTGTGATGATAGAGGCATAGAGCATTGTGATGACAATGGTCATGGAGCATTGTGATGAAAGGGGACATGGAGCAATGAGATAAAAGGGGTCATGGGACATTGTGATGACAGGGGCCATGGAGCATTGTGATGAAAGGAATTATGGAGCACTGTAATTACAGTAGCCATGGAGAAATGTGAAGACAAAGGCCATGGAACATTGTGATGACAGGCATCATTGAGCATTGTGATGAAAGGGGTCATGGATCATTGCGATGTCAGGGGTTATGTAGCATTGTGATGACAATGGTCATGGAGCTTTGTGAAGAAAGTGGTCATGGAGCATTGTGATGAAAAGCACCATGGAGTATTGTGATGACAAGAGTCTTGGAGCATTGTGATGGCATTTTCATGGAGCATTGTGATGACATGGGCATGGAGATTTGTGATTACAGGGGCCATGGAGCATTTGATGACAAGGGCATGGACCATTGTGATGACAAGGGACACGGAGAAGTGTGATGAAAGTGGTCATGGAGCATTGTGATGAAAGGGGTCATGGATCATTGAGATTATAGGGTTCATGGAGCATTGTGATGGCAAGGGTCATGAAGCACTGTGATGACAGGGTTCATGGAGCATTGCGATGACAAGGGGCATGTAACATTGTGATAACCGGAGTCATGCGGCATTGTGATGACAGGGGGCATGGAGCATTGTGATGAAAAGCGGCATGGATCATTGTGATGAAAGGCGTCCTGGAGCATTGTGAGGAAAGGGGTCATGGATCATTGTGATTACAGGGATCATGGAGCATTGTGATGACAAAGGCATGGTGCATTGTGATGACCAAGCCATGGAGCATTGTGACGAAAGGGGTAATGGAGCATTGTGAGGAAAACTGTCATGGATCATTGTGATTACAGGGTTCATGGAGCATTGTGATGACAAGTGTCATGGAACTTTGAGATAAAGGGGGTCATCGGAAATTGTGATGACAAGGGCCAGGGAGCTTTGTGATGACAAGGGTCATGGAGCATTGTGATGACAGGAGTCATGGGGCACTGTGATGACAGTGGGCATGGAGCATTTTAATGAACGGGTTCATGAAGCACTGTGATTAGAGGCGACATGGAGCATTGTGATGACCAAGCCATGGAGCATTGTGATGAAAGGTGTCATGGAGCATTGTGATGACAAGAGTCCTGGAGCATTGTGATGACATTTTCATGGAGCATTGGGATGACACGGGCATGGAGAATTGTGTTGAGAAGTGTGCTGGAGTATTGTGATGACAAGGGCATGGAGCCTTGTGATTACAGGGGCCATAGAGCATTGTGATGACAAGGATATGGAACATTGTGATGAAAAGGGGCATGGAGCAATTTGATGAATGTGATACTGGAGCATTTTGATGAAAGGGGTCATGGATGTTTGTGATTACAGGGATCATGGAGCATTGTGATGGCAGGGGTCATGGGGCATTGTGAAGACAAGGGTCATGGAGCATTGTGATGGCAAGGGCCATGAGGCATTGTGATGACAGGAATCATGGGGCATAGTGATGACAGGGTGCGTGGAGCATTGTGATGAAAGTGGTCATGGAGCATTGTGATGACAGTGCTCATTGAGCATTGTGAGGACACGGTCATGGAGCCTTGTGATGAGATAACTTCTGGAGCATTTTGATGACAAGGGGCATGGAGCATTGGTGATGACATGACTTCTGGAGCATCGTGATGACAAGGGCATGGTGCATTGTGATGAGAAGTGGCATGGAGCACTGTGAAGAAAAGGGTAATGGAGCATTGTGCGGAAAGGTGTTATGGATCATTGTGATGACAGAGGTCATGGAGCATTGTGATGAAAGGGTCATTGTGCCTTGTTATGACAAGAGCCATGGAGTATTGTTATTAAATGGGTTATGGAGCGTTGTCATGCAAGTGGTCATGCAGCATTGTGATGAAAAGCGCCATGGAGCATTGTGATGACAAGAGTCCGCGAGCATTCTGATGACACTGTCATGGAGAACTGGGATGACACGGGCATGGAGAATTGTGATGAGAAGAGTTCTGGAGCATTGTGATGACAGAGGCATGGAGCATTGTGATTACAGGGGCCATGGAGCATTGTGATGAAAGGTGTCATGGAGCATTGTGATTAAAGGGATCATGGGTCATTGTGATGACCAGGGCATGTAGCATTGTGATGACCATTGGCATGGAGCCTTGTGATGAATGGGATACTGGAGCATTGTGAGGAAACAGGCCATTGAGCATTGTGATGACAAGTGGCATGGAGCATTGTGATGAAAGTAGTATTGGAGCATTGTGAGGAAATGGTACATGGATCGTTGTGATTACAGGGATCATGGAGCATTGTGATGACAAGGGTCATGGTGCATTGTGATGACAGGTATCATGGAGCATTGTGATGAGAGGTTATTGGGCATTGTGATGACAGTGGTCATGGAGCATTGCGATGATAGGGGCAGGGAACATTGTGATGACAAAAGCCATGGAGCATTGCGATTACAGGGGTCATGGAACATTTTGATGATAGGGGCATGGAGCATTGTGATGACACTGCTCATAGACCATTGTGATGAAAGGGGTCATGGAGCTTTGAGATAAAATGGGTCATGGGACATTGTGACAACAAGGGTCATGGAGCATTTGATGACAAGGGAATGTAGCATTGTGATGACATGACTTCTGGAGCTTTTGGATGACAAGGGCATGGAGAATTGTGATTACAGGGGCCATGGAGCATTGTGATGACAACTGCATTCAGCATTGTGATGAAAAGAGGAGTGGAGCATTGTGACGAGAGGCGTACTGGAGAATTGTGAGGAAAGATGTCATGGATCATTGTGATTACAGCGATCATGGAGCATTGTGATGACAGGGTTCATGGAGCATTGTGATGAAAAGGGCCATGGAGCATTGTGATGAAAGGGCCATGGAGAATTGTGATGACAATGGTCATGGAGCATAGTGATGAAAGGGGTCATGGAGCATTGAGGTAAAGTGGGTCATGGGACATTGTGATGACAAGGGCCATGGAGCATTGTGATCAAATGGGTTATGGAGCATTGTGATGAAAGTGGTCATGGAGCACTGAGATAAAAGGGGTCATGGGACATTGTAATGACAAGGGCCATGGAGCATTGTGATGAAAGAGTTCATGGAGCGTTGTGATGAAAGTGGTCATAGATAATTGTGATGAAATGCGCCATGGAGTATTGTGATGACAAGAGTCCTGGAGCATTGTGATGACATTTTTTCATGGAGCATTGTGATGACACGGGCATGGAGAATTGTGATGAGAAGAGTTCTGGAGCATTGTGATGACAAGGGCATGGAGCATTGTGATTACAAGGATCATGGAGCTTGTGATGACAAGGTTCATGGAGCATTGTGATGACAGAAGTCACATAGCATTATGATGACAAGGGCCATGGAGCATTGTGATGACAGGGGTGATGGGGCATTGTGATGAAAAGCACCATGGAGCATTGTGATTAGAGGGGTCCTGGGGCATTGTGATGACAAGTGGCATGGAGCCCTGTGATGAAAGGGGTACTGGAGCATTGTGAGGAAATGGGCCATGGAGCACTGTGATGACAAGTGCATGGAGCATTGTGATGACAAGTGGCATGGAGAATTGTGATGAAACGGTTAATGGAGCATTGTGAGGAAAGGTGTTATGGATCACTGTTATGACAGGGGTCATGGAGCTTTGAGATGACAACGGCCATGGAGCATTGTGATGACAGTGGTCACGGGGATTTGTGATGACAGTGGGCATGGAGCATTGTAATGAACGGGTTCATGGAGCAATGTGATTACATACGACATGGAGCATTGTGATGACAAAACCATGGAGTATTCTGATGAAAGGGGTCATGGAGCATTGTGATGAAAAGTTTCATTGGGCCTTGTTATGACAAGAGCCATGGAACATTGTGATTAAGTGGTTTATGGAGCGTTGTGATGAAAGTGGTCATGGAGCATTGTGATTACAGGGGCCATGGAGCATTGTGATGAAAGGTGTCATGGAGCATTGTGATGAAAGGGATCATGGATCATTGTGATTACAAGGGCAAGTAGCATTGTGATGAGCATTGGCATGCAGCCTTGAGATAAATGGGTGACTGGAGCGTTGTGAGGAAACGGGCCATTGAGCATTGCGATGGCAAGGGCATGGAACATTGTGATGACAAGTGGCATGGAGCATTGTGATGAAAGAGGTATTGGAGCATTGTGAGGAAATGGTACATGGATCATTGTGATTACAGGGATCAAAGAGCATTGTGATGACAAGGGTCATGGAGCATTGTGATGACAGGGTCATGGAGCATAGAGATGACAAGGGCCATGGAGAATAGTGATGACCGTGGTCATCTGTACTTGTGATAATAGGGGTCATGGAACACTGTGATTACAGGGGCCATGGAGCATTCTGATGACAAAGGCCATGGAACATTGTGATGACAGGCATCACGGAGCATTGTGATGAAAGGGGTCAGGGATCACTGAGATGACAGGGGTCATGGAGCATTGTGATGATAGGGGCATTGAGCATTGTGATGACAATGGTCATAGACCATTGTGATAAAAGGGGTCATGGAGCATTGAGATAAAATGAGTCATGGGACATTGTGATGACAAGGATCGTTGAGCATTGTGATGAAAGGTGTCATGGAGCATTGTGATGACAAGGGCCATGGAACATTGTGATCAAATGGTTTATGGAACGGTGTGATGAAAGTGGTCATGGATCATTGTGATGACAAGTGTCCTGGAGCGTAGTGATGACATTTTCATGGAGCACTGTTATGACACAGGCATGGAGAATTGTGATGAGAAGAGTTCTGGAGCATTGAGATGACAAAGGTATGGAGCATTGTGATTACAGGGGCCATGGAACATTTGATGACAAGTGCATGGAGTATTGTGATGACAAAGGGCATGGAGCATTGTGATGAAAGCGGTACTAGAGAATTGTGATGACAGGGGTCATGGAGCATTGTGATGACAAGGGCCATGGAGCATTGTGATGACAGTGGGAATGGATCATTGTGATTACAGGGATCATGGAGCATTGTGATGACAGGGGCATGGGACATTGTGATGAATGTGGTCATGGAGCATTGTGATGAAAGGGGTCAAGGGGAAAATTGATGACAATGGCTATGGGGCATTTTGATGAATGTGGTCATGGAGCACTGTGAGGCAAGTGGTCATGCAGCATTGTGATGAAAAGCACATTGGAGCATTGTGATGACAAGGGCCAAGGAGCATTGTGATCAAATGGGTTATGGAGCATTGTGAGGAAAGTGGTCATGGAACATTGTTAAGAAAGGGGACACGGAACATTGAGATAAAAGGGGTCATAGGACATTGTGATGACAAGGGCCATGGAGCATTGTGATGAAAGGGTTTATGGAACACTGTAATTACAGGAGCCATGGAGAATTGTGAAGATAAAGGCCATGGAACATTGTGATGACAGGCGTCATGGAGCATTGTGATGAAAGGGGTCATGGATCATTTCGATGTCAGGGGTCATGTAGCATTGTGATGACAATGGTCATGGAGCATTGTGAAGAAAGTGGTCATGGAGAATTGTGATGAAAAGTGCTATGGAGCATTGTGATGACAAGAGCCATGGAGCATTGTGATCAAATGGGTTATCGAGGATTGTGATGAATGTGGTCATGGAGGATTGTGATGAAAGGGGACATAGAGCATTGAGATAAAAGGGGTCAAGGGACATTGTGATGACAAGGGCCATGGAGCATTGTGATGAAAGGGGTCATGGAGCATTGTGATGAAAAGCACCATGGAGTATTGCGATGACAAGAGTCTTGGAGCATTGTGATGACATTTTCATGGAGCATTGTGATGACATGGGCATGGAGATTTGTGATCACAGGGGCCATGGAGCATTTGATGACAAGGGCATGGACCATTGTGATGAAAATGGTCATGGAGCATTGTGATGAAAGGGGTCAAGGGGAAAATTGATGACAATGGCTATGGGGCATTTTGATGAATGTGGTCTTGGAGCACTGTGAGGCAAGTGTTCATGCAGCATTGTGATGAAAAGCGCATTGGAGCATTGTGATGACAAGGGCCAAGGAGCACTGTGATCAAATGGGTTATGGAGCATTGTGATGAAAGTGGTCATGGAACATTGTTAAGAAAGGGGACACGGAACATTGAGATAAAAGGGGTCATAGGACATTGTGATGACAAGGGCCATGGAGCATTGTGATGAAAGGGTTTATGGAACACTGTAATTACAGGAGCCATGGAGAATTGTGAAGATAAAGGCCATGGAACATTGTGATGACAGGCATCATGGAGCATTGTGATAAAAGGAGTCATGGATCATTGCGATGTCAGGGGTCATGTAGCATTGTGATGATAGAGGCATAGAGCATTGTGATGACAATGGTCATGGAGCATTGTGATGAAAGGGGACATGGAGCAATGAGATAAAAGGGGTCATGGGACATTGTGATGACAGGGGCCATGGAGCATTGTGATGAAAGGAATTATGGAGCACTGTAATTACAGTAGCCATGGAGAAATGTGAAGACAAAGGCCATGGAACATTGTGATGACAGGCATCATTGAGCATTGTGATGAAAGGGGTCATGGATCATTGCGATGTCAGGGGTTATGTAGCATTGTGATGACAATGGTCATGGAGCTTTGTGAAGAAAGTGGTCATGGAGCATTGTGATGAAAAGCACCATGGAGTATTGTGATGACAAGAGTCTTGGAGCATTGTGATGGCATTTTCATGGAGCATTGTGATGACATGGGCATGGAGATTTGTGATTACAGGGGCCATGGAGCATTTGATGACAAGGGCATGGACCATTGTGATGACAAGGGACACGGAGAAGTGTGATGAAAGTGGTCATGGAGCATTGTGATGAAAGGGGTCATGGATCATTGAGATTATAGGGTTCATGGAGCATTGTGATGGCAAGGGTCATGAAGCACTGTGATGACAGGGTTCATGGAGCATTGCGATGACAAGGGGCATGTAACATTGTGATAACCGGAGTCATGCGGCATTGTGATGACAGGGGGCATGGAGCATTGTGATTACAGGGATCATGGAGCATTGTGATGACAAAGGCATGGTGCATTGTGATGACCAAGCCATGGAGCATTGTGACGAAAGGGGTAATGGAGCATTGTGAGGAAAACTGTCATGGATCATTGTGATTACAGGGTTCATGGAGCATTGTGATGACAAGTGTCATGGAACTTTGAGATAAAGGGGGTCATCGGAAATTGTGATGACAAGGGCCAGGGAGCTTTGTGATGACAAGGGTCATGGAGCATTGTGATGACAGGAGTCATGGGGCACTGTGATGACAGTGGGCATGGAGCATTTTAATGAACGGGTTCATGAAGCACTGTGATTAGAGGCGACATGGAGCATTGTGATGACCAAGCTATGGAGCATTGTGATGAAAGGTGTCATGGAGCATTGTGATGACAAGAGTCCTGGAGCATTGTGATGACATTTTCATGGAGCATTGGGATGACACGGGCATGGAGAATTGTGTTGAGAGGTGTGCTGGAGTATTGTGATGACAAGGGCATGGAGCCTTGTGATTGATTACAGGGGCCATAGAGCATTGTGATGACAAGGATATGGAACATTGTGATGAAAAGGGGCATGGAGCAATTTGATGAATGTGATACTGGAGCATTTTGATGAAAGGGGTCATGGATGTTTGTGATTACAGGGATCATGGAGCATTGTGATGGCAGGGGTCATGGGGCATTGTGAAGACAAGGGTCATGGAGCATTGTGATGGCAAGGGCCATGAGGCATTGTGATGACAGGAATCATGGGGCATAGTGATGACAGGGTGCGTGGAGCATTGTGATGAAAGTGGTCATGGAGCATTGTGATGACAGTGCTCATTGAGCATTGTGAGGACACGGTCATGGAGCCTTGTGATGAGATAACTTCTGGAGCATTTTGATGACAAGGGCCATGGAGCATTGGTGATGACATGACTTCTGGAGCATCGTGATGACAAGGGCATGGTGCATTGTGATGAAAGGGTCATTGTGCCTTGTTATGACAAGAGCCATGGAGTATTGTTATTAAATGGGTTATGGAGCGTTGTGATGCAAGTGGTCATGGAGCATTGTGATGAAAAGCGCCATGGAGCATTGTGATGACAAGAGTCCGCGAGCATTCTGATGACACTGTCATGGAGAACTGGGATGACACGGGCATGGAGAATTGTGATGAGAAGAGTTCTGGAGCATTGTGATGACAGAGGCATGGAGCATTGTGATTACAGGGGCCATGGAGCATTGTGATGACAGGGGTCATGGGGCATTGTGATGAAAGGGGGCATGGGACATTGTGATGACAGTGGGAATTGATCATTGTGATTACAGGGATCATGGAGCATTGTGATGACAGGGGCCATGGAACATTGTGATCAAATGGGTTATGGAACGGTGTGATGAAAGTGGTCATGGATCATTGTGATGACAAGTGTCCTGGAGCGTAGTGATGACATTTTCATGGAGCATTGTTATGACACAGGCATGGAGAATTGTGATGAGAAGAGTTCTGGAGCATTGAGATGACAAAGGTATGGAGCATTGTGATTACAGGGGCCATGGAACATTTGATGACAAGTGCATGGAGTATTGTGATGACAAAGGGCATGGAGCATTGTGATGAAAGTGGTACTAGAGAATTGTGAGGACAGGGGTCATGGAGCATTGTGATGACAAGGGCCATGGAGCATTGTGATGACAGGGGTCATGGGGCATTGTGATGAAAGGGGGCATGGGACATTGTGATGACAGTGGGAATGGATCACTGTGATTACAGGGATCATGGAGCATTGTGATGACAGGGGCATGGGACATTGTGATGAAAGTGGTCATGGAGCATTGTGATGAAAGGGGTCAAGGGGAAAATTGATGACAATGGCTATGGGGCATTTTGATGAATGTGGTCATGGAGCACTGTGAGGCAAGTGGTCATGCAGCATTGTGATGAAAAGCACATTGGAGCATTGTGATGATAAGGGCCAAGGAGCATTGTGATCAAATGGGTTATGGAGCATTGTGATGAAAGTGGTCATGGAACATTGTTAAGAAAGGGGACACGGAACATTGAGATAAAAGGGGTCATAGGACATTGTGATGACAAGGGCCATGGAGCATTGTGATGAAAGGGTTTATGGAACACTGTAATTACAGGAGCCATGGAGAATTGTGAAGATAAAGGCCATGGAACATTGTGATGACAGGCGTCATGGAGCATTGTGATGAAAGGGGTCATGGATCATTTCAATGTCAGGGGTCATGTAGCATTGTGATGACAATGGTCATGGAGCATTGTGAAGAAAGTGGTCATGGAGAATTGTGATGAAAAGTGCTATGGAGCATTGTGATGACAAGAGCCATGGAGCATTGTGATCAAATGGGTTACCGAGGATTGTGATGAATGTGGTCATGGAGGATTGTGATGAAAGGGGACATAGAGCATTGAGATAAAAGGGGTCAAGGGACATTGTGATGACAAGGGCCATGGAGCATTGTGATGAAAGGGGTCATGGAGCATTGTGATGAAAAGCACCATGGAGTATTGTGATGACAAGAGTCTTGGAGCATTGTGATGACATTTTCATGGAGCATTGTGATGACATGGGCATGGAGATTTGTGATTACAGGGGCCATGGAGCATTTGATGACAAGGGCATGGACCATTGTGATGAAAATGGTCATGGAGCATTGTGATGAAAGGGGTCAAGGGGAAAATTGATGACAATGGCTATGGGGCATTTTGATGAATGTGGTCTTGGAGCACTGTGAGGCAAGTGTTCATGCAGCATTGTGATGAAAAGCGCATTGGAGCATTGTGATGACAAGGGCCAAGGAGCATTGTGATCAAATGGGTTATGGAGCATTGTGATGAAAGTGGTCATGGAACATTGTTAAGAAAGGGGACACGGAACATTGAGATAAAAGGGGTCATAGGACATTGTGATGACAGGCATCATGGAGCATTGTGATAAAAGGAGTCATGGATCATTGCGATGTCAGGGGTCATGTAGCATTGTGATGATAGAGGCATAGAGCATTGTGATGACAATGGTCATGGAGCATTGTGATGAAAGGGGACATGGAGCAATGAGATAAAAGGGGTCATGGGACATTGTGATGACAGGGGCCATGGAGCATTGTGATGAAAGGAATTATGGAGCACTGTAATTACAGTAGCCATGGAGAAATGTGAAGACAAAGGCCATGGAACATTGTGATGACAGGCATCATTGAGCATTGTGATGAAAGGGGTCATGGATCATTGCGATGTCAGGGGTTATGTAGCATTGTGATGACAATGGTCATGGAGCTTTGTGAAGAAAGTGGTCATGGAGCATTGTGATGAAAAGCACCATGGAGTATTGTGATGACAAGAGTCTTGGAGCATTGTGATGGCATTTTCATGGAGCATTGTGATGACATGGGCATGGAGATTTGTGATTACAGGGGCCATGGAGCATTTGATGACAAGGGCATGGACCATTGTGATGACAAGGGACACGGAGAAGTGTGATGAAAGTGGTCATGGAGCATTGTGATGAAAGGGGTCATGGATCATTGAGATTATACGGTTCATGGAGCATTGTGATGGCAAGGGTCATGAGCACTGTGATGACAGGGTTCATGGAGCATTGCGATGACAAGGGGCATGTAACATTGTGATAACCGGAGTCATGCGGCATTGTGATGACAGGGGTCATGGATCATTGTGATTACAGGGATCATGGAGCATTGTGATGACAAAGGCATGGTGCATTGTGATGACCAAGCCATGGAGCATTGTGATGAAAGGGGTAATGGAGCATTGTGCAGAAAACTGTCATGGATCATTGTGATTACAGGGTTCATGGAGCATTGTGATGACAAGTGTCATGGAACTTTGAGATAAAGGGGGTCATCGGAAATTGTGATGACAAGGGCCAGGGAGCTTTGTGATGACAAGGGTCATGGAGCATTGTGATGACAGGAGTCATGGGGCACTGTGATGACAGTGGGCATGGAGCATTTTAATGAACGGGTTCATGAAGCACTGTGATTAGAGGCGACATGGAGCATTGTGATGACCAAGCCATGGAGCATTGTGATGAAAGGTGTCATGGAGCATTGTGATGACAAGAGTCCTGGAGCATTGTGATGACATTTTCATGGAGCATTGGGATGACACGGGCATGGAGAATTGTGTTGAGAAGTGTGCTGGAGTATTGTGATGACAAGGGCATGGAGCCTTGTGATTACAGGGGCCATAGAGCATTGTGATGACAAGGATATGGAACATTGTGATGAAAAGGGGCATGGAGCAATTTGATGAATGTGATACTGGAGCATTTTGATGAAAGGGGTCATGGATGTTTGTGATTACAGGGATCATGGAGCATTGTGATGGCAGGGGTCATGGGGCATTGTGAAGACAAGGGTCATGGAGCATTGTGATGGCAAGGGCCATGAGGCATTGTGATGACAGGAATCATGGGGCATAGTGATGACAGGGTGCGTGGAGCATTGTGATGAAAGTGGTCATGGAGCATTGTGATGACAGTGCTCATTGAGCATTGTGAGGACACGGTCATGGAGCCTTGTGATGAGATAACTTCTGGAGCATTTTGATGACAAGGGCCATGGAGCATTGGTGATGACATGACTTCTGGAGCATCGTGATGACAAGGGCATGGTGCATTGTGATGAGAAGTGGCATGGAGCACTGTGAAGAAAAGGGTAATGGAGCATTGTGCGGAAAGGTGTTATGGATCATTGTGATGACAGAGGTCATGGAGCATTGTGATGAAAGGGTCATTGTGCCTTGTTATGACAAGAGCCATGGAGTATTGTTATTAAATGGGTTATGGAGCGTTGTGATGCAAGTGGTCATGGAGCATTGTGATGAAAAGCGCCATGGAGCATTGTGATGACAAGAGTCCGCGAGCATTCTGATGACACTGTCATGGAGAACTGGGATGACACGGGCATGGAGAATTGTGATGAGAAGAGTTCTGGAGCATTGTGATGACAGAGGCATGGAGCATTGTGATTACAGGGGCCATGGAGCATTGTGATGAAAGGTGTCATGGAGCATTGTGATTAAAGGGATCATGGGTCATTGTGATGACCAGGGCATGTAGCATTGTGATGACCATTGGCATGGAGCCTTGTGATGAATGGGATACTGGAGCATTGTGAGGAAACAGGCCATTGAGCATTGTGATGACAAGTGGCATGGAGCATTGTGATGAAAGTAGTATTGGAGCATTGTGAGGAAATGGTACATGGATCGTTGTGATTACAGGGATCATGGAGCATTGTGATGACAAGGGTCATGGTGCATTGTGATGACAGGTATCATGGAGCATTGTGATGAGAGGTTATTGGGCATTGTGATGACAGTGGTCATGGAGCATTGCGATGATAGGGGCAGGGAACATTGTGATGACAAAAGCCATGGAGCATTGCGATTACAGGGGTCATGGAACATTTTGATGATAGGGGCATGGAGCATTGTGATGACACTGCTCATAGACCATTGTGATGAAAGGGGTCATGGAGCTTTGAGATAAAATGGGTCATGGGACATTGTGACAACAAGGGTCATGGAGCATTTGATGACAAGGGAATGTAGCATTGTGATGACATGACTTCTGGAGCTTTTGGATGACAAGGGCATGGAGAATTGTGATTACAGGGGCCATGGAGCATTGTGATGACAACTGCATTCAGCATTGTGATGAAAAGAGGAGTGGAGCATTGTGACGAGAGGCGTACTGGAGAATTGTGAGGAAAGATGTCATGGATCATTGTGATTACAGCGATCATGGAGCATTGTGATGACAGGGTTCATGGAGCATTGTGATGAAAAGGGCCATGGAGCATTGTGATGATAGGGCCATGGAGAATTGTGATGACAATGGTCATGGAGCATAGTGATGAAAGGGGTCATGGAGCATTGAGGTAAAGTGGGTCATGGGACATTGTGATGACAAGGGCCATGGAGCATTGTGATCAAATGGGTTATGGAGCATTGTGATGAAAGTGGTCATGGAGCACTGAGATAAAAGGGGTCATGGGACATTGTAATGACAAGGGCCATGGAGCATTGTGATGAAAGAGTTCATGGAGCGTTGTGATGAAAGTGGTCATAGATAATTGTGATGAAATGCGCCATGGAGTATTGTGATGACAAGAGTCCTGGAGCATTGTGATGACATTTTCATGGAGCATTGTGATGACACGGGCATGGAGAATTGTGATGAGAAGAGTTCTGGAGCATTGTGATGACAAGGGCATGGAGCATTGTGATTACAAGGATCATGGAGCTTGTGATGACAAGGTTCATGGAGCATTGTGATGACAGAAGTCACATAGCATTATGATGACAAGGGCCATGGAGCATTGTGATGACAGGGGTGATGGGGCATTGTGATGAAAAGCACCATGGAGCATTGTGATTACAGGGGTCCTGGGGCATTGTGATGACAAGTGGCATGGAGCCCTGTGATGAAAGGGGTACTGGAGCATTGTTAGGAAATGGGCCATGGAGCACTGTGATGACAAGTGCATGGAGCATTGTGATGACAAGTGGCATGGAGAATTGTGATGAAACGGTTAATGGAGCATTGTGAGGAAAGGTGTTATGGATCACTGTTATGACAGGGGTCATGGAGCTTTGAGATGACAACGGCCATGGAGCATTGTGATGACAGTGGTCACGGGGATTTGTGATGACAGTGGGCATGGAGCATTGTAATGAACGGGTTCATGGAGCAATGTGATTGCATACGACATGGAGCATTGTGATGACAAAACCATGGAGTATTCTGATGAAAGGGGTCATGGAGCATTGTGATGAAAAGTTTCATTGGGCCTTGTTATGACAAGAGCCATGGAACATTGTGATTAAGTGGTTTATGGAGCGTTGTGATGAAAGTGGTCATGGAGCATTGTGATTACAGGGGCCATGGAGCATTGTGATGAAAGGTGTCATGGAGCATTGTGATGAAAGGGATCATGGATCATTGTGATTACAAGGGCAAGTAGCATTGTGATGAGCATTGGCATGCAGCCTTGAGATAAATGGGTGACTGGAGCGTTGTGAGGAAACGGGCCATTGAGCATTGCGATGGCAAGGGCATGGAACATTGTGATGACAAGTGGCATGGAGCATTGTGATGAAAGAGGTATTGGAGCATTGTGAGGAAATGGTACATGGATCATTGTGATTACAGGGATCAAAGAGCATTGTGATGACAAGGGTCATGGAGCATTGTGATGACAGGGTCATGGAGCATAGAGATGACAAGGGCCATGGAGAATAGTGATGACAGTGGTCATCTGTACTTGTGATAATAGGGGTCATGGAACACTGTGATTACAGGGGCCATGGAGCATTCTGATGACAAAGGCCATGGAACATTGTGATGACAGGCATCACGGAGCATTGTGATGAAAGGGGTCAGGGATCACTGAGATGACAGGGGTCATGGAGCATTGTGATGATAGGGGCATTGAGCATTGTGATGACAATGGTCATAGACCATTGTGATAAAAGGGGTCATGGAGCATTGAGATAAAATGGGTCATGGGACATTGTGATGACAAGGATCGTTGAGCATTGTGATGAAAGGTGTCATGGAGCATTGTGATGACAAGGGCCATGGAACATTGTGATCAAATGGTTTATGGAACGGTGTGATGAAAGTGGTCATGGATCATTGTGATGACAAGTGTCCTGGAGCGTAGTGATGACATTTTCATGGAGCATTGTTATGACACAGGCATGGAGAATTGTGATGAGAAGAGTTCTGGAGCATTGAGATGACAAAGGTATGGAGCATTGTGATTACAGGGGCCATGGAACATTTGATGACAAGTGCATGGAGTATTGTGATGACAAAGGGCATGGAGCATTGTGATGAAAGCGGTACTAGAGAATTGGGATGACAGGGGTCATGGAGCATTGTGATGACAAGGGCCATGGAGCATTGTGATGACAGGGGTCATGGGGCATTGTGATGAAAGGGGGCATGGGACATTGTGATGACAGTGGGAATGGATCATTGTGATTACAGGGATCATGGAGCATTGTGATGACAGGGGCATGGGACATTGTGATGAAAGTGGTCATGGAGCATTGTGATGAAAGGGGTCAAGGGGAAAATTGATGACAATGGCTATGGGGCATTTTGATGAATGTGGTCATGGAGCACTGTGAGGCAAGTGGTCATGCAGCATTGTGATGAAAAGCACATTGGAGCATTGTGATGACAAGGGCCAAGGAGCATTGTGATCAAATGGGTTATGGAGCATTGTGAGGAAAGTGGTCATGGAACATTGTTAAGAAAGGGGACACGGAACATTGAGATAAAAGGGGTCATAGGACATTGTGATGACAAGGGCCATGGAGCATTGTGATGAAAGGGTTTATGGAACACTGTAATTACAGGAGCCATGGAGAATTGTGAAGATAAAGGCCATGGAACATTGTGATGACAGGCGTCATGGAGCATTGTGATGAAAGGGGTCATGGATCATTTCGATGTCAGGGGTCATGTAGCATTGTGATGACAATGGTCATGGAGCATTGTGAAGAAAGTGGTCATGGAGAATTGTGATGAAAAGTGCTATGGAGCATTGTGATGACAAGAGCCATGGAGCATTGTGATCAAATGGGTTATCGAGGATTGTGATGAATGTGGTCATGGAGGATTGTGATGAAAGGGGACATAGAGCATTGAGATAAAAGGGGTCAAGGGACATTGTGATGACAAGGGCCATGGAGCATTGTGATGAAAGGGGTCATGGAGCATTGTGATGAAAAGCACCATGGAGTATTGCGATGACAAGAGTCTTGGAGCATTGTGATGACATTTTCATGGAGCATTGTGATGACATGGGCATGGAGATTTGTGATTACAGGGGCCATGGAGCATTTGATGACAAGGGCATGGACCATTGTGATGAAAATGGTCATGGAGCATTGTGATGAAAGGGGTCAAGGGGAAAATTGATGACAATGGCTATGGGGCATTTTGATGAATGTGGTCTTGGAGCACTGTGAGGCAAGTGTTCATGCAGCATTGTGATGAAAAGCGCATTGGAGCATTGTGATGACAAGGGCCAAGGAGCATTGTGATCAAATGGGTTATGGAGCATTGTGATGAAAGTGGTCATGGAACATTGTTAAGAAAGGGGACACGGAACATTGAGATAAAAGGGGTCATAGGACATTGTGATGACAAGGGCCATGGAGCATTGTGATGAAAGGGTTTATGGAACACTGTAATTACAGGAGCCATGGAGAATTGTGAAGATAAAGGCCATGGAACATTGTGATGACAGGCATCATGGAGCATTGTGATAAAAGGAGTCATGGATCATTGCGATGTCAGGGGTCATGTAGCATTGTGATGATAGAGGCATAGAGCATTGTGATGACAATGGTCATGGAGCATTGTGATGAAAGGGGACATGGAGCATTGAGATAAAAGGGGTCATGGGACATTGTGATGACAGGGGCCATGGAGCATTGTGATGAAAGGAATTATGGAGCACTGTAATTACAGTAGCCATGGAGAAATGTGAAGACAAAGGCCATGGAACATTGTGATGACAGGCATCATTGAGCATTGTGATGAAAGGGGTCATGGATCATTGCGATGTCAGGGGTTATGTAGCATTGTGATGACAATGGTCATGGAGCTTTGTGAAGAAAGTGGTCATGGAGCATTGTGATGAAAAGCACCATGGAGTATTGTGATGACAAGAGTCTTGGAGCATTTTGATGGCATTTTCATGGAGCATTGTGATGACATGGGCATGGAGATTTGTGATTACAGGGGCCATGGAGCATTTGATGACAAGGGCATGGACCATTGTGATGACAAGGGACACGGAGAAGTGTGATGAAAGTGGTCATGGAGCATTGTGATGAAAGGGGTCATGGATCATTGAGATTATAGGGTTCATGGAACATTGTGATGGCAAGGGTCATGAAGCACTGTGATGACAGGGTTCATGGAGCATTGCGATGACAAGGGGCATGTAACATTGTGATAACCGGAGTCATGCGGCATTGTGATGACAGGGGGCATGGAGCATTGTGATGAAAAGTGGCATGGATCATTGTGATGAAAGGCGTCCTGGAGCATTGTGAGGAAAGGGGTCATGGATCATTGTGATTACAGGGATCATGGAGCATTGTGATGACAAAGGCATGGTGCATTGTGATGACCAAGCCATGGAGCATTGTGATGAAAGGGGTAATGGAGCATTGTGAGGAAAACTGTCATGGATCATTGTGATGGCAAGGGTCATGAGCACTGTGATGACAGGGTTCATGGAGCATTGCGATGACAAGGGGCATGTAACATTGTGATAACCGGAGTCATGCGGCATTGTGATGACAGGGGTCATGGATCATTGTGATTACAGGGATCATGGAGCATTGTGATGACAAAGGCATGGTGCATTGTGATGACCAAGCCATGGAGCATTGTGATGAAAGGGGTAATGGAGCATTGTGCGGAAAACTGTCATGGATCATTGTGATTACAGGGTTCATGGAGCATTGTGATGACAAGTGTCATGGAACTTTGAGATAAAGGGGGTCATCGGAAATTGTGATGACAAGGGCCAGGGAGCTTTGTGATGACAAGGGTCATGGAGCATTGTGATGACAGGAGTCATGGGGCACTGTGATGACAGTGGGCATGGAGCATTTTAATGAACGGGTTCATGAAGCACTGTGATTAGAGGCGACATGGAGCATTGTGATGACCAAGCCATGGAGCATTGTGATGAAAGGTGTCATGGAGCATTGTGATGACAAGAGTCCTGGAGCATTGTGATGACATTTTCATGGAGCATTGGGATGACACGGGCATGGAGAATTGTGTTGAGAAGTGTGCTGGAGTATTGTGATGACAAGGGCATGGAGCCTTGTGATTACAGGGGCCATAGAGCATTGTGATGACAAGGATATGGAACATTGTGATGAAAAGGGGCATGGAGCAATTTGATGAATGTGATACTGGAGCATTTTGATGAAAGGGGTCATGGATGTTTGTGATTACAGGGATCATGGAGCATTGTGATGGCAGGGGTCATGGGGCATTGTGAAGACAAGGGTCATGGAGCATTGTGATGGCAAGGGCCATGAGGCATTGTGATGACAGGAATCATGGGGCATAGTGATGACAGGGTGCGTGGAGCATTGTGATGAAAGTGGTCATGGAGCATTGTGATGACAGTGCTCATTGAGCATTGTGAGGACACGGTCATGGAGCCTTGTGATGAGATAACTTCTGGAGCATTTTGATGACAAGGGCCATGGAGCATTGGTGATGACATGACTTCTGGAGCATCGTGATGACAAGGGCATGGTGCATTGTGATGAGAAGTGGCATGGAGCACTGTGAAGAAAAGGGTAATGGAGCATTGTGCGGAAAGGTGTTATGGATCATTGTGATGACAGAGGTCATGGAGCATTGTGATGAAAGGGTCATTGTGCCTTGTTATGACAAGAGCCATGGAGTATTGTTATTAAATGGGTTATGGAGCGTTGTGATGCAAGTGGTCATGGAGCATTGTGATGAAAAGCGCCATGGAGCATTGTGATGACAAGAGTCCGCGAGCATTCTGATGACACTGTCATGGAGAACTGGGATGACACGGGCATGGAGAATTGTGATGAGAAGAGTTCTGGAGCATTGTGATGACAGAGGCATGGAGCATTGTGATTACAGGGGCCATGGAGCATTGTGATGAAAGGTGTCATGGAGCATTGTGATTAAAGGGATCATGGGTCATTGTGATGACCAGGGCATGTAGCATTGTGATGACCATTGGCATGGAGCCTTGTGATGAATGGGATACTGGAGCATTGTGAGGAAACAGGCCATTGAGCATTGTGATGACAAGTGGCATGGAGCATTGTGATGAAAGTAGTATTGGAGCATTGTGAGGAAATGGTACATGGATCGTTGTGATTACAGGGATCATGGAGCATTGTGATGACAAGGGTCATGGTGCATTGTGATGACAGGTATCATGGAGCATTGTGATGAGAGGTTATTGGGCATTGTGATGACAGTGGTCATGGAGCATTGCGATGATAGGGGCAGGGAACATTGTGATGACAAAAGCCATGGAGCATTGCGATTACAGGGGTCATGGAACATTTTGATGATAGGGGCATGGAGCATTGTGATGACACTGCTCATAGACCATTGTGATGAAAGGGGTCATGGAGCTTTGAGATAAAATGGGTCATGGGACATTGTGACAACAAGGGTCATGGAGCATTTGATGACAAGGGAATGTAGCATTGTGATGACATGACTTCTGGAGCTTTTGGATGACAAGGGCATGGAGAATTGTGATTACAGGGGCCATGGAGCATTGTGATGACAACTGCATTCAGCATTGTGATGAAAAGAGGAGTGGAGCATTGTGACGAGAGGCGTACTGGAGAATTGTGAGGAAAGATGTCATGGATCATTGTGATTACAGCGATCATGGAGCATTGTGATGACAGGGTTCATGGAGCATTGTGATGAAAAGGGCCATGGAGCATTGTGATGATAGGGCCATGGAGAATTGTGATGACAATGGTCATGGAGCATAGTGATGAAAGGGGTCATGGAGCATTGAGGTAAAGTGGGTCATGGGACATTGTGATGACAAGGGCCATGGAGCATTGTGATCAAATGGGTTATGGAGCATTGTGATGAAAGTGGTCATGGAGCACTGAGATAAAAGGGGTCATGGGACATTGTAATGACAAGGGCCATGGAGCATTGTGATGAAAGAGTTCATGGAGCGTTGTGATGAAAGTGGTCATAGATAATTGTGATGAAATGCGCCATGGAGTATTGTGATGACAAGAGTCCTGGAGCATTGTGATGACATTTTTTCATGGAGCATTGTGATGACACGGGCATGGAGAATTGTGATGAGAAGAGTTCTGGAGCATTGTGATGACAAGGGCATGGAGCATTGTGATTACAAGGATCATGGAGCTTGTGATGACAAGGTTCATGGAGCATTGTGATGACAGAAGTCACATAGCATTATGATGACAAGGGCCATGGAGCATTGTGATGACAGGGGTGATGGGGCATTGTGATGAAAAGCACCATGGAGCATTGTGATTAGAGGGGTCCTGGGGCATTGTGATGACAAGTGGCATGGAGCCCTGTGATGAAAGGGGTACTGGAGCATTGTTAGGAAATGGGCCATGGAGCACTGTGATGACAAGTGCATGGAGCATTGTGATGACAAGTGGCATGGAGAATTGTGATGAAACGGTTAATGGAGCATTGTGAGGAAAGGTGTTATGGATCACTGTTATGACAGGGGTCATGGAGCTTTGAGATGACAACGGCCATGGAGCATTGTGATGACAGTGGTCACGGGGATTTGTGATGACAGTGGGCATGGAGCATTGTAATGAACGGGTTCATGGAGCAATGTGATTACATACGACATGGAGCATTGTGATGACAAAACCATGGAGTATTCTGATGAAAGGGGTCATGGAGCATTGTGATGAAAAGTTTCATTGGGCCTTGTTATGACAAGAGCCATGGAACATTGTGATTAAGTGGTTTATGGAGCGTTGTGATGAAAGTGGTCATGGAGCATTGTGATTACAGGGGCCATGGAGCATTGTGATGAAAGGTGTCATGGAGCATTGTGATGAAAGGGATCATGGATCATTGTGATTACAAGGGCAAGTAGCATTGTGATGAGCATTGGCATGCAGCCTTGAGATAAATGGGTGACTGGAGCGTTGTGAGGAAACGGGCCATTGAGCATTGCGATGGCAAGGGCATGGAACATTGTGATGACAAGTGGCATGGAGCATTGTGATGAAAGAGGTATTGGAGCATTGTGAGGAAATGGTACATGGATCATTGTGATTACAGGGATCAAAGAGCATTGTGATGACAAGGGTCATGGAGCATTGTGATGACAGGGTCATGGAGCATAGAGATGACAAGGGCCATGGAGAATAGTGATGACCGTGGTCATCTGTACTTGTGATAATAGGGGTCATGGAACACTGTGATTACAGGGGCCATGGAGCATTCTGATGACAAAGGCCATGGAACATTGTGATGACAGGCATCACGGAGCATTGTGATGAAAGGGGTCAGGGATCACTGAGATGACAGGGGTCATGGAGCATTGTGATGATAGGGGCATTGAGCATTGTGATGACAATGGTCATAGACCATTGTGATAAAAGGGGTCATGGAGCATTGAGATAAAATGGGTCATGGGACATTGTGATGACAAGGATCGTTGAGCATTGTGATGAAAGGTGTCATGGAGCATTGTGATGACAAGGGCCATGGAACATTGTGATCAAATGGGTTATGGAACGGTGTGATGAAAGTGGTCATGGATCATTGTGATGACAAGTGTCCTGGAGCGTAGTGATGACATTTTCATGGAGCATTGTTATGACACAGGCATGGAGAATTGTGATGAGAAGAGTTCTGGAGCATTGAGATGACAAAGGTATGGAGCATTGTGATTACAGGGGCCATGGAACATTTGATGACAAGTGCATGGAGTATTGTGATGACAAAGGGCATGGAGCATTGTGATGAAAGCGGTACTAGAGAATTGTGATGACAGGGGTCATGGAGCATTGTGATGACAAGGGCCATGGAGCATTGTGATGACAGGGGTCATGGGGCATTGTGATGAAAGGGGGCATGGGACATTGTGATGACAGTGGGAATGGATCATTGTGATTACAGGGATCATGGAGCATTGTGATGACAGGGGCATGGGACATTGTGATGAAAGTGGTCATGGAGCATTGTGATGAAAGGGGTCAAGGGGAAAATTGATGACAATGGCTATGGGGCATTTTGATGAATGTGGTCATGGAGCACTGTGAGGCAAGTGGTCATGCAGCATTGTGATGAAAAGCACATTGGAGCATTGTGATGACAAGGGCCAAGGAGCATTGTGATCAAATGGGTTATGGAGCATTGTGAGGAAAGTGGTCATGGAACATTGTTAAGAAAGGGGACACGGAACATTGAGATAAAAGGGGTCATAGGACATTGTGATGACAAGGGCCATGGAGCATTGTGATGAAAGGGTTTATGGAACACTGTAATTACAGGAGCCATGGAGAATTGTGAAGATAAAGGCCATGGAACATTGTGATGACAGGCGTCATGGAGCATTGTGATGAAAGGGGTCATGGATCATTTCGATGTCAGGGGTCATGTAGCATTGTGATGACAATGGTCATGGAGCATTGTGAAGAAAGTGGTCATGGAGAATTGTGATGAAAAGTGCTATGGAGCATTGTGATGACAAGAGCCATGGAGCATTGTGATCAAATGGGTTATCGAGGATTGTGATGAATGTGGTCATGGAGGATTGTGATGAAAGGGGACATAGAGCATTGAGATAAAAGGGGTCAAGGGACATTGTGATGACAAGGGCCATGGAGCATTGTGATGAAAGGGGTCATGGAGCATTGTGATGAAAAGCACCATGGAGTATTGCGATGACAAGAGTCTTGGAGCATTGTGATGACATTTTCATGGAGCATTGTGATGACATGGGCATGGAGATTTGTGATTACAGGGGCCATGGAGCATTTGATGACAAGGGCATGGACCATTGTGATGACAAGGGACACGGAGAAGTGTGATGAAAGTGGTCATGGAGCATTGTGATGAAAGGGGTCATGGATCATTGAGATTATAGGGTTCATGGAGCATTGTGATGGCAAGGGTCATGAAGCACTGTGATGACAGGGTTCATGGAGCATTGCGATGACAAGGGGCATGTAACATTGTGATAACCGGAGTCATGCGGCATTGTGATGACAGGGGGCATGGAGCATTGTGATGAAAAGCGGCATGGATCATTGTGATGAAAGGCGTCCTGGAGCATTGTGAGGAAAGGGGTCATGGATCATTGTGATTACAGGGATCATGGAGCATTGTGATGACAAAGGCATGGTGCATTGTGATGACCAAGCCATGGAGCATTGTGACGAAAGGGGTAATGGAGCATTGTGAGGAAAACTGTCATGGATCATTGTGATTACAGGGTTCATGGAGCATTGTGATGACAAGTGTCATGGAACTTTGAGATAAAGGGGGTCATCGGAAATTGTGATGACAAGGGCCAGGGAGCTTTGTGATGACAAGGGTCATGGAGCATTGTGATGACAGGAGTCATGGGGCACTGTGATGACAGTGGGCATGGAGCATTTTAATGAACGGGTTCATGAAGCACTGTGATTAGAGGCGACATGGAGCATTGTGATGACCAAGCCATGGAGCATTGTGATGAAAGGTGTCATGGAGCATTGTGATGACAAGAGTCCTGGAGCATTGTGATGACATTTTCATGGAGCATTGGGATGACACGGGCATGGAGAATTGTGTTGAGAAGTGTGCTGGAGTATTGTGATGACAAGGGCATGGAGCCTTGTGATTACAGGGGCCATAGAGCATTGTGATGACAAGGATATGGAACATTGTGATGAAAAGGGGCATGGAGCAATTTGATGAATGTGATACTGGAGCATTTTGATGAAAGGGGTCATGGATGTTTGTGATTACAGGGATCATGGAGCATTGTGATGGCAGGGGTCATGGGGCATTGTGAAGACAAGGGTCATGGAGCATTGTGATGGCAAGGGCCATGAGGCATTGTGATGACAGGAATCATGGGGCATAGTGATGACAGGGTGCGTGGAGCATTGCGATGAAAGTGGTCATGGAGCATTGTGATGACAGTGCTCATTGAGCATTGTGAGGACACGGTCATGGAGCCTTGTGATGAGATAACTTCTGGAGCATTTTGATGACAAGGGCCATGGAGCATTGGTGATGACATGACTTCTGGAGCATCGTGATGACAAGGGCATGGTGCATTGTGATGAGAAGTGGCATGGAGCACTGTGAAGAAAAGGGTAATGGAGCATTGTGCGGAAAGGTGTTATGGATCATTGTGATGACAGAGGTCATGGAGCATTGTGATGAAAGGGTCATTGTGCCTTGTTATGACAAGAGCCATGGAGTATTGTTATTAAATGGGTTATGGAGCATTGTGATGCAAGTGGTCATGGAGCATTGTGATGAAAAGCGCCATGGAGCATTGTGATGACAAGAGTCCGGGAGCATTCTGATGACACTGTCATGGAGAACTGGGATGACACGGGCATGGAGAATTGTGATGAGAAGAGTTCTGGAGCATTGTGATGACAGAGGCATGGAGCATTGTGATTACAGGGGCCATGGAGCATTGTGATGAAAGGTGTCATGGAGCATTGTGATTAAAGGGATCATGGGTCATTGTGATGACCAGGGCATGTAGCATTGTGATGACCATTGGCATGGAGCCTTGTGATGAATGGGATACTGGAGCATTGTGAGGAAACAGGCCATTGAGCATTGTGATGACAAGTGGCATGGAGCATTGTGATGAAAGTAGTATTGGAGCATTGTGAGGAAATGGTACATGGATCGTTGTGATTACAGGGATCATGGAGCATTGTGATGACAAGGGTCATGGTGCATTGTGATGACAGGTATCATGGAGCATTGTGATGAGAGGTTATTGGGCATTGTGATGACAGTGGTCATGGAGCATTGCGATGATAGGGGCAGGGAACATTGTGATGACAAAAGCCATGGAGCATTGCGATTACAGGGGTCATGGAACATTTTGATGATAGGGGCATGGAGCATTGTGATGACACTGCTCATAGACCATTGTGATGAAAGGGGTCATGGAGCTTTGAGATAAAATGGGTCATGGGACATTGTGACAACAAGGGTCATGGAGCATTTGATGACAAGGGAATGTAGCATTGTGATGACATGACTTCTGGAGCTTTTGGATGACAAGGGCATGGAGAATTGTGATTACAGGGGCCATGGAGCATTGTGATGACAACTGCATTCAGCATTGTGATGAAAAGAGGAGTGGAGCATTGTGACGAGAGGCGTACTGGAGAATTGTGAGGAAAGATGTCATGGATCATTGTGATTACAGCGATCATGGAGCATTGTGATGACAGGGTTCATGGAGCATTGTGATGAAAAGGGCCATGGAGCATTGTGATGATAGGGCCATGGAGAATTGTGATGACAATGGTCATGGAGCATAGTGATGAAAGGGGTCATGGAGCATTGAGGTAAAGTGGGTCATGGGACATTGTGATGACAAGGGCCATGGAGCATTGTGATCAAATGGGTTATGGAGCATTGTGATGAAAGTGGTCATGGAGCACTGAGATAAAAGGGGTCATGGGACATTGTAATGACAAGGGCCATGGAGCATTGTGATGAAAGAGTTCATGGAGCGTTGTGATGAAAGTGGTCATAGATAATTGTGATGAAATGCGCCATGGAGTATTGTGATGACAAGAGTCCTGGAGCATTGTGATGACATTTTTTCATGGAGCATTGTGATGACACGGGCATGGAGAATTGTGATGAGAAGAGTTCTGGAGCATTGTGATGACAAGGGCATGGAGCATTGTGATTACAAGGATCATGGAGCTTGTGATGACAAGGTTCATGGAGCATTGTGATGACAGAAGTCACATAGCATTATGATGACAAGGGCCATGGAGCATTGTGATGACAGGGGTGATGGGGCATTGTGATGAAAAGCACCATGGAGCATTGTGATTAGAGGGGTCCTGGGGCATTGTGATGACAAGTGGCATGGAGCCCTGTGATGAAAGGGGTACTGGAGCATTGTTAGGAAATGGGCCATGGAGCACTGTGATGACAAGTGCATGGAGCATTGTGATGACAAGTGGCATGGAGAATTGTGATGAAACGGTTAATGGAGCATTGTGAGGAAAGGTGTTATGGATCACTGTTATGACAGGGGTCATGGAGCTTTGAGATGACAACGGCCATGGAGCATTGTGATGACAGTGGTCACGGGGATTTGTGATGACAGTGGGCATGGAGCATTGTAATGAACGGGTTCATGGAGCAATGTGATTACATACGACATGGAGCATTGTGATGACAAAACCATGGAGTATTCTGATGAAAGGGGTCATGGAGCATTGTGATGAAAAGTTTCATTGGGCCTTGTTATGACAAGAGCCATGGAACATTGTGATTAAGTGGTTTATGGAGCGTTGTGATGAAAGTGGTCATGGAGCATTGTGATTACAGGGGCCATGGAGCATTGTGATGAAAGGTGTCATGGAGCATTGTGATGAAAGGGATCATGGATCATTGTGATTACAAGGGCAAGTAGCATTGTGATGAGCATTGGCATGCAGCCTTGAGATAAATGGGTGACTGGAGCGTTGTGAGGAAACGGGCCATTGAGCATTGCGATGGCAAGGGCATGGAACATTGTGATGACAAGTGGCATGGAGCATTGTGATGAAAGAGGTATTGGAGCATTGTGAGGAAATGGTACATGGATCATTGTGATTACAGGGATCAAAGAGCATTGTGATGACAAGGGTCATGGAGCATTGTGATGACAGGGTCATGGAGCATAGAGATGACAAGGGCCATGGAGAATAGTGATGACCGTGGTCATCTGTACTTGTGATAATAGGGGTCATGGAACACTGTGATTACAGGGGCCATGGAGCATTCTGATGACAAAGGCCATGGAACATTGTGATGACAGGCATCACGGAGCATTGTGATGAAAGGGGTCAGGGATCACTGAGATGACAGGGGTCATGGAGCATTGTGATGATAGGGGCATTGAGCATTGTGATGACAATGGTCATAGACCATTGTGATAAAAGGGGTCATGGAGCATTGAGATAAAATGGGTCATGGGACATTGTGATGACAAGGATCGTTGAGCATTGTGATGAAAGGTGTCATGGAGCATTGTGATGACAAGGGCCATGGAACATTGTGATCAAATGGTTTATGGAACGGTGTGATGAAAGTGGTCATGGATCATTGTGATGACAAGTGTCCTGGAGCGTAGTGATGACATTTTCATGGAGCATTGTTATGACACAGGCATGGAGAATTGTGATGAGAAGAGTTCTGGAGCATTGAGATGACAAAGGTATGGAGCATTGTGATTACAGGGGCCATGGAACATTTGATGACAAGTGCATGGAGTATTGTGATGACAAAGGGCATGGAGCATTGTGATGAAAGCGGTACTAGAGAATTGTGATGACAGGGGTCATGGAGCATTGTGATGACAAGGGCCATGGAGCATTGTGATGACAGGGGTCATGGGGCATTGTGATGAAAGGGGGCATGGGACATTGTGATGACAGTGGGAATGGATCATTGTGATTACAGGGATCATGGAGCATTGTGATGACAGGGGCATGGGACATTGTGATGAAAGTGGTCATGGAGCATTGTGATGAAAGGGGTCAAGGGGAAAATTGATGACAATGGCTATGGGGCATTTTGATGAATGTGGTCATGGAGCACTGTGAGGCAAGTGGTCATGCAGCATTGTGATGAAAAGCACATTGGAGCATTGTGATGACAAGGGCCAAGGAGCATTGTGATCAAATGGGTTATGGAGCATTGTGAGGAAAGTGGTCATGGAACATTGTTAAGAAAGGGGACATGGAACATTGAGATAAAAGGGGTCATAGGACATTGTGATGACAAGGGCCATGGAGCATTGTGATGAAAGGGTTTATGGAACACTGTAATTACAGGAGCCATGGAGAATTGTGAAGATAAAGGCCATGGAACATTGTGATGACAGGCGTCATGGAGCATTGTGATGAAAGGGGTCATGGATCATTTCGATGTCAGGGGTCATGTAGCATTGTGATGACAATGGTCATGGAGCATTGTGAAGAAAGTGGTCATGGAGAATTGTGATGAAAAGTGCTATGGAGCATTGTGATGACAAGAGCCATGGAGCATTGTGATCAAATGGGTTATCGAGGATTGTGATGAATGTGGTCATGGAGGATTGTGATGAAAGGGGACATAGAGCATTGAGATAAAAGGGGTCAAGGGACATTGTGATGACAAGGGCCATGGAGCATTGTGATGAAAGGGGTCATGGAGCATTGTGATGAAAAGCACCATGGAGTATTGCGATGACAAGAGTCTTGGAGCATTGTGATGACATTTTCATGGAGCATTGTGATGACATGGGCATGGAGATTTGTGATTACAGGGGCCATGGAGCATTTGATGACAAGGGCATGGACCATTGTGATGAAAATGGTCATGGAGCATTGTGATGAAAGGGGTCAAGGGGAAAATTGATGACAATGGCTATGGGGCATTTTGATGAATGTGGTCTTGGAGCACTGTGAGGCAAGTGTTCATGCAGCATTGTGATGAAAAGCGCATTGGAGCATTGTGATGACAAGGGCCAAGGAGCACTGTGATCAAATGGGTTATGGAGCATTGTGATGAAAGTGGTCATGGAACATTGTTAAGAAAGGGGACACGGAACATTGAGATAAAAGGGGTCATAGGACATTGTGATGACAAGGGCCATGGAGCATTGTGATGAAAGGGTTTATGGAACACTGTAATTACAGGAGCCATGGAGAATTGTGAAGATAAAGGCCATGGAACATTGTGATGACAGGCATCATGGAGCATTGTGATAAAAGGAGTCATGGATCATTGCGATGTCAGGGGTCATGTAGCATTGTGATGATAGAGGCATAGAGCATTGTGATGACAATGGTCATGGAGCATTGTGATGAAAGGGGACATGGAGCATTGAGATAAAAGGGGTCATGGGACATTGTGATGACAGGGGCCATGGAGCATTGTGATGAAAGGAATTATGGAGCACTGTAATTACAGTAGCCATGGAGAAATGTGAAGACAAAGGCCATGGAACATTGTGATGACAGGCATCATTGAGCATTGTGATGAAAGGGGTCATGGATCATTGCGATGTCAGGGGTTATGTAGCATTGTGATGACAATGGTCATGGAGCTTTGTGAAGAAAGTGGTCATGGAGCATTGTGATGAAAAGCACCATGGAGTATTGTGATGACAAGAGTCTTGGAGCATTGTGATGGCATTTTCATGGAGCATTGTGATGACATGGGCATGGAGATTTGTGATTACAGGGGCCATGGAGCATTTGATGACAAGGGCATGGACCATTGTGATGACAAGGGACACGGAGAAGTGTGATGAAAGTGGTCATGGAGCATTGTGATGAAAGGGGTCATGGATCATTGAGATTATAGGGTTCATGGAGCATTGTGATGGCAAGGGTCATGAAGCACTGTGATGACAGGGTTCATGGAGCATTGCGATGACAAGGGGCATGTAACATTGTGATAACCGGAGTCATGCGGCATTGTGATGACAGGGGGCATGGAGCATTGTGATTACAGGGATCATGGAGCATTGTGATGACAAAGGCATGGTGCATTGTGATGACCAAGCCATGGAGCATTGTGACGAAAGGGGTAATGGAGCATTGTGAGGAAAACTGTCATGGATCATTGTGATTACAGGGTTCATGGAGCATTGTGATGACAAGTGTCATGGAACTTTGAGATAAAGGGGGTCATCGGAAATTGTGATGACAAGGGCCAGGGAGCTTTGTGATGACAAGGGTCATGGAGCATTGTGATGACAGGAGTCATGGGGCACTGTGATGACAGTGGGCATGGAGCATTTTAATGAACGGGTTCATGAAGCACTGTGATTAGAGGCGACATGGAGCATTGTGATGACCAAGCCATGGAGCATTGTGATGAAAGGTGTCATGGAGCATTGTGATGACAAGAGTCCTGGAGCATTGTGATGGCATTTTCATGGAGCATTGGGATGACACGGGCATGGAGAATTGTGTTGAGAAGTGTGCTGGAGTATTGTGATGACAAGGGCATGGAGCCTTGTGATTGATTACAGGGGCCATAGAGCATTGTGATGACAAGGATATGGAACATTGTGATGAAAAGGGGCATGGAGCAATTTGATGAATGTGATACTGGAGCATTTTGATGAAAGGGGTCATGGATGTTTGTGATTACAGGGATCATGGAGCATTGTGATGGCAGGGGTCATGGGGCATTGTGAAGACAAGGGTCATGGAGCATTGTGATGGCAAGGGCCATGAGGCATTGTGATGACAGGAATCATGGGGCATAGTGATGACAGGGTGCGTGGAGCATTGTGATGAAAGTGGTCATGGAGCATTGTGATGACAGTGCTCATTGAGCATTGTGAGGACACGGTCATGGAGCCTTGTGATGAGATAACTTCTGGAGCATTTTGATGACAAGGGCCATGGAGCATTGGTGATGACATGACTTCTGGAGCATCGTGATGACAAGGGCATGGTGCATTGTGATGAGAAGTGGCATGGAGCACTGTGAAGAAAAGGGTAATGGAGCATTGTGCGGAAAGGTGTTATGGATCATTGTGATGACAGAGGTCATGGAGCATTGTGATGAAAGGGTCATTGTGCCTTGTTATGACAAGAGCCATGGAGTATTGTTTTTAAATGGGTTATGGAGCGTTGTGATGCAAGTGGTCATGGAGCATTGTGATGAAAAGCGCCATGGAGCATTGTGATGACACTGTCATGGAGAACTGGGATGACACGGGCATGGAGAATTGTGATGAGAAGAGTTCTGGAGCATTGTGATGACAGAGGCATGGAGCATTGTGATTACAGGGGCCATGGAGCATTGTGATGAAAGGTGTCATGGAGCATTGTGATTAAAGGGATCATGGGTCATTGTGATGACCAGGGCATGTAGCATTGTGATGACCATTGGCATGGAGCCTTGTGATGAATGGGATACTGGAGCATTGTGAGGAAACAGGCCATTGAGCATTGTGATGACAAGTGGCATGGAGCATTGTGATGAAAGTAGTATTGGAGCATTGTGAGGAAATGGTACATGGATCGTTGTGATTACAGGGATCATGGAGCATTGTGATGACAAGGGTCATGGTGCATTGTGATGACAGGTATCATGGAGCATTGTGATGAGAGGTTATTGGGCATTGTGATGACAGTGGTCATGGAGCATTGCGATGATAGGGGCAGGGAACATTGTGATGACAAAAGCCATGGAGCATTGCGATTACAGGGGTCATGGAACATTTTGATGATAGGGGCATGGAGCATTGTGATGACACTGCTCATAGACCATTGTGATGAAAGGGGTCATGGAGCTTTGAGATAAAATGGGTCATGGGACATTGTGACAACAAGGGTCATGGAGCATTTGATGACAAGGGAATGTAGCATTGTGATGACATGACTTCTGGAGCTTTTGGATGACAAGGGCATGGAGAATTGTGATTACAGGGGCCATGGAGCACTGTGATGACAACTGCATTCAGCATTGTGATGAAAAGAGGAGTGGAGCATTGTGACGAGAGGCGTACTGGAGAATTGTGAGGAAAGATGTCATGGATCATTGTGATTACAGCGATCATGGAGCATTGTGATGACAGGGTTCATGGAGCATTGTGATGAAAAGGGCCATGGAGCATTGTGATGATAGGGCCATGGAGAATTGTGATGACAATGGTCATGGAGCATAGTGATGAAAGGGGTCATGGAGCATTGAGGTAAAGTGGGTCATGGGACATTGTGATGACAAGGGCCATGGAGCATTGTGATCAAATGGGTTATGGAGCATTGTGATGAAAGTGGTCATGGAGCACTGAGATAAAAGGGGTCATGGGACATTGTAATGACAAGGGCCATGGAGCATTGTGATGAAAGAGTTCATGGAGCGTTGTGATGAAAGTGGTCATAGATAATTGTGATGAAATGCGCCATGGAGTATTGTGATGACAAGAGTCCTGGAGCATTGTGATGACATTTTTTCATGGAGCATTGTGATGACACGGGCATGGAGAATTGTGATGAGAAGAGTTCTGGAGCATTGTGATGACAAGGGCATGGAGCATTGTGATTACAAGGATCATGGAGCTTGTGATGACAAGGTTCATGGAGCATTGTGATGACAGAAGTCACATAGCATTATGATGACAAGGGCCATGGAGCATTGTGATGACAGGGGTGATGGGGCATTGTGATGAAAAGCACCATGGAGCATTGTGATTAGAGGGGTCCTGGGGCATTGTGATGACAAGTGGCATGGAGCCCTGTGATGAAAGGGGTACTGGAGCATTGTTAGGAAATGGGCCATGGAGCACTGTGATGACAAGTGCATGGAGCATTGTGATGACAAGTGGCATGGAGAATTGTGATGAAACGGTTAATGGAGCATTGTGAGGAAAGGTGTTATGGATCACTGTTATGACAGGGGTCATGGAGCTTTGAGATGACAACGGCCATGGAGCATTGTGATGACAGTGGTCACGGGGATTTGTGATGACAGTGGGCATGGAGCATTGTAATGAACGGGTTCATGGAGCAATGTGATTACATACGACATGGAGCATTGTGATGACAAAACCATGGAGTATTCTGATGAAAGGGGTCATGGAGCATTGTGATGAAAAGTTTCATTGGGCCTTGTTATGACAAGAGCCATGGAACATTGTGATTAAGTGGTTTATGGAGCGTTGTGATGAAAGTGGTCATGGAGCATTGTGATTACAGGGGCCATGGAGCATTGTGATGAAAGGTGTCATGGAGCATTGTGATGAAAGGGATCATGGATCATTGTGATTACAAGGGCAAGTAGCATTGTGATGAGCATTGGCATGCAGCCTTGAGATAAATGGGTGACTGGAGCGTTGTGAGGAAACGGGCCATTGAGCATTGCGATGGCAAGGGCATGGAACATTGTGATGACAAGTGGCATGGAGCATTGTGATGAAAGAGGTATTGGAGCATTGTGAGGAAATGGTACATGGATCATTGTGATTACAGGGATCAAAGAGCATTGTGATGACAAGGGTCATGGAGCATTGTGATGACAGGGTCATGGAGCATAGAGATGACAAGGGCCATGGAGAATAGTGATGACCGTGGTCATCTGTACTTGTGATAATAGGGGTCATGGAACACTGTGATTACAGGGGCCATGGAGCATTCTGATGACAAAGGCCATGGAACATTGTGATGACAGGCATCAAGGAGCATTGTGATGAAAGGGGTCAGGGATCACTGAGATGACAGGGGTCATGGAGCATTGTGATGATAGGGGCATTGAGCATTGTGATGACAATGGTCATAGACCATTGTGATAAAAGGGGTCATGGAGCATTGAGATAAAATGGGTCATGGGACATTGTGATGACAAGGATCGTTGAGCATTGTGATGAAAGGTGTCATGGAGCATTGTGATGACAAGGGCCATGGAACATTGTGATCAAATGGTTTATGGAACGGTGTGATGAAAGTGGTCATGGATCATTGTGATGACAAGTGTCCTGGAGCGTAGTGATGACATTTTCATGGAGCATTGTTATGACACAGGCATGGAGAATTGTGATGAGAAGAGTTCTGGAGCATTGAGATGACAAAGGTATGGAGCATTGTGATTACAGGGGCCATGGAACATTTGATGACAAGTGCATGGAGTATTGTGATGACAAAGGGCATGGAGCATTGTGATGAAAGCGGTACTAGAGAATTGTGATGACAGGGGTCATGGAGCATTGTGATGACAAGGGCCATGGAGCATTGTGATGACAGGGGTCATGGGGCATTGTGATGAAAGGGGGCATGGGACATTGTGATGACAGTGGGAATGGATCATTGTGATTACAGGGATCATGGAGCATTGTGATGACAGGGGCATGGGACATTGTGATGAAAGTGGTCATGGAGCATTGTGATGAAAGGGGTCAAGGGGAAAATTGATGACAATGGCTATGGGGCATTTTGATGAATGTGGTCATGGAGCACTGTGAGGCAAGTGGTCATGCAGCATTGTGATGAAAAGCACATTGGAGCATTGTGATGACAAGGGCCAAGGAGCATTGTGATCAAATGGGTTATGGAGCATTGTGAGGAAAGTGGTCATGGAACATTGTTAAGAAAGGGGACACGGAACATTGAGATAAAAGGGGTCATAGGACATTGTGATGACAAGGGCCATGGAGCATTGTGATGAAAGGGTTTATGGAACACTGTAATTACAGGAGCCATGGAGAATTGTGAAGATAAAGGCCATGGAACATTGTGATGACAGGCGTCATGGAGCATTGTGATGAAAGGGGTCATGGATCATTTCGATGTCAGGGGTCATGTAGCATTGTGATGACAATGGTCATGGAGCATTGTGAAGAAAGTGGTCATGGAGAATTGTGATGAAAAGTGCTATGGAGCATTGTGATGACAAGAGCCATGGAGCATTGTGATCAAATGGGTTATCGAGGATTGTGATGAATGTGGTCATGGAGGATTGTGATGAAAGGGGACATAGAGCATTGAGATAAAAGGGGTCAAGGGACATTGTGATGACAAGGGCCATGGAGCATTGTGATGAAAGGGGTCATGGAGCATTGTGATGAAAAGCACCATGGAGTATTGCGATGACAAGAGTCTTGGAGCATTGTGATGACATTTTCATGGAGCATTGTGATGACATGGGCATGGAGATTTGTGATCACAGGGGCCATGGAGCATTTGATGACAAGGGCATGGACCATTGTGATGAAAATGGTCATGGAGCATTGTGATGAAAGGGGTCAAGGGGAAAATTGATGACAATGGCTATGGGGCATTTTGATGAATGTGGTCTTGGAGCACTGTGAGGCAAGTGTTCATGCAGCATTGTGATGAAAAGCGCATTGGAGCATTGTGATGACAAGGGCCAAGGAGCACTGTGATCAAATGGGTTATGGAGCATTGTGATGAAAGTGGTCATGGAACATTGTTAAGAAAGGGGACACGGAACATTGAGATAAAAGGGGTCATAGGACATTGTGATGACAAGGGCCATGGAGCATTGTGATGAAAGGGTTTATGGAACACTGTAATTACAGGAGCCATGGAGAATTGTGAAGATAAAGGCCATGGAACATTGTGATGACAGGCATCATGGAGCATTGTGATAAAAGGAGTCATGGATCATTGCGATGTCAGGGGTCATGTAGCATTGTGATGATAGAGGCATAGAGCATTGTGATGACAATGGTCATGGAGCATTGTGATGAAAGGGGACATGGAGCAATGAGATAAAAGGGGTCATGGGACATTGTGATGACAGGGGCCATGGAGCATTGTGATGAAAGGAATTATGGAGCACTGTAATTACAGTAGCCATGGAGAAATGTGAAGACAAAGGCCATGGAACATTGTGATGACAGGCATCATTGAGCATTGTGATGAAAGGGGTCATGGATCATTGCGATGTCAGGGGTTATGTAGCATTGTGATGACAATGGTCATGGAGCTTTGTGAAGAAAGTGGTCATGGAGCATTGTGATGAAAAGCACCATGGAGTATTGTGATGACAAGAGTCTTGGAGCATTGTGATGGCATTTTCATGGAGCATTGTGATGACATGGGCATGGAGATTTGTGATTACAGGGGCCATGGAGCATTTGATGACAAGGGCATGGACCATTGTGATGACAAGGGACACGGAGAAGTGTGATGAAAGTGGTCATGGAGCATTGTGATGAAAGGGGTCATGGATCATTGAGATTATAGGGTTCATGGAGCATTGTGATGGCAAGGGTCATGAAGCACTGTGATGACAGGGTTCATGGAGCATTGCGATGACAAGGGGCATGTAACATTGTGATAACCGGAGTCATGCGGCATTGTGATGACAGGGGGCATGGAGCATTGTGATTACAGGGATCATGGAGCATTGTGATGACAAAGGCATAGTGCATTGTGATGACCAAGCCATGGAGCATTGTGACGAAAGGGGTAATGGAGCATTGTGAGGAAAACTGTCATGGATCATTGTGATTACAGGGTTCATGGAGCATTGTGATGACAAGTGTCATGGAACTTTGAGATAAAGGGGGTCATCGGAAATTGTGATGACAAGGGCCAGGGAGCTTTGTGATGACAAGGGTCATGGAGCATTGTGATGACAGGAGTCATGGGGCACTGTGATGACAGTGGGCATGGAGCATTTTAATGAACGGGTTCATGAAGCACTGTGATTAGAGGCGACATGGAGCATTGTGATGACCAAGCTATGGAGCATTGTGATGAAAGGTGTCATAGAGCATTGTGATGACAAGAGTCCTGGAGCATTGTGATGACATTTTCATGGAGCATTGGGATGACACGGGCATGGAGAATTGTGTTGAGAAGTGTGCTGGAGTATTGTGATGACAAGGGCATGGAGCCTTGTGATTGATTACAGGGGCCATAGAGCATTGTGATGACAAGGATATGGAACATTGTGATGAAAAGGGGCATGGAGCAATTTGATGAATGTGATACTGGAGCATTTTGATGAAAGGGGTCATGGATGTTTGTGATTACAGGGATCATGGAGCATTGTGATGGCAGGGGTCATGGGGCATTGTGAAGACAAGGGTCATGGAGCATTGTGATGGCAAGGGCCATGAGGCATTGTGATGACAGGAATCATGGGGCATAGTGATGACAGGGTGCGTGGAGCATTGTGATGAAAGTGGTCATGGAGCATTGTGATGACAGTGCTCATTGAGCATTGTGAGGACACGGTCATGGAGCCTTGTGATGAGATAACTTCTGGAGCATTTTGATGACAAGGGCCATGGAGCATTGGTGATGACATGACTTCTGGAGCATCGTGATGACAAGGGCATGGTGCATTGTGATGAGAAGTGGCATGGAGCACTGTGAAGAAAAGGGTAATGGAGCATTGTGCGGAAAGGTGTTATGGATCATTGTGATGACAGAGGTCATGGAGCATTGTGATGAAAGGGTCATTGTGCCTTGTTATGACAAGAGCCATGGAGTATTGTTATTAAATGGGTTATGGAGCGTTGTGATGCAAGTGGTCATGGAGCATTGTGATGAAAAGCGCCATGGAGCATTGTGATGACAAGAGTCCGCGAGCATTCTGATGACACTGTCATGGAGAACTGGGATGACACGGGCATGGAGAATTGTGATGAGAAGAGTTCTGGAGCATTGTGATGACAGAGGCATGGAGCATTGTGATTACAGGGGCCATGGAGCATTGTGATGAAAGGTGTCATGGAGCATTGTGATTAAAGGGATCATGGGTCATTGTGATGACCAGGGCATGTAGCATTGTGATGACCATTGGCATGGAGCCTTGTGATGAATGGGATACTGGAGCATTGTGAGGAAACAGGCCATTGAGCATTGTGATGACAAGTGGCATGGAGCATTGTGATGAAAGTAGTATTGGAGCATTGTGAGGAAATGGTACATGGATCGTTGTGATTACAGGGATCATGGAGCATTGTGATGACAAGGGTCATGGTGCATTGTGATGACAGGTATCATGGAGCATTGTGATGAGAGGTTATTGGGCATTGTGATGACAGTGGTCATGGAGCATTGCGATGATAGGGGCAGGGAACATTGTGATGACAAAAGCCATGGAGCATTGCGATTACAGGGGTCATGGAACATTTTGATGATAGGGGCATGGAGCATTGTGATGACACTGCTCATAGACCATTGTGATGAAAGGGGTCATGGAGCTTTGAGATAAAATGGGTCATGGGACATTGTGACAACAAGGGTCATGGAGCATTTGATGACAAGGGAATGTAGCATTGTGATGACATGACTTCTGGAGCTTTTGGATGACAAGGGCATGGAGAATTGTGATTACAGGGGCCATGGAGCATTGTGATGACAACTGCATTCAGCATTGTGATGAAAAGAGGAGTGGAGCATTGTGACGAGAGGCGTACTGGAGAATTGTGAGGAAAGATGTCATGGATCATTGTGATTACAGCGATCATGGAGCATTGTGATGACAGGGTTCATGGAGCATTGTGATGAAAAGGGCCATGGAGCATTGTGATGATAGGGCCATGGAGAATTGTGATGACAATGGTCATGGAGCATAGTGATGAAAGGGGTCATGGAGCATTGAGGTAAAGTGGGTCATGGGACATTGTGATGACAAGGGCCATGGAGCATTGTGATCAAATGGGTTATGGAGCATTGTGATGAAAGTGGTCATGGAGCACTGAGATAAAAGGGGTCATGGGACATTGTAATGACAAGGGCCATGGAGCATTGTGATGAAAGAGTTCATGGAGCGTTGTGATGAAAGTGGTCATAGATAATTGTGATGAAATGCGCCATGGAGTATTGTGATGACAAGAGTCCTGGAGCATTGTGATGACATTTTTTCATGGAGCATTGTGATGACACGGGCATGGAGAATTGTGATGAGAAGAGTTCTGGAGCATTGTGATGACAAGGGCATGGAGCATTGTGATTACAAGGATCATGGAGCTTGTGATGACAAGGTTCATGGAGCATTGTGATGACAGAAGTCACATAGCATTATGATGACAAGGGCCATGGAGCATTGTGATGACAGGGGTGATGGGGCATTGTGATGAAAAGCACCATGGAGCATTGTGATTAGAGGGGTCCTGGGGCATTGTGATGACAAGTGGCATGGAGCCCTGTGATGAAAGGGGTACTGGAGCATTGTTAGGAAATGGGCCATGGAGCACTGTGATGACAAGTGCATGGAGCATTGTGATGACAAGTGGCATGGAGAATTGTGATGAAACGGTTAATGGAGCATTGTGAGGAAAGGTGTTATGGATCACTGTTATGACATGGGTCATGGAGCTTTGAGATGACAACGGCCATGGAGCATTGTGATGACAGTGGTCACGGGGATTTGTGATGACAGTGGGCATGGAGCATTGTAATGAACGGGTTCATGGAGCAATGTGATTACATACGACATGGAGCATTGTGATGACAAAACCATGGAGTATTCTGATGAAAGGGGTCATGGAGCATTGTGATGAAAAGTTTCATTGGGCCTTGTTATGACAAGAGCCATGGAACATTGTGATTAAGTGGTTTATGGAGCGTTGTGATGAAAGTGGTCATGGAGCATTGTGATTACAGGGGCCATGGAGCATTGTGATGAAAGGTGTCATGGAGCATTGTGATGAAAGGGATCATGGATCATTGTGATTACAAGGGCAAGTAGCATTGTGATGAGCATTGGCATGCAGCCTTGAGATAAATGGGTGACTGGAGCGTTGTGAGGAAACGGGCCATTGAGCATTGCGATGGCAAGGGCATGGAACATTGTGATGACAAGTGGCATGGAGCATTGTGATGAAAGAGGTATTGGAGCATTGTGAGGAAATGGTACATGGATCATTGTGATTACAGGGATCAAAGAGCATTGTGATGACAAGGGTCATGGAGCATTGTGATGACAGGGTCATGGAGCATAGAGATGACAAGGGCCATGGAGAATAGTGATGACCGTGGTCATCTGTACTTGTGATAATAGGGGTCATGGAACACTGTGATTACAGGGGCCATGGAGCATTCTGATGACAAAGGCCATGGAACATTGTGATGACAGGCATCACGGAGCATTGTGATGAAAGGGGTCAGGGATCACTGAGATGACAGGGGTCATGGAGCATTGTGATGATAGGGGCATTGAGCATTGTGATGACAATGGTCATAGACCATTGTGATAAAAGGGGTCATGGAGCATTGAGATAAAATGGGTCATGGGACATTGTGATGACAAGGATCGTTGAGCATTGTGATGAAAGGTGTCATGGAGCATTGTGATGACAAGGGCCATGGAACATTGTGATCAAATGGTTTATGGAACGGTGTGATGAAAGTGGTCATGGATCATTGTGATGACAAGTGTCCTGGAGCGTAGTGATGACATTTTCATGGAGCATTGTTATGACACAGGCATGGAGAATTGTGATGAGAAGAGTTCTGGAGCATTGAGATGACAAAGGTATGGAGCATTGTGATTACAGGGGCCATGGAACATTTGATGACAAGTGCATGGAGTATTGTGATGACAAAGGGCATGGAGCATTGTGATGAAAGCGGTACTAGAGAATTGTGATGACAGGGGTCATGGAGCATTGTGATGACAAGGGCCATGGAGCATTGTGATGACAGGGGTCATGGGGCATTGTGATGAAAGGGGGCATGGGACATTGTGATGACAGTGGGAATGGATCATTGTGATTACAGGGATCATGGAGCATTGTGATGACAGGGGCATGGGACATTGTGATGAAAGTGGTCATGGAGCATTGTGATGAAAGGGGTCAAGGGGAAAATTGATGACAATGGCTATGGGGCATTTTGATGAATGTGGTCATGGAGCACTGTGAGGCAAGTGGTCATGCAGCATTGTGATGAAAAGCACATTGGAGCATTGTGATGACAAGGGCCAAGGAGCATTGTGATCAAATGGGTTATGGAGCATTGTGAGGAAAGTGGTCATGGAACATTGTTAAGAAAGGGGACACGGAACATTGAGATAAAAGGGGTCATAGGACATTGTGATGACAAGGGCCATGGAGCATTGTGATGAAAGGGTTTATGGAACACTGTAATTACAGGAGCCATGGAGAATTGTGAAGATAAAGGCCATGGAACATTGTGATGACAGGCGTCATGGAGCATTGTGATGAAAGGGGTCATGGATCATTTCGATGTCAGGGGTCATGTAGCATTGTGATGACAATGGTCATGGAGCATTGTGAAGAAAGTGGTCATGGAGAATTGTGATGAAAAGTGCTATGGAGCATTGTGATGACAAGAGCCATGGAGCATTGTGATCAAATGGGTTATCGAGGATTGTGATGAATGTGGTCATGGAGGATTGTGATGAAAGGGGACATAGAGCATTGAGATAAAAGGGGTCAAGGGACATTGTGATGACAAGGGCCATGGAGCATTGTGATGAAAGGGGTCATGGAGCATTGTGATGAAAAGCACCATGGAGTATTGCGATGACAAGAGTCTTGGAGCATTGTGATGACATTTTCATGGAGCATTGTGATGACATGGGCATGGAGATTTGTGATTACAGGGGCCATGGAGCATTTGATGACAAGGGCATGGACCATTGTGATGAAAATGGTCATGGAGCATTGTGATGAAAGGGGTCAAGGGGAAAATTGATGACAATGGCTATGGGGCATTTTGATGAATGTGGTCTTGGAGCACTGTGAGGCAAGTGTTCATGCAGCATTGTGATGAAAAGCGCATTGGAGCATTGTGATGACAAGGGCCAAGGAGCACTGTGATCAAATGGGTTATGGAGCATTGTGATGAAAGTGGTCATGGAACATTGTTAAGAAAGGGGACACGGAACATTGAGATAAAAGGGGTCATAGGACATTGTGATGACAAGGGCCATGGAGCATTGTGATGAAAGGGTTTATGGAACACTGTAATTACAGGAGCCATGGAGAATTGTGAAGATAAAGGCCATGGAACATTGTGATGACAGGCATCATGGAGCATTGTGATAAAAGGAGTCATGGATCATTGCGATGTCAGGGGTCATGTAGCATTGTGATGATAGAGGCATAGAGCATTGTGATGACAATGGTCATGGAGCATTGTGATGAAAGGGGACATGGAGCATTGAGATAAAAGGGGTCATGGGACATTGTGATGACAGGGGCCATGGAGCATTGTGATGAAAGGAATTATGGAGCACTGTAATTACAGTAGCCATGGAGAAATGTGAAGACAAAGGCCATGGAACATTGTGATGACAGGCATCATTGAGCATTGTGATGAAAGGGGTCATGGATCATTGCGATGTCAGGGGTTATGTAGCATTGTGATGACAATGGTCATGGAGCTTTGTGAAGAAAGTGGTCATGGAGCATTGTGATGAAAAGCACCATGGAGTATTGTGATGACAAGAGTCTTGGAGCATTGTGATGGCATTTTCATGGAGCATTGTGATGACATGGGCATGGAGATTTGTGATTACAGGGGCCATGGAGCATTTGATGACAAGGGCATGGACCATTGTGATGACAAGGGACACGGAGAAGTGTGATGAAAGTGGTCATGGAGCATTGTGATGAAAGGGGTCATGGATCATTGAGATTATAGGGTTCATGGAGCATTGTGATGGCAAGGGTCATGAAGCACTGTGATGACAGGGTTCATGGAGCATTGCGATGACAAGGGGCATGTAACATTGTGATAACCGGAGTCATGCGGCATTGTGATGACAGGGGGCATGGAGCATTGTGATTACAGGGATCATGGAGCATTGTGATGACAAAGGCATGGTGCATTGTGATGACCAAGCCATGGAGCATTGTGACGAAAGGGGTAATGGAGCATTGTGAGGAAAACTGTCATGGATCATTGTGATTACAGGGTTCATGGAGCATTGTGATGACAAGTGTCATGGAACTTTGAGATAAAGGGGGTCATCGGAAATTGTGATGACAAGGGCCAGGGAGCTTTGTGATGACAAGGGTCATGGAGCATTGTGATGACAGGAGTCATGGGGCACTGTGATGACAGTGGGCATGGAGCATTTTAATGAACGGGTTCATGAAGCACTGTGATTAGAGGCGACATGGAGCATTGTGATGACCAAGCCATGGAGCATTGTGATGAAAGGTGTCATGGAGCATTGTGATGACAAGAGTCCTGGAGCATTGTGATGGCATTTTCATGGAGCATTGGGATGACACGGGCATGGAGAATTGTGTTGAGAAGTGTGCTGGAGTATTGTGATGACAAGGGCATGGAGCCTTGTGATTGATTACAGGGGCCATAGAGCATTGTGATGACAAGGATATGGAACATTGTGATGAAAAGGGGCATGGAGCAATTTGATGAATGTGATACTGGAGCATTTTGATGAAAGGGGTCATGGATGTTTGTGATTACAGGGATCATGGAGCATTGTGATGGCAGGGGTCATGGGGCATTGTGAAGACAAGGGTCATGGAGCATTGTGATGGCAAGGGCCATGAGGCATTGTGATGACAGGAATCATGGGGCATAGTGATGACAGGGTGCGTGGAGCATTGTGATGAAAGTGGTCATGGAGCATTGTGATGACAGTGCTCATTGAGCATTGTGAGGACACGGTCATGGAGCCTTGTGATGAGATAACTTCTGGAGCATTTTGATGACAAGGGCCATGGAGCATTGGTGATGACATGACTTCTGGAGCATCGTGATGACAAGGGCATGGTGCATTGTGATGAGAAGTGGCATGGAGCACTGTGAAGAAAAGGGTAATGGAGCATTGTGCGGAAAGGTGTTATGGATCATTGTGATGACAGAGGACATGGAGCATTGTGATGAAAGGGTCATTGTTCCTTGTTATGACAAGAGCCATGGAGTATTGTTTTTAAATGGGTTATGGAGCGTTGTGATGCAAGTGGTCATGGAGCATTGTGATGAAAAGCGCCATGGAGCATTGTGATGACACTGTCATGGAGAACTGGGATGACACGGGCATGGAGAATTGTGATGAGAAGAGTTCTGGAGCATTGTGATGACAGAGGCATGGAGCATTGTGATTACAGGGGCCATGGAGCATTGTGATGAAAGGTGTCATGGAGCATTGTGATTAAAGGGATCATGGGTCATTGTGATGACCAGGGCATGTAGCATTGTGATGACCATTGGCATGGAGCCTTGTGATGAATGGGATACTGGAGCATTGTGAGGAAACAGGCCATTGAGCATTGTGATGACAAGTGGCATGGAGCATTGTGATGAAAGTAGTATTGGAGCATTGTGAGGAAATGGTACATGGATCGTTGTGATTACAGGGATCATGGAGCATTGTGATGACAAGGGTCATGGTGCATTGTGATGACAGGTATCATGGAGCATTGTGATGAGAGGTTATTGGGCATTGTGATGACAGTGGTCATGGAGCATTGCGATGATAGGGGCAGGGAACATTGTGATGACAAAAGCCATGGAGCATTGCGATTACAGGGGTCATGGAACATTTTGATGATAGGGGCATGGAGCATTGTGATGACACTGCTCATAGACCATTGTGATGAAAGGGGTCATGGAGCTTTGAGATAAAATGGGTCATGGGACATTGTGACAACAAGGGTCATGGAGCATTTGATGACAAGGGAATGTAGCATTGTGATGACATGACTTCTGGAGCTTTTGGATGACAAGGGCATGGAGAATTGTGATTACAGGGGCCATGGAGCATTGTGATGACAACTGCATTCAGCATTGTGATGAAAAGAGGAGTGGAGCATTGTGACGAGAGGCGTACTGGAGAATTGTGAGGAAAGATGTCATGGACCATTGTGATTACAGCGATCATGGAGCATTGTGATGACAGGGTTCATGGAGCATTGTGATGAAAAGGGCCATGGAGCATTGTGATCACAGGGGTCATGGAGCATTGTGATGATAGGGCCATGGAGAATTGTGATGACAATGGTCATGGAGCATAGTGATGAAAGGGGTCATGGAGCATTGAGGTAAAGTGGGTCATGGGACATTGTGATGACAAGGGCCATGGAGCATTGTGATCAAATGGGTTATGGAGCATTGTGATGAAAGTGGTCATGGAGCACTGAGATAAAAGGGGTCATGGGACATTGTAATGACAAGGGCCATGGAGCATTGTGATGAAAGAGTTCATGGAGCGTTGTGATGAAAGTGGTCATAGATAATTGTGATGAAATGCGCCATGGAGTATTGTGATGACAAGAGTCCTGGAGCATTGTGATGACATTTTTTCATGGAGCATTGTGATGACACGGGCATGGAGAATTGTGATGAGAAGAGTTCTGGAGCATTGTGATGACAAGGGCATGGAGCATTGTGATTACAAGGATCATGGAGCTTGTGATGACAAGGTTCATGGAGCATTGTGATGACAGAAGTCACATAGCATTATGATGACAAGGGCCATGGAGCATTGTGATGACAGGGGTGATGGGGCATTGTGATGAAAAGCACCATGGAGCATTGTGATTAGAGGGGTCCTGGGGCATTGTGATGACAAGTGGCATGGAGCCCTGTGATGAAAGGGGTACTGGAGCATTGTTAGGAAATGGGCCATGGAGCACTGTGATGACAAGTGCATGGAGCATTGTGATGACAAGTGGCATGGAGAATTGTGATGAAACGGTTAATGGAGCATTGTGAGGAAAGGTGTTATGGATCACTGTTATGACAGGGGTCATGGAGCTTTGAGATGACAACGGCCATGGAGCATTGTGATGACAGTGGTCACGGGGATTTGTGATGACAGTGGGCATGGAGCATTGTAATGAACGGGTTCAGGGAGCAATGTGATTACATACGACATGGAGCATTGTGATGACAAAACCATGGAGTATTCTGATGAAAGGGGTCATGGAGCATTGTGATGAAAAGTTTCATTGGGCCTTGTTATGACAAGAGCCATGGAACATTGTGATTAAGTGGTTTATGGAGCGTTGTGATGAAAGTGGTCATGGAGCATTGTGATTACAGGGGCCATGGAGCATTGTGATGAAAGGTGTCATGGAGCATTGTGATGAAAGGGATCATGGATCATTGTGATTACAAGGGCAAGTAGCATTGTGATGAGCATTGGCATGCAGCCTTGAGATAAATGGGTGACTGGAGCGTTGTGAGGAAACGGGCCATTGAGCATTGCGATGGCAAGGGCATGGAACATTGTGATGACAAGTGGCATGGAGCATTGTGATGAAAGAGGTATTGGAGCATTGTGAGGAAATGGTACATGGATCATTGTGATTACAGGGATCAAAGAGCATTGTGATGACAAGGGTCATGGAGCATTGTGATGACAGGGTCATGGAGCATAGAGATGACAAGGGCCATGGAGAATAGTGATGACCGTGGTCATCTGTACTTGTGATAATAGGGGTCATGGAACACTGTGATTACAGGGGCCATGGAGCATTCTGATGACAAAGGCCATGGAACATTGTGATGACAGGCATCAAGGAGCATTGTGATGAAAGGGGTCAGGGATCACTGAGATGACAGGGGTCATGGAGCATTGTGATGATAGGGGCATTGAGCATTGTGATGACAATGGTCATAGACCATTGTGATAAAAGGGGTCATGGAGCATTGAGATAAAATGGGTCATGGGACATTGTGATGACAAGGATCGTTGAGCATTGTGATGAAAGGTGTCATGGAGCATTGTGATGACAAGGGCCATGGAACATTGTGATCAAATGGTTTATGGAACGGTGTGATGAAAGTGGTCATGGATCATTGTGATGACAAGTGTCCTGGAGCGTAGTGATGACATTTTCATGGAGCATTGTTATGACACAGGCATGGAGAATTGTGATGAGAAGAGTTCTGGAGCATTGAGATGACAAAGGTATGGAGCATTGTGATTACAGGGGCCATGGAACATTTGATGACAAGTGCATGGAGTATTGTGATGACAAAGGGCATGGAGCATTGTGATGAAAGCGGTACTAGAGAATTGTGATGACAGGGGTCATGGAGCATTGTGATGACAAGGGCCATGGAGCATTGTGATGACAGGGGTCATGGGGCATTGTGATGAAAGGGGGCATGGGACATTGTGATGACAGTGGGAATGGATCATTGTGATTACAGGGATCATGGAGCATTGTGATGACAGGGGCATGGGACATTGTGATGAAAGTGGTCATGGAGCATTGTGATGAAAGGGGTCAAGGGGAAAATTGATGACAATGGCTATGGGGCATTTTGATGAATGTGGTCATGGAGCACTGTGAGGCAAGTGGTCATGCAGCATTGTGATGAAAAGCACATTGGAGCATTGTGATGACAAGGGCCAAGGAGCATTGTGATCAAATGGGTTATGGAGCATTGTGAGGAAAGTGGTCATGGAACATTGTTAAGAAAGGGGACACGGAACATTGAGATAAAAGGGGTCATAGGACATTGTGATGACAAGGGCCATGGAGCATTGTGATGAAAGGGTTTATGGAACACTGTAATTACAGGAGCCATGGAGAATTGTGAAGATAAAGGCCATGGAACATTGTGATGACAGGCGTCATGGAGCATTGTGATGACAATGATCATGGAGCATTGTGAAGAAAGTGGTCATGGAGAATTGTGATGAAAAGTGCTATGGAGCATTGTGATGACAAGAGCCATGGAGCATTGTGATCAAATGGGTTATCGAGGATTGTGATGAATGTGGTCATGGAGGATTGTGATGAAAGGGGACATAGAGCATTGAGATAAAAGGGGTCAAGGGACATTGTGATGACAAGGGCCATGGAGCATTGTGATGAAAGGGGTCATGGAGCATTGTGATGAAAAGCACCATGGAGTATTGCGATGACAAGAGTCTTGGAGCATTGTGATGACATTTTCATGGAGCATTGTGATGACATGGGCATGGAGATTTGTGATCACAGGGGCCATGGAGCATTTGATGACAAGGGCATGGACCATTGTGATGAAAATGGTCATGGAGCATTGTGATGAAAGGGGTCAAGGGGAAAATTGATGACAATGGCTATGGGGCATTTTGATGAATGTGGTCTTGGAGCACTGTGAGGCAAGTGTTCATGCAGCATTGTGATGAAAAGCGCATTGGAGCATTGTGATGACAAGGGCCAAGGAGCACTGTGATCAAATGGGTTATGGAGCATTGTGATGAAAGTGGTCATGGAACATTGTTAAGAAAGGGGACACGGAACATTGAGATAAAAGGGGTCATAGGACATTGTGATGACAAGGGCCATGGAGCATTGTGATGAAAGGGTTTATGGAACACTGTAATTACAGGAGCCATGGAGAATTGTGAAGATAAAGGCCATGGAACATTGTGATGACAGGCATCATGGAGCATTGTGATAAAAGGAGTCATGGATCATTGCGATGTCAGGGGTCATGTAGCATTGTGATGATAGAGGCATAGAGCATTGTGATGACAATGGTCATGGAGCATTGTGATGAAAGGGGACATGGAGCAATGAGATAAAAGGGGTCATGGGACATTGTGATGACAGGGGCCATGGAGCATTGTGATGAAAGGAATTATGGAGCACTGTAATTACAGTAGCCATGGAGAAATGTGAAGACAAAGGCCATGGAACATTGTGATGACAGGCATCATTGAGCATTGTGATGAAAGGGGTCATGGATCATTGCGATGTCAGGGGTTATGTAGCATTGTGATGACAATGGTCATGGAGCTTTGTGAAGAAAGTGGTCATGGAGCATTGTGATGAAAAGCACCATGGAGTATTGTGATGACAAGAGTCTTGGAGCATTGTGATGGCATTTTCATGGAGCATTGTGATGACATGGGCATGGAGATTTGTGATTACAGGGGCCATGGAGCATTTGATGACAAGGGCATGGACCATTGTGATGACAAGGGACACGGAGAAGTGTGATGAAAGTGGTCATGGAGCATTGTGATGAAAGGGGTCATGGATCATTGAGATTATAGGGTTCATGGAGCATTGTGATGGCAAGGGTCATGAAGCACTGTGATGACAGGGTTCATGGAGCATTGCGATGACAAGGGGCATGTAACATTGTGATAACCGGAGTCATGCGGCATTGTGATGACAGGGGGCATGGAGCATTGTGATTACAGGGATCATGGAGCATTGTGATGACAAAGGCATAGTGCATTGTGATGACCAAGCCATGGAGCATTGTGACGAAAGGGGTAATGGAGCATTGTGAGGAAAACTGTCATGGATCATTGTGATTACAGGGTTCATGGAGCATTGTGATGACAAGTGTCATGGAACTTTGAGATAAAGGGGGTCATCGGAAATTGTGATGACAAGGGCCAGGGAGCTTTGTGATGACAAGGGTCATGGAGCATTGTGATGACAGGAGTCATGGGGCACTGTGATGACAGTGGGCATGGAGCATTTTAATGAACGGGTTCATGAAGCACTGTGATTAGAGGCGACATGGAGCATTGTGATGACCAAGCTATGGAGCATTGTGATGAAAGGTGTCATAGAGCATTGTGATGACAAGAGTCCTGGAGCATTGTGATGACATTTTCATGGAGCATTGGGATGACACGGGCATGGAGAATTGTGTTGAGAAGTGTGCTGGAGTATTGTGATGACAAGGGCATGGAGCCTTGTGATTGATTACAGGGGCCATAGAGCATTGTGATGACAAGGATATGGAACATTGTGATGAAAAGGGGCATGGAGCAATTTGATGAATGTGATACTGGAGCATTTTGATGAAAGGGGTCATGGATGTTTGTGATTACAGGGATCATGGAGCATTGTGATGGCAGGGGTCATGGGGCATTGTGAAGACAGGAATCATGGGGCATAGTGATGACAGGGTGCGTGGAGCATTGTGATGAAAGTGGTCATGGAGCATTGTGATGACAGTGCTCATTGAGCATTGTGAGGACACGGTCATGGAGCCTTGTGATGAGATAACTTCTGGAGCATTTTGATGACAAGGGCCATGGAGCATTGGTGATGACATGACTTCTGGAGCATCGTGATGACAAGGGCATGGTGCATTGTGATGAGAAGTGGCATGGAGCACTGTGAAGAAAAGGGTAATGGAGCATTGTGCGGAAAGGTGTTATGGATCATTGTGATGACAAGGGTCATGGAGCATTGTGATGACAGGAGTCATGGGGCACTGTGATGACAGTGGGCATGGAGCATTTTAATGAACGGGTTCATGAAGCACTGTGATTAGAGGCGACATGGAGCATTGTGATGACCAAGCTATGGAGCATTGTGATGAAAGGTGTCATGGAGCATTGTGATGACAAGAGTCCTGGAGCATTGTGATGACATTTTCATGGAGCATTGGGATGACACGGGCATGGAGAATTGTGTTGAGAAGTGTGCTGGAGTATTGTGATGACAAGGGCATGGAGCCTTGTGATTGATTACAGGGGCCATAGAGCATTGTGATGACAAGGATATGGAACATTGTGATGAAAAGGGGCATGGAGCAATTTGATGAATGTGATACTGGAGCATTTTGATGAAAGGGGTCATGGATGTTTGTGATTACAGGGATCATGGAGCATTGTGATGGCAGGGGTCATGGGGCATTGTGAAGACAAGGGTCATGGAGCATTGTGATGGCAAGGGCCATGAGGCATTGTGATGACAGGAATCATGGGGCATAGTGATGACAGGGTGCGTGGAGCATTGTGATGAAAGTGGTCATGGAGCATTGTGATGACAGTGCTCATTGAGCATTGTGAGGACACGGTCATGGAGCCTTGTGATGAGATAACTTCTGGAGCATTTTGATGACAAGGGCCATGGAGCATTGGTGATGACATGACTTCTGGAGCATCGTGATGACAAGGGCATGGTGCATTGTGATGAGAAGTGGCATGGAGCACTGTGAAGAAAAGGGTAATGGAGCATTGTGCGGAAAGGTGTTATGGATCATTGTGATGACAGAGGTCATGGAGCATTGTGATGAAAGGGTCATTGTGCCTTGTTATGACAAGAGCCATGGAGTATTGTTATTAAATGGGTTATGGAGCGTTGTGATGCAAGTGGTCATGGAGCATTGTGATGAAAAGCGCCATGGAGCATTGTGATGACAAGAGTCCAGGAGCATTCTGATGAGACTGTCATGGAGAACTGGGATGACACGGGCATGGAGAATTGTGATGAGAAGAGTTCTGCAGCATTGTGATGACAGAGGCATGGAGCATTGTGATTACAGGGGCCATGGAGCATTGTGATGACAGGGGTCATGGGGCATTGTGATGAAAGGGGGCATGGGACATTGTGATGACAGTGGGAAATGATCATTGTGATTACAGGGATCATGGAGCATTGTGATGACAGGGGCCATGGAACATTGTGATCAAATGGGTTATGGAACGGTGTGATGAAAGTGGTCATGGATCATTGTGATGACAAGTGTCCTGGAGCGTAGTGATGACATTTTCATGGAGCATTGTTATGACACAGGCATGGAGAATTGTGATGAGAAGAGTTCTGGAGCATTGAGATGACAAAGGTATGGAGCATTGTGATTACAGGGGCCATGGAACATTTGATGACAAGTGCATGGAGTATTGTGATGACAAAGGGCATGGAGCATTGTGATGAAAGCGGTACTAGAGAATTGTGATGACAGGGGTCATGGAGCATTGTGATGACAAGGGCCATGGAGCATTGTGATGACAGGGGTCATGGGGCATTGTGATGAAAGGGGGCATGGGACATTGTGATGACAGTGGGAATGGATCACTGTGATTACAGGGATCATGGAGCATTGTGATGACAGGGGCATGGGACATTGTGATGAAAGTGGTCATGGAGCATTGTGATGAAAGGGGTCAAGGGGAAAATTGATGACAATGGCTATGGGGCATTTTGATGAATGTGGTCATGGAGCACTGTGAGGCAAGTGGTCATGCAGCATTGTGATGAAAAGCACATTGGAGCATTGTGATGACAAGGGCCAAGGAGCATTGTGATCAAATGGGTTATGGAGCATTGTGAGGAAAGTGGTCATGGAACATTGTTAAGAAAGGGGACACGGAACATTGAGATAAAAGGGGTCATAGGACATTGTGATGACAAGGGCCATGGAGCATTGTGATGAAAGGGTTTATGGAACACTGTAATTACAGGAGCCATGGAGAATTGTGAAGATAAAGGCCATGGAACATTGTGATGACAGGCGTCATGGAGCATTGTGATGAAAGGGGTCATGGATCATTTCGATGTCAGGGGTCATGTAGCATTGTGATGACAATGGTCATGGAGCATTGTGAAGAAAGTGGTCATGGAGAATTGTGATGAAAAGTGCTATGGAGCATTGTGATGACAAGAGCCATGGAGCATTGTGATCAAATGGGTTATCGAGGATTGTGATGAATGTGGTCATGGAGGATTGTGATGAAAGGGGACATAGAGCATTGAGATAAAAGGGGTCAAGGGACATTGTGATGACAAGGGCCATGGAGCATTGTGATGAAAGGGGTCATGGAGCATTGTGATGAAAAGCACCATGGAGTATTGCGATGACAAGAGTCTTGGAGCATTGTGATGACATTTTCATGGAGCATTGTGATGACATGGGCATGGAGATTTGTGATTACAGGGGCCATGGAGCATTTGATGACAAGGGCATGGACCATTGTGATGAAAATGGTCATGGAGCATTGTGATGAAAGGGGTCAAGGGGAAAATTGATGACAATGGCTATGGGGCATTTTGATGAATGTGGTCTTGGAGCACTGTGAGGCAAGTGTTCATGCAGCATTGTGATGAAAAGCGCATTGGAGCATTGTGATGACAAGGGCCAAGGAGCACTGTGATCAAATGGGTTATGGAGCATTGTGATGAAAGTGGTCATGGAACATTGTTAAGAAAGGGGACACGGAACATTGAGATAAAAGGGGTCAGAGGACATTGTGATGACAAGGGCCATGGAGCATTGTGATGAAAGGGTTTATGGAACACTGTAATTACAGGAGCCATGGAGAATTGTGAAGATAAAGGCCATGGAACATTGTGATGACAGGCATCATGGAGCATTGTGATAAAAGGAGTCATGGATCATTGCGATGTCAGGGGTCATGTAGCATTGTGATGATAGAGGCATAGAGCATTGTGATGACAATGGTCATGGAGCATTGTGATGAAAGGGGACATGGAGCATTGAGATAAAAGGGGTCATGGGACATTGTGATGACAGGGGCCATGGAGCATTGTGATGAAAGGAATTATGGAGCACTGTAATTACAGTAGCCATGGAGAAATGTGAAGACAAAGGCCATGGAACATTGTGATGACAGGCATCATTGAGCATTGTGATGAAAGGGGTCATGGATCATTGCGATGTCAGGGGTTATGTAGCATTGTGATGACAATGGTCATGGAGCTTTGTGAAGAAAGTGGTCATGGAGCATTGTGATGAAAAGCACCATGGAGTATTGTGATGACAAGAGTCTTGGAGCATTGTGATGGCATTTTCATGGAGCATTGTGATGACATGGGCATGGAGATTTGTGATTACAGGGGCCATGGAGCATTTGATGACAAGGGCATGGACCATTGTGATGACAAGGGACACGGAGAAGTGTGATGAAAGTGGTCATGGAGCATTGTGATGAAAGGGGTCATGGATCATTGAGATTATAGGGTTCATGGAGCATTGTGATGGCAAGGGTCATGAAGCACTGTGATGACAGGGTTCATGGAGCATTGCGATGACAAGGGGCATGTAACATTGTGATAACCGGAGTCATGTGGCATTGTGATGACAGGGGGCATGGAGCATTGTGATGAAAAGCGGCATGGATCATTGTGATGAAAGGCGTCCTGGAGCATTGTGAGGAAAGGGGTCATGGATCATTGTGATTACAGGGATCATGGAGCATTGTGATGACAAAGGCATGGTGCATTGTGATGACCAAGCCATGGAGCATTGTGACGAAAGGGGTAATGGAGCATTGTGAGGAAAACTGTCATGGATCATTGTGATTACAGGGTTCATGGAGCATTGTGATGACAAGTGTCATGGAACTTTGAGATAAAGGGGGTCATCGGAAATTGTGATGACAAGGGCCAGGGAGCTTTGTGATGACAAGGGTCATGGAGCATTGTGATGACAGGAGTCATGGGGCACTGTGATGACAGTGGGCATGGAGCATTTTAATGAACGGGTTCATGAAGCACTGTGATTAGAGGCGACATGGAGCATTGTGATGACCAAGCCATGGAGCATTGTGATGAAAGGTGTCATGGAGCATTGTGATGACAAGAGTCCTGGAGCATTGTGATGACATTTTCATGGAGCATTGGGATGACACGGGCATGGAGAATTGTGTTGAGAAGTGTGCTGGAGTATTGTGATGACAAGGGCATGGAGCCTTGTGATTGATTACAGGGGCCATAGAGCATTGTGATGACAAGGATATGGAACATTGTGATGAAAAGGGGCATGGAGCAATTTGATGAATGTGATACTGGAGCATTTTGATGAAAGGGGTCATGGATGTTTGTGATTACAGGGATCATGGAGCATTGTGATGGCAGGGGTCATGGGGCATTGTGAAGACAAGGGTCATGGAGCATTGTGATGGCAAGGGCCATGAGGCATTGTGATGACAGGAATCATGGGGCATAGTGATGACAGGGTGCGTGGAGCATTGTGATGAAAGTGGTCATGGAGCATTGTGATGACAGTGCTCATTGAGCATTGTGAGGACACGGTCATGGAGCCTTGTGATGAGATAACTTCTGGAGCATTTTGATGACAAGGGCCATGGAGCATTGGTGATGACATGACTTCTGGAGCATCGTGATGACAAGGGCATGGTGCATTGTGATGAGAAGTGGCATGGAGCACTGTGAAGAAAAGGGTAATGGAGCATTGTGCAGAAAGGTGTTATGGATCATTGTGATGACAGAGGTCATGGAGCATTGTGATGAAAGGGTCATTGTGCCTTGTTATGACAAGAGCCATGGAGTATTGTTTTTAAATGGGTTATGGAGCATTGTGATGCAAGTGGGCATGGAGCATTGTGATGAAAAGCGCCATGGAGCATTGTGATGACACTGTCATGGAGAACTGGGATGACACGGGCATGGAGAATTGTGATGAGAAGAGTTCTGGAGCATTGTGATGACAGAGGCATGGAGCATTGTGATTACAGGGGCCATGGAGCATTGTGATGAAAGGTGTCATGGAGCATTGTGATTAAAGGGATCATGGGTCATTGTGATGACCAGGGCATGTAGCATTGTGATGACCATTGGCATGGAGCCTTGTGATGAATGGGATACTGGAGCATTGTGAGGAAACAGGCCATTGAGCATTGTGATGACAAGTGGCATGGAGCATTGTGATGAAAGTAGTATTGGAGCATTGTGAGGAAATGGTACATGGATCGTTGTGATTACAGGGATCATGGAGCATTGTGATGACAAGGGTCATGGTGCATTGTGATGACAGGTATCATGGAGCATTGTGATGAGAGGTTATTGGGCATTGTGATGACAGTGGTCATGGAGCATTGCGATGATAGGGGCAGGGAACATTGTGATGACAAAAGCCATGGAGCATTGCGATTACAGGGGTCATGGAACATTTTGATGATAGGGGCATGGAGCATTGTGATGACACTGCTCATAGACCATTGTGATGAAAGGGGTCATGGAGCTTTGAGATAAAATGGGTCATGGGACATTGTGACAACAAGGGTCATGGAGCATTTGATGACAAGGGAATGTAGCATTGTGATGACATGACTTCTGGAGCTTTTGGATGACAAGGGCATGGAGAATTGTGATTACAGGGGCCATGGAGCATTGTGATGACAACTGCATTCAGCATTGTGATGAAAAGAGGAGTGGAGCATTGTGACGAGAGGCGTACTGGAGAATTGTGAGGAAAGATGTCATGGATCATTGTGATTACAGCGATCATGGAGCATTGTGATGACAGGGTTCATGGAGCATTGTGATGAAAAGGGCCATGGAGCATTGTGATGATAGGGCCATGGAGAATTGTGATGACAATGGTCATGGAGCATAGTGATGAAAGGGGTCATGGAGCATTGAGGTAAAGTGGGTCATGCGACATTGTGATGACAAGGGCCATGGAGCATTGTGATCAAATGGGTTATGGAACATTGTGATGAAAGTGGTCATGGAGCACTGAGATAAAAGGGGTCATGGGACATTGTAATGACAAGGGCCATGGAGCATTGTGATGAAAGAGTTCATGGAGCGTTGTGATGAAAGTGGTCATAGATAATTGTGATGAAATGCGCCATGGAGTATTGTGATGACAAGAGTCCTGGAGCATTGTGATGACATTTTCATGGAGCATTGTGATGACACGGGCATGGAGAATTGTGATGAGAAGAGTTCTGGAGCATTGTGATGACAAGGGCATGGAGCATTGTGATTACAAGGATCATGGAGCTTGTGATGACAAGGTTCATGGAGCATTGTGATGACAGAAGTCACATAGCATTATGATGACAAGGGCCATGGAGCATTGTGATGACAGGGGTGATGGGGCATTGTGATGAAAAGCACCATGGAGCATTGTGATTAGAGGGGTCCTGGGGCATTGTGATGACAAGTGGCATGGAGCCCTGTGATGAAAGGGGTACTGGAGCATTGTTAGGAAATGGGCCATGGAGCACTGTGATGACAAGTGCATGGAGCATTGTGATGACAAGTGGCATGGAGAATTGTGATGAAACGGTTAATGGAGCATTGTGAGGAAAGGTGTTATGGATCACTGTTATGACAGGGGTCATGGAGCTTTGAGATGACAACGGCCATGGAGCATTGTGATGACAGTGGTCACGGGGATTTGTGATGACAGTGGGCATGGAGCATTGTAATGAACGGGTTCATGGAGCAATGTGATTACATACGACATGGAGCATTGTGATGACAAAACCATGGAGTATTCTGATGAAAGGGGTCACGGAGCATTGTGATGAAAAGTTTCATTGGGCCTTGTTATGACAAGAGCCATGGAACATTGTGATTAAGTGGTTTATGGAGCGTTGTGATAAAAGTGGTCATGGAGCATTGTGATTACAGGGGCCATGGAGCATTGTGATGAAAGGTGTCATGGAGCATTGTGATGAAAGGGATCATGGATCATTGTGATTACAAGGGCAAGTAGCATTGTGATGAGCATTGGCATGCAGCCTTGAGATAAATGGGTGACTGGAGCGTTGTGAGGAAACGGGCCATTGAGCATTGCGATGGCAAGGGCATGGAACATTGTGATGACAAGTGGCATGGAGCATTGTGATGAAAGAGGTATTGGAGCATTGTGAGGAAATGGTACATGGATCATTGTGATTACAGGGATCAAAGAGCATTGTGATGACAAGGGTCATGGAGCATTGTGATGACAGGGTCATGGAGCATAGAGATGACAAGGGCCATGGAGAATAGTGATGACAGTGGTCATCTGTACTTGTGATAATAGGGGTCATGGAACACTGTGATTACAGGGGCCATGGAGCATTCTGATGACAAAGGCCATGGAACATTGTGATGACAGGCATCACGGAGCATTGTGATGAAAGGGGTCAGGGATCACTGAGATGACAGGGGTCATGGAGCATTGTGATGATAGGGGCATTGAGCATTGTGATGACAATGGTCATAGACCATTGTGATAAAAGGGGTCATGGAGCATTGAGATAAAATGGGTCATGGGACATTGTGATGACAAGGATCGTTGAGCATTGTGATGAAAGGTGTCATGGAGCATTGTGATGACAAGGGCCATGGAACATTGTGATCAAATGGGTTATGGAACGGTGTGATGAAAGTGGTCATGGATCATTGTGATGACAAGTGTCCTGGAGCGTAGTGATGACATTTTCATGGAGCATTGTTATGACACAGGCATGGAGAATTGTGATGAGAAGAGTTCTGGAGCATTGAGATGACAAAGGTATGGAGCATTGTGATTACAGGGGCCATGGAACATTTGATGACAAGTGCATGGAGTATTGTGATGACAAAGGGCATGGAGCATTGTGATGAAAGCGGTACTAGAGAATTGTGATGACAGGGGTCATGGAGCATTGTGATGACAAGGGCCATGGAGCATTGTGATGACAGGGGTCATGGGGCATTGTGATGAAAGGGGGCATGGGACATTGTGATGACAGTGGGAATGGATCATTGTGATTACAGGGATCATGGAGCATTGTGATGACAGGGGCATGGGACATTGTGATGAAAGTGGTCATGGAGCATTGTGATGAAAGGGGTCAAGGGGAAAATTGATGACAATGGCTATGGGGCATTTTGATGAATGTGGTCATGGAGCACTGTGAGGCAAGTGGTCATGCAGCATTGTGATGAAAAGCACATTGGAGCATTGTGATGACAAGGGGCAAGGAGCATTGTGATCAAATGGGTTATGGAGCATTGTGAGGAAAGTGGTCATGGAACATTGTTAAGAAAGGGGACACGGAACATTGAGATAAAAGGGGTCATAGGACATTGTGATGACAAGGGCCATGGAGCATTGTGATGAAAGGGTTTATGGAACACTGTAATTACAGGAGCCATGGAGAATTGTGAAGATAAAGGCCATGGAACATTGTGATGACAGGCGTCATGGAGCATTGTGATGAAAGGGGTCATGGATCATTTCGATGTCAGGGGTCATGTAGCATTGTGATGACAATGGTCATGGAGCATTGTGAAGAAAGTGGTCATGGAGAATTGTGATGAAAAGTGCTATGGAGCATTGTGATGACAAGAGCCATGGAGCATTGTGATCAAATGGGTTATCGAGGATTGTGATGAATGTGGTCATGGAGGATTGTGATGAAAGGGGACATAGAGCATTGAGATAAAAGGGGTCAAGGGACATTGTGATGACAAGGGCCATGGAGCATTGTGATGAAAGGGGTCATGGAGCATTGTGATGAAAGGCACCATGGAGTATTGCGATGACAAGAGTCTTGGAGCATTGTGATGACATTTTCATGGAGCATTGTGATGACATGGGCATGGAGATTTGTGATTACAGGGGCCATGGAGCATTTGATGACAAGGGCATGGACCATTGTGATGAAAATGGTCATGGAGCATTGTGATGAAAGGGGTCAAGGGGAAAATTGATGACAATGGCTATGGGGCATTTTGATGAATGTGGTCTTGGAGCACTGTGAGGCAAGTGTTCATGCAGCATTGTGATGAAAAGCGCATTGGAGCATTGTGATGACAAGGGCCAAGGAGCATTGTGATCAAATGGGTTATGGAGCATTGTGAGGAAAGTGGTCATGGAACATTGTTAAGAAAGGGGACACGGAACATTGAGATAAAAGGGGTCATAGGACATTGTGATGACAAGGGCCATGGAGCATTGTGATGAAAGGGTTTATGGAACACTGTAATTACAGGAGCCATGGAGAATTGTGAAGATAAAGGCCATGGAACATTGTGATGACAGGCATCATGGAGCATTGTGATAAAAGGAGTCATGGATCATTGCGATGTCAGGGGTCATGTAGCATTGTGATGATAGAGGCATAGAGCATTGTGATGACAATGGTCATGGAGCATTGTGATGAAAGGGGACATGGAGCATTGAGATAAAAGGGGTCATGGGACATTGTGATGACAGGGGCCATGGAGCATTGTGATGAAAGGAATTATGGAGCACTGTAATTACAGTAGCCATGGAGAAATGTGAAGACAAAGGCCATGGAACATTGTGATGACAGGCATCATTGAGCATTGTGATGAAAGGGGTCATGGATCATTGCGATATCAGGGGTTATGTAGCATTGTGATGACAATGGTCATGGAGCTTTGTGAAGAAAGTGGTCATGGAGCATTGTGATGAAAAGCACCATGGAGTATTGTGATGACAAGTGTCTTGGAGCATTTTGATGGCATTTTCATGGAGCATTGTGATGACATGGGCATGGAGATTTGTGATTACAGGGGCCATGGAGCATTTGATGACAAGGACATGGACCATTGTGATGACAAGGGACACGGAGAAGTGTGATGAAAGTGGTCATGGAGCATTGTGATGAAAGGGGTCATGGATCATTGAGATTATAGGGTTCATGGAGCATTGTGATGGCAAGGGTCATGAAGCACTGTGATGACAGGGTTCATGGAGCATTGCGATGACAAGGGGCATGTAACATTGTGATAACCGGAGTCATGCGGCATTGTGATGACAGGGGGCATGGAGCATTGTGATGAAACGTGGCATGGATCATTGTGATGAAAGGCGTCCTGGAGCATTGTGAGGAAAGGGGTCATGGATCATTGTGATTACAGGGATCATGGAGCATTGTGATGACAAAGGCATGGTGCATTGTGATGACCAAGCCATGGAGCATTGTGATGAAAGGGGTAATGGAGCATTGTGAGGAAAACTGTCATGGATCATTGTGATTAAAGGGTTCATGGAGCATTGTAATTACAGGGTTCATGGAGCATTGTGATGACAAGTGTCATGGAACTTTGAGATAAAGGGGGTCATCGGAAATTGTGATGACAAGGGCCAGGGAGCTTTGTGATGACAAGGGTCATGGAGCATTGTGATGACAGGAGTCATGGGGCACTGTGATGACAGTGGGCATGGAGCATTTTAATGAACGGGTTCATGAAGCACTGTGATTAGAGGCGACATGGAGCATTGTGATGACCAAGCCATGGAGCATTGTGATGAAAGGTGTCATGGAGCATTGTGATGACAAGAGTCCTGGAGCATTGTGATGACATTTTCATGGAGCATTGGGATGACACGGGCATGGAGAATTGTGTTGAGAAGTGTGCTGGAGTATTGTGATGACAAGGGCATGGAGCCTTGTGATTACAGGGGCCATAGAGCATTGTGATGACAAGGATATGGAACATTGTGATGAAAAGGGGCATGGAGCAATTTGATGAATGTGATACTGGAGCATTTTGATGAAAGGGGTCATGGATGTTTGTGATTACAGGGATCATGGAGCATTGTGATGGCAGGGGTCATGGGGCATTGTGAAGACAAGGGTCATGGAGCATTGTGATGGCAAGGGCCATGAGGCATTGTGATGACAGGAATCATGGGGCATAGTGATGACAGGGTGCGTGGAGCATTGTGATGAAAGTGGTCATGGAGCATTGTGATGACAGTGCTCATTGAGCATTGTGAGGACACGGTCATGGAGCCTTGTGATGAGATAACTTCTGGAGCATTTTGATGACAAGGGCCATGGAGCATTGGTGATGACATGACTTCTGGAGCATCGTGATGACAAGGGCATGGTGCATTGTGATGAGAAGTGGCATGGAGCACTGTGAAGAAAAGGGTAATGGAGCATTGTGCAGAAAGGTGTTATGGATCATTGTGATGACAGAGGTCATGGAGCATTGTGATGAAAGTGTCATTGTGCCTTGTTATGACAAGAGCCATGGAGTATTGTTATTAAATGGGTTATGGAGCGTTGTGATGCAAGTGGTCATGGAGCATTGTGATGAAAAGCGCCATGGAGCATTGTGATGACAAGAGTCCGGGAGCATTCTGATGACACTGTCATGGAGAACTGGGATGACACGGGCATGGAGAATTGTGATGAGAAGAGTTCTGGAGCATTGTGATGACAGAGGCATGGAGCATTGTGATTACAGGGGCCATGGAGCATTGTGATGAAAGGTGTCATGGAGCATTGTGATTAAAGGGATCATGGGTCATTGTGATGACCAGGGCATGTAGCATTGTGATGACCATTGGCATGGAGCCTTGTGATGAATGGGATACTGGAGCATTGTGAGGAAACAGGCCATTGAGCATTGTGATGACAAGTGGCATGGAGCATTGTGATGAAAGTAGTATTGGAGCATTGTGAGGAAATGGTACATGGATCGTTGTGATTACAGGGATCATGGAGCATTGTGATGACAAGGGTCATGGTGCATTGTGATGACAGGTATCATGGAGCATTGTGATGAGAGGTTATTGGGCATTGTGATGACAGTGGTCATGGAGCATTGCGATGATAGGGGCAGGGAACATTGTGATGACAAAAGCCATGGAGCATTGCGATTACAGGGGTCATGGAACATTTTGATGATAGGGGCATGGAGCATTGTGATGACACTGCTCATAGACCATTGTGATGAAAGGGGTCATGGAGCTTTGAGATAAAATGGGTCATGGGACATTGTGACAACAAGGGTCATGGAGCATTTGATGACAAGGGAATGTAGCATTGTGATGACATGACTTCTGGAGCTTTTGGATGACAAGGGCATGGAGAATTGTGATTACAGGGGCCATGGAGCATTGTGATGACAACTGCATTCAGCATTGTGATGAAAAGAGGAGTGGAGCATTGTGACGAGAGGCGTACTGGAGAATTGTGAGGAAAGATGTCATGGATCATTGTGATTACAGCGATCATGGAGCATTGTGATGACAGGGTTCATGGAGCATTGTGTTGAAAAGGGCCATGGAGCATTGTGATCACAGGGGTCATGGAGCATTGTGATGATAGGGCCATGGAGAATTGTGATGACAATGGTCATGGAGCATAGTGATGAAAGGGGTCATGGAGCATTGAGGTAAAGTGGGTCATGGGACATTGTTATGACAAGGGCCATGGAGCATTGTGATCAAATGGGTTATGGAGCATTGTGATGAAAGTGGTCATGGAGCACTGAGATAAAAGGGGTCATGGGACATTGTAATGACAAGGGCCATGGAGCATTGTGATGAAAGAGTTCATGGAGCGTTGTGATGAAAGTGGTCATAGATAATTGTGATGAAATGCGCCATGGAGTATTGTGATGACAAGAGTCCTGGAGCATTGTGATGACATTTTTTCATGGAGCATTGTGATGACACGGGCATGGAGAATTGTGATGAGAAGAGTTCTGGAGCATTGTGATGACAAGGGCATGGAGCATTGTGATTACAAGGATCATGGAGCTTGTGATGACAAGGTTCATGGAGCATTGTGATGACAGAAGTCACATAGCATTATGATGACAAGGGCCATGGAGCATTGTGATGACAGGGGTGATGGGGCATTGTGATGAAAAGCACCATGGAGCATTGTGATTAGAGGGGTCCTGGGGCATTGTGATGACAAGTGGCATGGAGCCCTGTGATGAAAGGGGTACTGGAGCATTGTTAGGAAATGGGCCATGGAGCACTGTGATGACAAGTGCATGGAGCATTGTGATGACAAGTGGCATGGAGAATTGTGATGAAACGGTTAATGGAGCATTGTGAGGAAAGGTGTTATGGATCACTGTTATGACAGGGGTCATGGAGCTTTGAGATGACAACGGCCATGGAGCATTGTGATGACAGTGGTCACGGGGATTTGTGATGACAGTGGGCATGGAGCATTGTAATGAACGGGTTCATGGAGCAATGTGATTACATACGACATGGAGCATTGTGATGACAAAACCATGGAGTATTCTGATGAAAGGGGTCATGGAGCATTGTGATGAAAAGTTTCATTGGGCCTTGTTATGACAAGAGCCATGGAACATTGTGATTAAGTGGTTTATGGAGCGTTGTGATGAAAGTGGTCATGGAGCATTGTGATTACAGGGGCCATGGAGCATTGTGATGAAAGGTGTCATGGAGCATTGTGATGAAAGGGATCATGGATCATTGTGATTACAAGGGCAAGTAGCATTGTGATGAGCATTGGCATGCAGCCTTGAGATAAATGGGTGACTGGAGCGTTGTGAGGAAACGGGCCATTGAGCATTGCGATGGCAAGGGCATGGAACATTGTGATGACAAGTGGCATGGAGCATTGTGATGAAAGAGGTATTGGAGCATTGTGAGGAAATGGTACATGGATCATTGTGATTACAGGGATCAAAGAGCATTGTGATGACAAGGGTCATGGAGCATTGTGATGACAGGGTCATGGAGCATAGAGATGACAAGGGCCATGGAGAATAGTGATGACAGTGGTCATCTGTACTTGTGATAATAGGGGTCATGGAACACTGTGATTACAGGGGCCATGGAGCATTCTGATGACAAAGGCCATGGAACATTGTGATGACAGGCATCACGGAGCATTGTGATGAAAGGGGTCAGGGATCACTGAGATGACAGGGGTCATGGAGCATTGTGATGATAGGGGCATTGAGCATTGTGATGACAATGGTCATAGACCATTGTGATAAAAGGGGTCATGGAGCATTGAGATAAAATGGGTCATGGGACATTGTGATGACAAGGATCGTTGAGCATTGTGATGAAAGGTGTCATGGAGCATTGTGATGACAAGGGCCATGGAACATTGTGATCAAATGGGTTATGGAACGGTGTGATGAAAGTGGTCATGGATCATTGTGATGACAAGTGTCCTGGAGCATAGTGATGACATTTTCATGGAGCATTGTTATGACACAGGCATGGAGAATTGTGATGAGAAGAGTTCTGGAGCATTGAGATGACAAAGGTATGGAGCATTGTGATTACAGGGGCCATGGAACATTTGATGACAAGTGCATGGAGTATTGTGATGACAAAGGGCATGGAGCATTGTGATGAAAGCGGTACTAGAGAATTGTGATGACAGGGGTCATGGAGCATTGTGATGACAAGGGCCATGGAGCATTGTGATGACAGGGGTCATGGGGCATTGTGATGAAAGGGGGCATGGGACATTGTGATGACAGTGGGAATGGATCATTGTGATTACAGGGATCATGGAGCATTGTGATGACAGGGGCATGGGACATTGTGATGAAAGTGGTCATGGAGCATTGTGATGAAAGGGGTCAAGGGGAAAATTGATGACAATGGCTATGGGGCATTTTGATGAATGTGGTCATGGAGCACTGTGAGGCAAGTGGTCATGCAGCATTGTGATGAAAAGCACATTGGAGCATTGTGATGACAAGGGCCAAGGAGCATTGTGATCAAATGGGTTATGGAGCATTGTGAGGAAAGTGGTCATGGAACATTGTTAAGAAAGGGGACACGGAACATTGAGATAAAAGGGGTCATAGGACATTGTGATGACAAGGGCCATGGAGCATTGTGATGAAAGGGTTTATGGAACACTGTAATTACAGGAGCCATGGAGAATTGTGAAGATAAAGGCCATGGAACATTGTGATGACAGGCGTCATGGAGCATTGTGATGAAAGGGGTCATGGATCATTTCGATGTCAGGGGTCATGTAGCATTGTGATGACAATGGTCATGGAGCATTGTGAAGAAAGTGGTCATGGAGAATTGTGATGAAAAGTGCTATGGAGCATTGTGATGACAAGAGCCATGGAGCATTGTGATCAAATGGGTTATCGAGGATTGTGATGAATGTGGTCATGGAGGATTGTGATGAAAGGGGACATAGAGCATTGAGATAAAAGGGGTCAAGGGACATTGTGATGACAAGGGCCATGGAGCATTGTGATGAAAGGGGTCATGGAGCATTGTGATGAAAAGCACCATGGAGTATTGCGATGACAAGAGTCTTGGAGCATTGTGATGACATTTTCATGGAGCATTGTGATGACATGGGCATGGAGATTTGTGATTACAGGGGCCATGGAGCATTTGATGACAAGGGCATGGACCATTGTGATGAAAATGGTCATGGAGCATTGTGATGAAAGGGGTCAAGGGGAAAATTGATGACAATGGCTATGGGGCATTTTGATGAATGTGGTCTTGGAGCACTGTGAGGCAAGTGTTCATGCAGCATTGTGATGAAAAGCGCATTGGAGCATTGTGATGACAAGGGCCAAGGAGCACTGTGATCAAATGGGTTATGGAGCATTGTGATGAAAGTGGTCATGGAACATTGTTAAGAAAGGGGACACGGAACATTGAGATAAAAGGGGTCATAGGACATTGTGATGACAAGGGCCATGGAGCATTGTGATGAAAGGGTTTATGGAACACTGTAATTACAGGAGCCATGGAGAATTGTGAAGATAAAGGCCATGGAACATTGTGATGACAGGCATCATGGAGCATTGTGATAAAAGGAGTCATGGATCATTGCGATGTCAGGGGTCATGTAGCATTGTGATGATAGAGGCATAGAGCATTGTGATGACAATGGTCATGGAGCATTGTGATGAAAGGGGACATGGAGCATTGAGATAAAAGGGGTCATGGGACATTGTGATGACAGGGGCCATGGAGCATTGTGATGAAAGGAATTATGGAGCACTGTAATTACAGTAGCCATGGAGAAATGTGAAGACAAAGGCCATGGAACATTGTGATGACAGGCATCATTGAGCATTGTGATGAAAGGGGTCATGGATCATTGCGATGTCAGGGGTTATGTAGCATTGTGATGACAATGGTCATGGAGCTTTGTGAAGAAAGTGGTCATGGAGCATTGTGATGAAAAGCACCATGGAGTATTGTGATGACAAGAGTCTTGGAGCATTGTGATGGCATTTTCATGGAGCATTGTGATGACATGGGCATGGAGATTTGTGATTACAGGGGCCATGGAGCATTTGATGACAAGGGCATGGACCATTGTGATGACAAGGGACACGGAGAAGTGTGATGAAAGTGGTCATGGAGCATTGTGATGAAAGGGGTCATGGATCATTGAGATTATAGGGTTCATGGAGCATTGTGATGGCAAGGGTCATGAAGCACTGTGATGACAGGGTTCATGGAGCATTGCGATGACAAGGGGCATGTAACATTGTGATAACCGGAGTCATGCGGCATTGTGATGACAGGGGGCATGGAGCATTGTGATTACAGGGATCATGGAGCATTGTGATGACAAAGGCATGGTGCATTGTGATGACCAAGCCATGGAGCATTGTGACGAAAGGGGTAATGGAGCATTGTGCGGAAAACTGTCATGGATCATTGTGATTACAGGGTTCATGGAGCATTGTGATGACAAGTGTCATGGAACTTTGAGATAAAGGGGGTCATCGGAAATTGTGATGACAAGGGCCAGGGAGCTTTGTGATGACAAGGGTCATGGAGCATTGTGATGACAGGAGTCATGGGGCACTGTGATGACAGTGGGCATGGAGCATTTTAATGAACGGGTTCATGAAGCACTGTGATTAGAGGCGACATGGAGCATTGTGATGACCAAGCCATGGAGCATTGTGATGAAAGGTGTCATGGAGCATTGTGATGACAAGAGTCCTGGAGCATTGTGATGGCATTTTCATGGAGCATTGGGATGACACGGGCATGGAGAATTGTGTTGAGAAGTGTGCTGGAGTATTGTGATGACAAGGGCATGGAGCCTTGTGATTACAGGGGCCATAGAGCATTGTGATGACAAGGATATGGAACATTGTGATGAAAAGGGGCATGGAGCAATTTGATGAATGTGATACTGGAGCATTTTGATGAAAGGGGTCATGGATGTTTGTGATTACAGGGATCATGGAGCATTGTGATGGCAGGGGTCATGGGGCATTGTGAAGACAAGGGTCATGGAGCATTGTGATGGCAAGGGCCATGAGGCATTGTGATGACAGGAATCATGGGGCATAGTGATGACTGGGTGCGTGGAGCATTGTGATGAAAGTGGTCATGGAGCATTGTGATGGCAGTGCTCATTGAGCATTGTGAGGACACGGTCATGGAGCCTTGTGATGAGATAACTTCTGGAACATTTTGATGACAAGGGCCATGGAGCATTGGTGATGACATGACTTCTGGAGCATCGTGATGACAAGGGCATGGTGCATTGTGATGAGAAGTGGCATGGAGCACTGTGAAGAAAAGGGTAATGGAGCATTGTGCAGAAAGGTGTTATGGATCATTGTGATGACAGAGGTCATGGAGCATTGTGATGAAAGGGTCATTGTGCCTTGTTATGACAAGAGCCATGGAGTATTGTTATTAAATGGGTTATGGAGCGTTGTGATGCAAGTGGTCATGGAGCATTGTGATGAAAAGCGCCATGGAGCATTGTGATGACAAGAGTCCGCGAGCATTCTGATGACACTGTCATGGAGAACTGGGATGACACGGGCATGGAGAATTGTGATGAGAAGAGTTCTGGAGCATTGTGATGACAGAGGCATGGAGCATTGTGATTACAGGGGCCATGGAGCATTGTGATGAAAGGTGTCATGGAGCATTGTGAATAAAGGGATCATGGGTCATTGTGATGACCAGGGCATGTAGCATTGTGATGACCATTGGCATGGAGCCTTGTGATGAATGGGATACTGGAGCATTGTGAGGAAACAGGCCATTGAGCATTGTGATGACAAGTGGCATGGAGCATTGTGATGAAAGTAGTATTGGAGCATTGTGAGGAAATGGTACATGGATCGTTGTGATTACAGGGATCATGGAGCATTGTGATGACAAGGGTCATGGTGCATTGTGATGACAGGTATCATGGAGCATTGTGATGAGAGGTTATTGGGCATTGTGATGACAGTGGTCATGGAGCATTGCGATGATAGGGGCAGGGAACATTGTGATGACAAAAGCCATGGAGCATTGCGATTACAGGGGTCATGGAACATTTTGATGATAGGGGCATGGAGCATTGTGATGACACTGCTCATAGACCATTGTGATGAAAGGGGTCATGGAGCTTTGAGATAAAATGGGTCATGGGACATTGTGACAACAAGGGTCATGGAGCATTTGATGACAAGGGAATGTAGCATTGTGATGACATGACTTCTGGAGCTTTTGGATGACAAGGGCATGGAGAATTGTGATTACAGGGGCCATGGAGCATTGTGATGACAACTGCATTCAGCATTGTGATGAAAAGAGGAGTGGAGCATTGTGACGAGAGGCGTACTGGAGAATTGTGAGGAAAGATGTCATGGATCATTGTGATTACAGCGATCATGGAGCATTGTGATGACAGGGTTCATGGAGCATTGTGATGAAAAGGGCCATGGAGCATTGTGATCACAGGGGTCATGGAGCATTGTGATGATAGGGCCATGGAGAATTGTGATGACAATGGTCATGGAGCATAGTGATGAAAGGGGTCATGGAGCATTGAGGTAAAGTGGGTCATGGGACATTGTTATGACAAGGGCCATGGAGCATTGTGATCAAATGGGTTATGGAGCATTGTGATGAAAGTGGTCATGGAGCACTGAGATAAAAGGGGTCATGGGACATTGTAATGACAAGGGCCATGGAGCATTGTGATGAAAGAGTTCATGGAGCGTTGTGATGAAAGTGGTCATAGATAATTGTGATGAAATGCGCCATGGAGTATTGTGATGACAAGAGTCCTGGAGCATTGTGATGACATTTTTTCATGGAGCATTGTGATGACACGGGCATGGAGAATTGTGATGAGAAGAGTTCTGGAGCATTGTGATGACAAGGGCATGGAGCATTGTGATTACAAGGATCATGGAGCTTGTGATGACAAGGTTCATGGAGCATTGTGATGACAGAAGTCACATAGCATTATGATGACAAGGGCCATGGAGCATTGTGATGACAGGGGTGATGGGGCATTGTGATGAAAAGCACCATGGAGCATTGTGATTAGAGGGGTCCTGGGGCATTGTGATGACAAGTGGCATGGAGCCCTGTGATGAAAGGGGTACTGGAGCATTGTTAGGAAATGGGCCATGGAGCACTGTGATGACAAGTGCATGGAGCATTGTGATGACAAGTGGCATGGAGAATTGTGATGAAACGGTTAATGGAGCATTGTGAGGAAAGGTGTTATGGATCACTGTTATGACAGGGGTCATGGAGCTTTGAGATGACAACGGCCATGGAGCATTGTGATGACAGTGGTCACGGGGATTTGTGATGACAGTGGGCATGGAGCATTGTAATGAACGGGTTCATGGAGCAATGTGATTGCATACGACATGGAGCATTGTGATGACAAAACCATGGAGTATTCTGATGAAAGGGGTCATGGAGCATTGTGATGAAAAGTTTCATTGGGCCTTGTTATGACAAGAGCCATGGAACATTGTGATTAAGTGGTTTATGGAGCGTTGTGATGAAAGTGGTCATGGAGCATTGTGATTACAGGGGCCATGGAGCATTGTGATGAAAGGTGTCATGGAGCATTGTGATGAAAGGGATCATGGATCATTGTGATTACAAGGGCAAGTAGCATTGTGATGAGCATTGGCATGCAGCCTTGAGATAAATGGGTGACTGGAGCGTTGTGAGGAAACGGGCCATTGAGCATTGCGATGGCAAGGGCATGGAACATTGTGATGACAAGTGGCATGGAGCATTGTGATGAAAGAGGTATTGGAGCATTGTGAGGAAATGGTACATGGATCATTGTGATTACAGGGATCAAAGAGCATTGTGATGACAAGGGTCATGGAGCATTGTGATGACAGGGTCATGGAGCATAGAGATGACAAGGGCCATGGAGAATAGTGATGACAGTGGTCATCTGTACTTGTGATAATAGGGGTCATGGAACACTGTGATTACAGGGGCCATGGAGCATTCTGATGACAAAGGCCATGGAACATTGTGATGACAGGCATCACGGAGCATTGTGATGAAAGGGGTCAGGGATCACTGAGATGACAGGGGTCATGGAGCATTGTGATGATAGGGGCATTGAGCATTGTGATGACAATGGTCATAGACCATTGTGATAAAAGGGGTCATGGAGCATTGAGATAAAATGGGTCATGGGACATTGTGATGACAAGGATCGTTGAGCATTGTGATGAAAGGTGTCATGGAGCATTGTGATGACAAGGGCCATGGAACATTGTGATCAAATGGGTTATGGAACGGTGTGATGAAAGTGGTCATGGATCATTGTGATGACAAGTGTCCTGGAGCGTAGTGATGACATTTTCATGGAGCATTGTTATGACACAGGCATGGAGAATTGTGATGAGAAGAGTTCTGGAGCATTGAGATGACAAAGGTATGGAGCATTGTGATTACAGGGGCCATGGAACATTTGATGACAAGTGCATGGAGTATTGTGATGACAAAGGGCATGGAGCATTGTGATGAAAGCGGTACTAGAGAATTGTGATGACAGGGGTCATGGAGCATTGTGATGACAAGGGCCATGGAGCATTGTGATGACAGGGGTCATGGGGCATTGTGATGAAAGGGGGCATGGGACATTGTGATGACAGTGGGAATGGATCATTGTGATTACAGGGATCATGGAGCATTGTGATGACAGGGGCATGGGACATTGTGATGAAAGTGGTCATGGAGCATTGTGATGAAAGGGGTCAAGGGGAAAATTGATGACAATGGCTATGGGGCATTTTGATGAATGTGGTCATGGAGCACTGTGAGGCAAGTGGTCATGCAGCATTGTGATGAAAAGCACATTGGAGCATTGTGATGACAAGGGCCAAGGAGCATTGTGATCAAATGGGTTATGGAGCATTGTGAGGAAAGTGGTCATGGAACATTGTTAAGAAAGGGGACACGGAACATTGAGATAAAAGGGGTCATAGGACATTGTGATGACAAGGGCCATGGAGCATTGTGATGAAAGGGTTTATGGAACACTGTAATTACAGGAGCCATGGAGAATTGTGAAGATAAAGGCCATGGAACATTGTGATGACAGGCGTCATGGAGCATTGTGATGAAAGGGGTCATGGATCATTTCGATGTCAGGGGTCATGTAGCATTGTGATGACAATGGTCATGGAGCATTGTGAAGAAAGTGGTCATGGAGAATTGTGATGAAAAGTGCTATGGAGCATTGTGATGACAAGAGCCATGGAGCATTGTGATCAAATGGGTTATCGAGGATTGTGATGAATGTGGTCATGGAGGATTGTGATGAAAGGGGACATAGAGCATTGAGATAAAAGGGGTCAAGGGACATTGTGATGACAAGGGCCATGGAGCATTGTGATGAAAGGGGTCATGGAGCATTGTGATGAAAAGCACCATGGAGTATTGCGATGACAAGAGTCTTGGAGCATTGTGATGACATTTTCATGGAGCATTGTGATGACATGGGCATGGAGATTTGTGATTACAGGGGCCATGGAGCATTTGATGACAAGGGCATGGACCATTGTGATGAAAATGGTCATGGAGCATTGTGATGAAAGGGGTCAAGGGGAAAATTGATGACAATGGCTATGGGGCATTTTGATGAATGTGGTCTTGGAGCACTGTGAGGCAAGTGTTCATGCAGCATTGTGATGAAAAGCGCATTGGAGCATTGTGATGACAAGGGCCAAGGAGCACTGTGATCAAATGGGTTATGGAGCATTGTGATGAAAGTGGTCATGGAACATTGTTAAGAAAGGGGACACGGAACATTGAGATAAAAGGGGTCATAGGACATTGTGATGACAAGGGCCATGGAGCATTGTGATGAAAGGGTTTATGGAACACTGTAATTACAGGAGCCATGGAGAATTGTGAAGATAAAGGCCATGGAACATTGTGATGACAGGCATCATGGAGCATTGTGATAAAAGGAGTCATGGATCATTGCGATGTCAGGGGTCATGTAGCATTGTGATGATAGAGGCATAGAGCATTGTGATGACAATGGTCATGGAGCATTGTGATGAAAGGGGACATGGAGCAATGAGATAAAAGGGGTCATGGGACATTGTGATGACAGGGGCCATGGAGCATTGTGATGAAAGGAATTATGGAGCACTGTAATTACAGTAGCCATGGAGAAATGTGAAGACAAAGGCCATGGAACATTGTGATGACAGGCATCATTGAGCATTGTGATGAAAGGGGTCATGGATCATTGCGATGTCAGGGGTTATGTAGCATTGTGATGACAATGGTCATGGAGCTTTGTGAAGAAAGTGGTCATGGAGCATTGTGATGAAAAGCACCATGGAGTATTGTGATGACAAGAGTCTTGGAGCATTGTGATGGCATTTTCATGGAGCATTGTGATGACATGGGCATGGAGATTTGTGATTACAGGGGCCATGGAGCATTTGATGACAAGGGCATGGACCATTGTGATGACAAGGGACACGGAGAAGTGTGATGAAAGTGGTCATGGAGCATTGTGATGAAAGGGGTCATGGATCATTGAGATTATAGGGTTCATGGAGCATTGTGATGGCAAGGGTCATGAAGCACTGTGATGACAGGGTTCATGGAGCATTGCGATGACAAGGGGCATGTAACATTGTGATAACCGGAGTCATGCGGCATTGTGATGACAGGGGGCATGGAGCATTGTGATTACAGGGATCATGGAGCATTGTGATGACAAAGGCATAGTGCATTGTGATGACCAAGCCATGGAGCATTGTGACGAAAGGGGTAATGGAGCATTGTGAGGAAAACTGTCATGGATCATTGTGATTACAGGGTTCATGGAGCATTGTGATGACAAGTGTCATGGAACTTTGAGATAAAGGGGGTCATCGGAAATTGTGATGACAAGGGCCAGGGAGCTTTGTGATGACAAGGGTCATGGAGCATTGTGATGACAGGAGTCATGGGGCACTGTGATGACAGTGGGCATGGAGCATTTTAATGAACGGGTTCATGAAGCACTGTGATTAGAGGCGACATGGAGCATTGTGATGACCAAGCTATGGAGCATTGTGATGAAAGGTGTCATAGAGCATTGTGATGACAAGAGTCCTGGAGCATTGTGATGACATTTTCATGGAGCATTGGGATGACACGGGCATGGAGAATTGTGTTGAGAAGTGTGCTGGAGTATTGTGATGACAAGGGCATGGAGCCTTGTGATTGATTACAGGGGCCATAGAGCATTGTGATGACAAGGATATGGAACATTGTGATGAAAAGGGGCATGGAGCAATTTGATGAATGTGATACTGGAGCATTTTGATGAAAGGGGTCATGGATGTTTGTGATTACAGGGATCATGGAGCATTGTGATGGTAGGGGTCATGGGGCATTGTGAAGACAAGGGTCATGGAGCATTGTGATGGCAAGGGCCATGAGGCATTGTGATGACAGGAATCATGGGGCATAGTGATGACAGGGTGCGTGGAGCATTGTGATGAAAGTGGTCATGGAGCATTGTGATGACAGTGCTCATTGAGCATTGTGAGGACACGGTCATGGAGCCTTGTGATGAGATAACTTCTGGAGCATTTTGATGACAAGGGCCATGGAGCATTGGTGATGACATGACTTCTGGAGCATCGTGATGACAAGGGCATGGTGCATTGTGATGAGAAGTGGCATGGAGCACTGTGAAGAAAAGGGTAATGGAGCATTGTGCGGAAAGGTGTTATGGATCATTGTGATGACAGAGGTCATGGAGCATTGTGATGAAAGGGTCATTGTGCCTTGTTATGACAAGAGCCATGGAGTATTGTTATTAAATGGGTTATGGAGCGTTGTGATGCAAGTGGTCATGGAGCATTGTGATGAAAAGCGCCATGGAGCATTGTGATGACACTGTCATGGAGAACTGGGATGACACGGGCATGGAGAATTGTGATGAGAAGAGTTCTGGAGCATTGTGATGACAGAGGCATGGAGCATTGTGATTACAGGGGCCATGGAGCATTGTGATGAAAGGTGTCATGGAGCATTGTGATTAAAGGGATCATGGGTCATTGTGATGACCAGGGCATGTAGCATTGTGATGACCATTGGCATGGAGCCTTGTGATGAATGGGATACTGGAGCATTGTGAGGAAACAGGCCATTGAGCATTGTGATGACAAGTGGCATGGAGCATTGTGATGAAAGTAGTATTGGAGCATTGTGAGGAAATGGTACATGGATCGTTGTGATTACAGGGATCATGGAGCATTGTGATGACAAGGGTCATGGTGCATTGTGATGACAGGTATCATGGAGCATTGTGATGAGAGGTTATTGGGCATTGTGATGACAGTGGTCATGGAGCATTGCGATGATAGGGGCAGGGAACATTGTGATGACAAAAGCCATGGAGCATTGCGATTACAGGGGTCATGGAACATTTTGATGATAGGGGCATGGAGCATTGTGATGACAACTGCATTCAGCATTGTGATGAAAAGAGGAGTGGAGCATTGTGACGAGAGGCGTACTGGAGAATTGTGAGGAAAGATGTCATGGATCATTGTGATTACAGCGATCATGGAGCATTGTGATGACAGGGTTCATGGAGCATTGTGATGAAAAGGGCCATGGAGCATTGTGATGATAGGGCCATGGAGAATTGTGATGACAATGGTCATGGAGCATAGTGATGAAAGGGGTCATGGAGCATTGAGGTAAAGTGGGTCATGGGACATTGTGATGACAAGGGCCATGGAGCATTGTGATCAAATGGGTTATGGAGCATTGTGATGAAAGTGGTCATGGAGCACTGAGATAAAAGGGGTCATGGGACATTGTAATGACAAGGGCCATGGAGCATTGTGATGAAAGAGTTCATGGAGCGTTGTGATGAAAGTGGTCATAGATAATTGTGATGAAATGCGCCATGGAGTATTGTGATGACAAGAGTCCTGGAGCATTGTGATGACATTTTTTCATGGAGCATTGTGATGACACGGGCATGGAGAATTGTGATGAGAAGAGTTCTGGAGCATTGTGATGACAAGGGCATGGAGCATTGTGATTACAAGGATCATGGAGCTTGTGATGACAAGGTTCATGGAGCATTGTGATGACAGAAGTCACATAGCATTATGATGACAAGGGCCATGGAGCATTGTGATGACAGGGGTGATGGGGCATTGTGATGAAAAGCACCATGGAGCATTGTGATTAGAGGGGTCCTGGGGCATTGTGATGACAAGTGGCATGGAGCCCTGTGATGAAAGGGGTACTGGAGCATTGTTAGGAAATGGGCCATGGAGCACTGTGATGACAAGTGCATGGAGCACTGTGATGACAAGTGGCATGGAGAATTGTGATGAAACGGTTAATGGAGCATTGTGAGGAAAGGTGTTATGGATCACTGTTATGACAGGGGTCATGGAGCTTTGAGATGACAACGGCCATGGAGCATTGTGATGACAGTGGTCACGGGGATTTGTGATGACAGTGGGCATGGAGCATTGTAATGAACGGGTTCATGGAGCAATGTGATTACATACGACATGGAGCATTGTGATGACAAAACCATGGAGTATTCTGATGAAAGGGGTCATGGAGCATTGTGATGAAAAGTTTCATTGGGCCTTGTTATGACAAGAGCCATGGAACATTGTGATTAAGTGGTTTATGGAGCGTTGTGATGAAAGTGGTCATGGAGCATTGTGATTACAGGGGCCATGGAGCATTGTGATGAAAGGTGTCATGGAGCATTGTGATGAAAGGGATCATGGATCATTGTGATTACAAGGGCAAGTAGCATTGTGATGAGCATTGGCATGCAGCCTTGAGATAAATGGGTGACTGGAGCGTTGTGAGGAAACGGGCCATTGAGCATTGCGATGGCAAGGGCATGGAACATTGTGATGACAAGTGGCATGGAGCATTGTGATGAAAGAGGTATTGGAGCATTGTGAGGAAATGGTACATGGATCATTGTGATTACAGGGATCAAAGAGCATTGTGATGACAAGGGTCATGGAGCATTGTGATGACAGGGTCATGGAGCATAGAGATGACAAGGGCCATGGAGAATAGTGATGACCGTGGTCATCTGTACTTGTGATAATAGGGGTCATGGAACACTGTGATTACAGGGGCCATGGAGCATTCTGATGACAAAGGCCATGGAACATTGTGATGACAGGCATCACGGAGCATTGTGATGAAAGGGGTCAGGGATCACTGAGATGACAGGGGTCATGGAGCATTGTGATGATAGGGGCATTGAGCATTGTGATGACAATGGTCATAGACCATTGTGATAAAAGGGGTCATGGAGCATTGAGATAAAATGGGTCATGGGACATTGTGATGACAAGGATCGTTGAGCATTGTGATGAAAGGTGTCATGGAGCATTGTGATGACAAGGGCCATGGAACATTGTGATCAAATGGGTTATGGAACGGTGTGATGAAAGTGGTCATGGATCATTGTGATGACAAGTGTCCTGGAGCGTAGTGATGACATTTTCATGGAGCATTGTTATGACACAGGCATGGAGAATTGTGATGAGAAGAGTTCTGGAGCATTGAGATGACAAAGGTATGGAGCATTGTGATTACAGGGGCCATGGAACATTTGATGACAAGTGCATGGAGTATTGTGATGACAAAGGGCATGGAGCATTGTGATGAAAGCGGTACTAGAGAATTGGGATGACAGGGGTCATGGAGCATTGTGATGACAAGGGCCATGGAGCATTGTGATGACAGTGGGAATGGATCATTGTGATTACAGGGATCATGGAGCATTGTGATGACAGGGGCATGGGACATTGTGATGAAAGTGGTCATGGAGCATTGTGATGAAAGGGGTCAAGGGGAAAATTGATGACAATGGCTATGGGGCATTTTGATGAATGTGGTCATGGAGCACTGTGAGGCAAGTGGTCATGCAGCATTGTGATGAAAAGCACATTGGAGCATTGTGATGACAAGGGCCAAGGAGCATTGTGATCAAATGGGTTATGGAGCATTGTGAGGAAAGTGGTCATGGAACATTGTTAAGAAAGGGGACACGGAACATTGAGATAAAAGGGGTCATAGGACATTGTGATGACAAGGGCCATGGAGCATTGTGATGAAAGGGTTTATGGAACACTGTAATTACAGGAGCCATGGAGAATTGTGAAGATAAAGGCCATGGAACATTGTGATGACAGGCGTCATGGAGCATTGTGATGAAAGGGGTCATGGATCATTTCGATGTCAGGGGTCATGTAGCATTGTGATGACAATGGTCATGGAGCATTGTGAAGAAAGTGGTCATGGAGAATTGTGATGAAAAGTGCTATGGAGCATTGTGATGACAAGAGCCATGGAGCATTGTGATCAAATGGGTTATCGAGGATTGTGATGAATGTGGTCATGGAGGATTGTGATGAAAGGGGACATAGAGCATTGAGATAAAAGGGGTCAAGGGACATTGTGATGACAAGGGCCATGGAGCATTGTGATGAAAGGGGTCATGGAGCATTGTGATGAAAAGTACCATGGAGTATTGCGATGACAAGAGTCTTGGAGCATTGTGATGACATTTTCATGGAGCATTGTGATGACATGGGCATGGAGATTTGTGATTACAGGGGCCATGGAGCATTTGATGACAAGGGCATGGACCATTGTGATGAAAATGGTCATGGAGCATTGTGATGAAAGGGGTCAAGGGGAAAATTGATGACAATGGCTATGGGGCATTTTGATGAATGTGGTCTTGGAGCACTGTGAGGCAAGTGTTCATGCAGCATTGTGATGAAAAGCGCATTGGAGCATTGTGATGACAAGGGCCAAGGAGCATTGTGATCAAATGGGTTATGGAGCATTGTGATGAAAGTGGTCATGGAACATTGTTAAGAAAGGGGACACGGAACATTGAGATAAAAGGGGTCATAGGACATTGTGATGACAAGGGCCATGGAGCATTGTGATGAAAGGGTTTATGGAACACTGTAATTACAGGAGCCATGGAGAATTGTGAAGATAAAGGCCATGGAACATTGTGATGACAGGCATCATGGAGCATTGTGATAAAAGGAGTCATGGATCATTGCGATGTCAGGGGTCATGTAGCATTGTGATGATAGAGGCATAGAGCATTGTGATGACAATGGTCATGGAGCATTGTGATGAAAGGGGACATGGAGCATTGAGATAAAAGGGGTCATGGGACATTGTGATGACAGGGGCCATGGAGCATTGTGATGAAAGGAATTATGGAGCACTGTAATTACAGTAGCCATGGAGAAATGTGAAGACAAAGGCCATGGAACATTGTGATGACAGGCATCATTGAGCATTGTGATGAAAGGGGTCATGGATCATTGCGATGTCAGGGGTTATGTAGCATTGTGATGACAATGGTCATGGAGCTTTGTGAAGAAAGTGGTCATGGAGCATTGTGATGAAAAGCACCATGGAGTATTGTGATGACAAGAGTCTTGGAGCATTGTGATGGCATTTTCATGGAGCATTGTGATGACATGGGCATGGAGATTTGTGATTACAGGGGCCATGGAGCATTTGATGACAAGGGCATGGACCATTGTGATGACAAGGGACACGGAGAAGTGTGATGAAAGTGGTCATGGAGCATTGTGATGAAAGGGGTCATGGATCATTGAGATTATAGGGTTCATGGAGCATTGTGATGGCAAGGGTCATGAAGCACTGTGATGACAGGGTTCATGGAGCATTGCGATGACAAGGGGCATGTAACATTGTGATAACCGGAGTCATGCGGCATTGTGATGACAGGGGGCATGGAGCATTGTGATGAAAAGCGGCATGGATCATTGTGATGAAAGGCGTCCTGGAGCATTGTGAGGAAAGGGGTCATGGATCATTGTGATTACAGGGATCATGGAGCATTGTGATGACAAAAGCATGGTGCATTGTGATGACAAAGCCATGGAGCATTGTGACGAAAGGGGTAATGGAGCATTGTGAGGAAAACTGTCATGGATCATTGTGATTACAGGGTTCATGGAGCATTGTGATGACAAGTGTCATGGAACTTTGAGATAAAGGGGGTCATCGGAAATTGTGATGACAAGGGCCAGGGAGCTTTGTGATGACAAGGGTCATGGAGCATTGTGATGACAGGAGTCATGGGGCACAGTGATGACAGTGGGCATGGAGCATTTTAATGAACGGGTTCATGAAGCACTGTGATTAGAGGCGACATGGAGCATTGTGATGACCAAGCCATGGAGCATTGTGATGAAAGGTGTCATGGAGCATTGTGATGACAAGAGTCCTGGAGCATTGTGATGACATTTTCATGGAGCATTGGGATGACACGGGCATGGAGAATTGTGTTGAGAAGTGTGCTGGAGTATTGTGATGACAAGGGCATGGAGCCTTGTGATTACAGGGGCCATAGAGCATTGTGATGACAAGGATATGGAACATTGTGATGAAAAGGGGCATGGAGCAATTTGATGAATGTGATACTGGAGCATTTTGATGAAAGGGGTCATGGATGTTTGTGATTACAGGGATCATGGAGCATTGTGATGGCAGGGGTCATGGGGCATTGTGAAGACAAGGGTCATGGAGCATTGTGATGGCAAGGGCCATGAGGCATTGTGATGACAGGAATCATGGGGCATAGTGATGACAGGGTGTGTGGAGCATTGTGATGAAAGTGGTCATGGAGCATTGTGATGGCAGTGCTCATTGAGCATTGTGAGGACACGGTCATGGAGCCTTGTGATGAGATAACTTCTGGAGCATTTTGATGACAAGGGCCATGGAGCATTGGTGATGACATGACTTCTGGAGCATCGTGATGACAAGGGCATGGTGCATTGTGATGAGAAGTGGCATGGAGCACTGTGAAGAAAAGGGTAATGGAGCATTGTGCGGAAAGGTGTTATGGATCATTGTGATGACAGAGGTCATGGAGCATTGTGATGAAAGGGTCATTGTGCCTTGTTATGACAAGAGCCATGGAGTATTGTTATTAAATGGGTTATGGAGCGTTGTGATGCAAGTGGTCATGGAGCATTGTGATGAAAAGCGCCATGGAGCATTGTGATGACAAGAGTCTGCGAGCATTCTGATGACACTGTCATGGAGAACTGGGATGACACGGGCATGGAGAATTGTGATGAGAAGAGTTCTGGAGCATTGTGATGACAGAGGCATGGAGCATTGTGATTACAGGGGCCATGGAGCATTGTGATGAAAGGTGTCATGGAGCATTGTGAATAAAGGGATCATGGGTCATTGTGATGACCAGGGCATGTAGCATTGTGATGACCATTGGCATGGAGCCTTGTGATGAATGGGATACTGGAGCATTGTGAGGAAACAGGCCATTGAGCATTGTGATGACAAGTGGCATGGAGCATTGTGATGAAAGTAGTATTGGAGCATTGTGAGGAAATGGTACATGGATCGTTGTGATTACAGGGATCATGGAGCATTGTGATGACAAGGGTCATGGTGCATTGTGATGACAGGTATCATGGAGCATTGTGATGAGAGGTTATTGGGCATTGTGATGACAGTGGTCATGGAGCATTGCGATGATAGGGGCAGGGAACATTGTGATGACAAAAGCCATGGAGCATTGCGATTACAGGGGTCATGGAACATTTTGATGATAGGGGCATGGAGCATTGTGATGACACTGCTCATAGACCATTGTGATGAAAGGGGTCATGGAGCTTTGAGATAAAATGGGTCATGGGACATTGTGACAACAAGGGTCATGGAGCATTTGATGACAAGGGAATGTAGCATTGTGATGACATGACTTCTGGAGCTTTTGGATGACAAGGGCATGGAGAATTGTGATTACAGGGGCCATGGAGCATTGTGATGACAACTGCATTCAGCATTGTGATGAAAAGAGGAGTGGAGCATTGTGACGAGAGGCGTACTGGAGAATTGTGAGGAAAGATGTCATGGACCATTGTGATTACAGCGATCATGGAGCATTGTGATGACAGGGTTCATGGAGCATTGTGATGAAAAGGGCCATGGAGCATTGTGATCACAGGGGTCATGGAGCATTGTGATGATAGGGCCATGGAGAATTGTGATGACAATGGTCATGGAGCATAGTGATGAAAGGGGTCATGGAGCATTGAGGTAAAGTGGGTCATGCGACATTGTGATGACAAGGGCCATGGAGCATTGTGATCAAATGGGTTATGGAACATTGTGATGAAAGTGGTCATGGAGCACTGAGATAAAAGGGGTCATGGGACATTGTAATGACAAGGGCCATGGAGCATTGTGATGAAAGAGTTCATGGAGCGTTGTGATGAAAGTGGTCATAGATAATTGTGATGAAATGCGCCATGGAGTATTGTGATGACAAGAGTCCTGGAGCATTGTGATGACATTTTCATGGAGCATTGTGATGACACGGGCATGGAGAATTGTGATGAGAAGAGTTCTGGAGCATTGTGATGACAAGGGCATGGAGCATTGTGATTACAAGGATCATGGAGCTTGTGATGACAAGGTTCATGGAGCATTGTGATGACAGAAGTCACATAGCATTATGATGACAAGGGCCATGGAGCATTGTGATGACAGGGGTGATGGGGCATTGTGATGAAAAGCACCATGGAGCATTGTGATTAGAGGGGTCCTGGGGCATTGTGATGACAAGTGGCATGGAGCCCTGTGATGAAAGGGGTACTGGAGCATTGTTAGGAAATGGGCCATGGAGCACTGTGATGACAAGTGCATGGAGCATTGTGATGACAAGTGGCATGGAGAATTGTGATGAAACGGTTAATGGAGCATTGTGAGGAAAGGTGTTATGGATCACTGTTATGACAGGGGTCATGGAGCTTTGAGATGACAACGGCCATGGAGCATTGTGATGACAGTGGTCACGGGGATTTGTGATGACAGTGGGCATGGAGCATTGTAATGAACGGGTTCATGGAGCAATGTGATTACATACGACATGGAGCATTGTGATGACAAAACCATGGAGTATTCTGATGAAAGGGGTCATGGAGCATTGTGATGAAAAGTTTCATTGGGCCTTGTTATGACAAGAGCCATGGAACATTGTGATTAAGTGGTTTATGGAGTGTTGTGATGAAAGTGGTCATGGAGCATTGTGATTACAGGGGCCATGGAGCATTGTGATGAAAGGTGTCATGGAGCATTGTGATGAAAGGGATCATGGATCATTGTGATTACAAGGGCAAGTAGCATTGTGATGAGCATTGGCATGCAGCCTTGAGATAAATGGGTGACTGGAGCGTTGTGAGGAAACGGGCCATTGAGCATTGCGATGGCAAGGGCATGGAACATTGTGATGACAAGTGGCATGGAGCATTGTGATGAAAGAGGTATTGGAGCATTGTGAGGAAATGGTACATGGATCATTGTGATTACAGGGATCAAAGAGCATTGTGATGACAAGGGTCATGGAGCATTGTGATGACAGGGTCATGGAGCATAGAGATGACAAGGGCCATGGAGAATAGTGATGACCGTGGTCATCTGTACTTGTGATAATAGGGGTCATGGAACACTGTGATTACAGGGGCCATGGAGCATTCTGATGACAAAGGCCATGGAACATTGTGATGACAGGCATCACGGAGCATTGTGATGAAAGGGGTCAGGGATCACTGAGATGACAGGGGTCATGGAGCATTGTGATGATAGGGGCATTGAGCATTGTGATGACAATGGTCATAGACCATTGTGATAAAAGGGGTCATGGAGCATTGAGATAAAATGGGTCATGGGACATTGTGATGACAAGGATCGTTGAGCATTGTGATGAAAGGTGTCATGGAGCATTGTGATGACAAGGGCCATGGAACATTGTGATCAAATGGTTTATGGAACGGTGTGATGAAAGTGGTCATGGATCATTGTGATGACAAGTGTCCTGGAGCGTAGTGATGACATTTTCATGGAGCATTGTTATGACACAGGCATGGAGAATTGTGATGAGAAGAGTTCTGGAGCATTGAGATGACAAAGGTATGGAGCATTGTGATTACAGGGGCCATGGAACATTTGATGACAAGTGCATGGAGTATTGTGATGACAAAGGGCATGGAGCATTGTGATGAAAGCGGTACTAGAGAATTGGGATGACAGGGGTCATGGAGCATTGTGATGACAAGGGCCATGGAGCATTGTGATGACAGGGGTCATGGGGCATTGTGATGAAAGGGGGCTTGGGACATTGTGATGACAGTGGGAATGGATCATTGTGATTACAGGGATCATGGAGCATTGTGATGACAGGGGCATGGGACATTGTGATGAAAGTGGTCATGGAGCATTGTGATGAAAGGGGTCAAGGGGAAAATTGATGACAATGGCTATGGGGCATTTTGATGAATGTGGTCATGGAGCACTGTGAGGCAAGTGGTCATGCAGCATTGTGATGAAAAGCACATTGGAGCATTGTGATGACAAGGGCCAAGGAGCATTGTGATCAAATGGGTTATGGAGCATTGTGAGGAAAGTGGTCATGGAACATTGTTAAGAAAGGGGACACGGAACATTGAGATAAAAGGGGTCATAGGACATTGTGATGACAAGGGCCATGGAGCATTGTGATGAAAGGGTTTATGGAACACTGTAATTACAGGAGCCATGGAGAATTGTGAAGATAAAGGCCATGGAACATTGTGATGACAGGCGTCATGGAGCATTGTGATGAAAGGGGTCATGGATCATTTCGATGTCAGGGGTCATGTAGCATTGTGATGACAATGGTCATGGAGCATTGTGAAGAAAGTGGTCATGGAGAATTGTGATGAAAAGTGCTATGGAGCATTGTGATGACAAGAGCCATGGAGCATTGTGATCAAATGGGTTATCGAGGATTGTGATGAATGTGGTCATGGAGGATTGTGATGAAAGGGGACATAGAGCATTGAGATAAAAGGGGTCAAGGGACATTGTGATGACAAGGGTCATGGAGCATTGTGATGAAAGGGGTCATGGAGCATTGTGATGAAAAGCACCATGGAGTATTGCGATGACAAGAGTCTTGGAGCATTGTGATGACATTTTCATGGAGCATTGTGATGACATGGGCATGGAGATTTGTGATTACAGGGGCCATGGAGCATTTGATGACAAGGGCATGGACCATTGTGATGAAAATGGTCATGGAGCATTGTGATGAAAGGGGTCAAGGGGAAAATTGATGACAATGGCTATGGGGCATTTTGATGAATGTGGTCTTGGAGCACTGTGAGGCAAGTGTTCATGCAGCATTGTGATGAAAAGCGCATTGGAGCATTGTGATGACAAGGGCCAAGGAGCATTGTGATCAAATGGGTTATGGAGCATTGTGATGAAAGTGGTCATGGAACATTGTTAAGAAAGGGGACACGGAACATTGAGATAAAAGGGGTCATAGGACATTGTGATGACAAGGGCCATGGAGCATTGTGATGAAAGGGTTTATGGAACACTGTAATTACAGGAGCCATGGAGAATTGTGAAGATAAAGGCCATGGAACATTGTGATGACAGGCATCATGGAGCATTGTGATAAAAGGAGTCATGGATCATTGCGATGTCAGGGGTCATGTAGCATTGTGATGATAGAGGCATAGAGCATTGTGATGACAATGGTCATGGAGCATTGTGATGAAAGGGGACATGGAGCATTGAGATAAAAGGGGTCATGGGACATTGTGATGACAGGGGCCATGGAGCATTGTGATGAAAGGAATTATGGAGCACTGTAATTACAGTAGCCATGGAGAAATGTGAAGACAAAGGCCATGGAACATTGTGATGACAGGCATCATTGAGCATTGTGATGAAAGGGGTCATGGATCATTGCGATATCAGGGGTTATGTAGCATTGTGATGACAATGGTCATGGAGCTTTGTGAAGAAAGTGGTCATGGAGCATTGTGATGAAAAGCACCATGGAGTATTGTGATGACAAGAGTCTTGGAGCATTTTGATGGCATTTTCATGGAGCATTGTGATGACATGGGCATGGAGATTTGTGATTACAGGGGCCATGGAGCATTTGATGACAAGGGCATGGACCATTGTGATGACAAGGGACACGGAGAAGTGTGATGAAAGTGGTCATGGAGCATTGTGATGAAAGGGGTCATGGATCATTGAGATTATAGGGTTCATGGAACATTGTGATGGCAAGGGTCATGAAGCACTGTGATGACAGGGTTCATGGAGCATTGCGATGACAAGGGGCATGTAACATTGTGATAACCGGAGTCATGCGGCATTGTGATGACGGGGGCATGGAGCATTGTGATGAAAAGTGGCATGGATCATTGTGATGAAAGGCGACCTGGAGCATTGTGAGGAAAGGGGTCATGGATCATTGTGATTACAGGGATCATGGAGCATTGTGATGACAAAGGCATGGTGCATTGTGATGACCAAGCCATGGAGCATTGTGATGAAAGGGGTAATGGAGCATTGTGAGGAAAACTGTCATGGATCATTGTGATGGCAAGGGTCATGAGCACTGTGATGACAGGGTTCATGGAGCATTGCGATGACAAGGGGCATGTAACATTGTGATAACCGGAGTCATGCGGCATTGTGATGACAGGGGTCATGGATCATTGTGATTACAGGGATCATGGAGCATTGTGATGACAAAGGCATGGTGCATTGTGATGACCAAGCCATGGAGCATTGTGATGAAAGGGGTAATGGAGCATTGTGCGGAAAACTGTCATGGATCATTGTGATTACAGGGTTCATGGAGCATTGTGATGACAAGTGTCATGGAACTTTGAGATAAAGGGGGTCATCGGAAATTGTGATGACAAGGGCCAGGGAGCTTTGTGATGACAAGGATATGGAACATTGTGATGAAAAGGGGCATGGAGCAATTTGATGAATGTGATACTGGAGCATTTTGATGAAAGGGGTCATGGATGTTTGTGATTACAGGGATCATGGAGCATTGTGATGGCAGGGGTCATGGGGCATTGTGAAGACAAGGGTCATGGAGCATTGTGATGGCAAGGGCCATGAGGCATTGTGATGACAGGAATCATGGGGCATAGTGATGACAGGGTGTGTGGAGCATTGTGATGAAAGTGGTCATGGAGCATTGTGATGGCAGTGCTCATTGAGCATTGTGAGGACACGGTCATGGAGCCTTGTGATGAGATAACTTCTGGAGCATTTTGATGACAAGGGCCATGGAGCATTGGTGATGACATGACTTCTGGAGCATCGTGATGACAAGGGCATGGTGCATTGTGATGAGAAGTGGCATGGAGCACTGTGAAGAAAAGGGTAATGGAGCATTGTGCGGAAAGGTGTTATGGATCATTGTGATGACAGAGGTCATGGAGCATTGTGATGAAAGGGTCATTGTGCCTTGTTATGACAAGAGCCATGGAGTATTGTTATTAAATGGGTTATGGAGCGTTGTGATGCAAGTGGTCATGGAGCATTGTGATGAAAAGCGCCATGGAGCATTGTGATGACAAGAGTCTGCGAGCATTCTGATGACACTGTCATGGAGAACTGGGATGACACGGGCATGGAGAATTGTGATGAGAAGAGTTCTGGAGCATTGTGATGACAGAGGCATGGAGCATTGTGATTACAGGGGCCATGGAGCATTGTGATGAAAGGTGTCATGGAGCATTGTGATTAAAGGGATCATGGGTCATTGTGATGACCAGGGCATGTAGCATTGTGATGACCATTGGCATGGAGCCTTGTGATGAATGGGATACTGGAGCATTGTGAGGAAACAGGCCATTGAGCATTGTGATGACAAGTGGCATGGAGCATTGTGATGAAAGTAGTATTGGAGCATTGTGAGGAAATGGTACATGGATCGTTGTGATTACAGGGATCATGGAGCATTGTGATGACAAGGGTCATGGTGCATTGTGATGACAGGTATCATGGAGCATTGTGATGAGAGGTTATTGGGCATTGTGATGACAGTGGTCATGGAGCATTGCGATGATAGGGGCAGGGAACATTGTGATGACAAAAGCCATGGAGCATTGCGATTACAGGGGTCATGGAACATTTTGATGATAGGGGCATGGAGCATTGTGATGACACTGCTCATAGACCATTGTGATGAAAGGGGTCATGGAGCTTTGAGATAAAATGGGTCATGGGACATTGTGACAACAAGGGTCATGGAGCATTTGATGACAAGGGAATGTAGCATTGTGATGACATGACTTCTGGAGCTTTTGGATGACAAGGGCATGGAGAATTGTGATTACAGGGGCCATGGAGCATTGTGATGACAACTGCATTCAGCATTGTGATGAAAAGAGGAGTGGAGCATTGTGACGAGAGGCGTACTGGAGAATTGTGAGGAAAGATGTCATGGACCATTGTGATTACAGCGATCATGGAGCATTGTGATGACAGGGTTCATGGAGCATTGTGATGAAAAGGGCCATGGAGCATTGTGATCACAGGGGTCATGGAGCATTGTGATGATAGGGCCATGGAGAATTGTGATGACAATGGTCATGGAGCATAGTGATGAAAGGGGTCATGGAGCATTGAGGTAAAGTGGGTCATGGGACATTGTGATGACAAGGGCCATGGAGCATTGTGATCAAATGGGTTATGGAACATTGTGATGAAAGTGGTCATGGAGCACTGAGATAAAAGGGGTCATGGGACATTGTAATGACAAGGGCCATGGAGCATTGTGATGAAAGAGTTCATGGAGCGTTGTGATGAAAGTGGTCATAGATAATTGTGATGAAATGCGCCATGGAGTATTGTGATGACAAGAGTCCTGGAGCATTGTGATGACATTTTCATGGAGCATTGTGATGACACGGGCATGGAGAATTGTGATGAGAAGAGTTCTGGAGCATTGTGATGACAAGGGCATGGAGCATTGTGATTACAAGGATCATGGAGCTTGTGATGACAAGGTTCATGGAGCATTGTGATGACAGAAGTCACATAGCATTATGATGACAAGGGCCATGGAGCATTGTGATGACAGGGGTGATGGGGCATTGTGATGAAAAGCACCATGGAGCATTGTGATTAGAGGGGTCCTGGGGCATTGTGATGACAAGTGGCATGGAGCCCTGTGATGAAAGGGGTACTGGAGCATTGTTAGGAAATGGGCCATGGAGCACTGTGATGACAAGTGCATGGAGCATTGTGATGACAAGTGGCATGGAGAATTGTGATGAAACGGTTAATGGAGCATTGTGAGGAAAGGTGTTATGGATCACTGTTATGACAGGGGTCATGGAGCTTTGAGATGACAACGGCCATGGAGCATTGTGATGACAGTGGTCACGGGGATTTGTGATGACAGTGGGCATGGAGCATTGTAATGAACGGGTTCATGGAGCAATGTGATTACATACGACATGGAGCATTGTGATGACAAAACCATGGAGTATTCTGATGAAAGGGGTCATGGAGCATTGTGATGAAAAGTTTCATTGGGCCTTGTTATGACAAGAGCCATGGAACATTGTGATTAAGTGGTTTATGGAGCGTTGTGATGAAAGTGGTCATGGAGCATTGTGATTACAGGGGCCATGGAGCATTGTGATGAAAGGTGTCATGGAGCATTGTGATGAAAGGGATCATGGATCATTGTGATTACAAGGGCAAGTAGCATTGTGATGAGCATTGGCATGCAGCCTTGAGATAAATGGGTGACTGGAGCGTTGTGAGGAAACGGGCCATTGAGCATTGCGATGGCAAGGGCATGGAACATTGTGATGACAAGTGGCATGGAGCATTGTGATGAAAGAGGTATTGGAGCATTGTGAGGAAATGGTACATGGATCATTGTGATTACAGGGATCAAAGAGCATTGTGATGACAAGGGTCATGGAGCATTGTGATGACAGGGTCATGGAGCATAGAGATGACAAGGGCCATGGAGAATAGTGATGACAGTGGTCATCTGTACTTGTGATAATAGGGGTCATGGAACACTGTGATTACAGGGGCCATGGAGCATTCTGATGACAAAGGCCATGGAACATTGTGATGACAGGCATCACGGAGCATTGTGATGAAAGGGGTCAGGGATCACTGAGATGACAGGGGTCATGGAGCATTGTGATGATAGGGGCATTGAGCATTGTGATGACAATGGTCATAGACCATTGTGATAAAAGGGGTCATGGAGCATTGAGATAAAATGGGTCATGGGACATTGTGATGACAAGGATCGTTGAGCATTGTGATGAAAGGTGTCATGGAGCATTGTGATGACAAGGGCCATGGAACATTGTGATCAAATGGGTTATGGAACGGTGTGATGAAAGTGGTCATGGATCATTGTGATGACAAGTGTCCTGGAGCGTAGTGATGACATTTTCATGGAGCATTGTTATGACACAGGCATGGAGAATTGTGATGAGAAGAGTTCTGGAGCATTGAGATGACAAAGGTATGGAGCATTGTGATTACAGGGGCCATGGAACATTTGATGACAAGTGCATGGAGTATTGTGATGACAAAGGGCATGGAGCATTGTGATGAAAGCGGTACTAGAGAATTGTGATGACAGGGGTCATGGAGCATTGTGATGACAAGGGCCATGGAGCATTGTGATGACAGGGGTCATGGGGCATTGTGATGAAAGGGGGCATGGGACATTGTGATGACAGTGGGAATGGATCATTGTGATTACAGGGATCATGGAGCATTGTGATGACAGGGGCATGGGACATTGTGATGAAAGTGGTCATGGAGCATTGTGATGAAAGGGGTCAAGGGGAAAATTGATGACAATGGCTATGGGGCATTTTGATGAATGTGGTCATGGAGCACTGTGAGGCAAGTGGTCATGCAGCATTGTGATGAAAAGCACATTGGAGCATTGTGATGACAAGGGGCAAGGAGCATTGTGATCAAATGGGTTATGGAGCATTGTGAGGAAAGTGGTCATGGAACATTGTTAAGAAAGGGGACACGGAACATTGAGATAAAAGGGGTCATAGGACATTGTGATGACAAGGGCCATGGAGCATTGTGATGAAAGGGTTTATGGAACACTGTAATTACAGGAGCCATGGAGAATTGTGAAGATAAAGGCCATGGAACATTGTGATGACAGGCGTCATGGAGCATTGTGATGAAAGGGGTCATGGATCATTTCGATGTCAGGGGTCATGTAGCATTGTGATGACAATGGTCATGGAGCATTGTGAAGAAAGTGGTCATGGAGAATTGTGATGAAAAGTGCTATGGAGCATTGTGATGACAAGAGCCATGGAGCATTGTGATCAAATGGGTTATCGAGGATTGTGATGAATGTGGTCATGGAGGATTGTGATGAAAGGGGACATAGAGCATTGAGATAAAAGGGGTCAAGGGACATTGTGATGACAAGGGTCATGGAGCATTGTGATGAAAGGGGTCATGGAGCATTGTGATGAAAAGCACCATGGAGTATTGCGATGACAAGAGTCTTGGAGCATTGTGATGACATTTTCATGGAGCATTGTGATGACATGGGCATGGAGATTTGTGATTACAGGGGCCATGGAGCATTTGATGACAAGGGCATGGACCATTGTGATGAAAATGGTCATGGAGCATTGTGATGAAAGGGGTCAAGGGGAAAATTGATGACAATGGCTATGGGGCATTTTGATGAATGTGGTCTTGGAGCACTGTGAGGCAAGTGTTCATGCAGCATTGTGATGAAAAGCGCATTGGAGCATTGTGATGACAAGGGCCAAGGAGCATTGTGATCAAATGGGTTATGGAGCATTGTGATGAAAGTGGTCATGGAACATTGTTAAGAAAGGGGACACGGAACATTGAGATAAAAGGGGTCATAGGACATTGTGATGACAAGGGCCATGGAGCATTGTGATGAAAGGGTTTATGGAACACTGTAATTACAGGAGCCATGGAGAATTGTGAAGATAAAGGCCATGGAACATTGTGATGACAGGCATCATGGAGCATTGTGATAAAAGGAGTCATGGATCATTGCGATGTCAGGGGTCATGTAGCATTGTGATGATAGAGGCATAGAGCATTGTGATGACAATGGTCATGGAGCATTGTGATGAAAGGGGACATGGAGCATTGAGATAAAAGGGGTCATGGGACATTGTGATGACAGGGGCCATGGAGCATTGTGATGAAAGGAATTATGGAGCACTGTAATTACAGTAGCCATGGAGAAATGTGAAGACAAAGGCCATGGAACATTGTGATGACAGGCATCATTGAGCATTGTGATGAAAGGGGTCATGGATCATTGCGATATCAGGGGTTATGTAGCATTGTGATGACAATGGTCATGGAGCTTTGTGAAGAAAGTGGTCATGGAGCATTGTGATGAAAAGCACCATGGAGTATTGTGATGACAAGAGTCTTGGAGCATTTTGATGGCATTTTCATGGAGCATTGTGATGACATGGGCATGGAGATTTGTGATTACAGGGGCCATGGAGCATTTGATGACAAGGGCATGGACCATTGTGATGACAAGGGACACGGAGAAGTGTGATGAAAGTGGTCATGGAGCATTGTGATGAAAGGGGTCATGGATCATTGAGATTATAGGGTTCATGGAACATTGTGATGGCAAGGGTCATGAAGCACTGTGATGACAGGGTTCATGGAGCATTGCGATGACAAGGGGCATGTAACATTGTGATAACCGGAGTCATGCGGCATTGTGATGACGGGGGCATGGAGCATTGTGATGAAAAGTGGCATGGATCATTGTGATGAAAGGCGTCCTGGAGCATTGTGAGGAAAGGGGTCATGGATCATTGTGATTACAGGGATCATGGAGCATTGTGATGACAAAGGCATGGTGCATTGTGATGACCAAGCCATGGAGCATTGTGATGAAAGGGGTAATGGAGCATTGTGAGGAAAACTGTCATGGATCATTGTGATGGCAAGGGTCATGAGCACTGTGATGACAGGGTTCATGGAGCATTGCGATGACAAGGGGCATGTAACATTGTGATAACCGGAGTCATGCGGCATTGTGATGACAGGGGTCATGGATCATTGTGATTACAGGGATCATGGAGCATTGTGATGACAAAGGCATGGTGCATTGTGATGACCAAGCCATGGAGCATTGTGATGAAAGGGGTAATGGAGCATTGTGCGGAAAACTGTCATGGATCATTGTGATTACAGGGTTCATGGAGCATTGTGATGACAAGTGTCATGGAACTTTGAGATAAAGGGGGTCATCGGAAATTGTGATGACAAGGGCCAGGGAGCTTTGTGATGACAAGGGTCATGGAGCATTGTGATGACAGGAGTCATGGGGCACTGTGATGACAGTGGGCATGGAGCATTTTAATGAACGGGTTCATGAAGCACTGTGATTAGAGGCGACATGGAGCATTGTGATGACCAAGCCATGGAGCATTGTGATGAAAGGTGTCATGGAGCATTGTGATGACAAGAGTCCTGGAGCATTGTGATGACATTTTCATGGAGCATTGGGATGACACGGGCATGGAGAATTGTGTTGAGAAGTGTGCTGGAGTATTGTGATGACAAGGGCATGGAGCCTTGTGATTACAGGGGCCATAGAGCATTGTGATGACAAGGATATGGAACATTGTGATGAAAAGGGGCATGGAGCAATTTGATGAATGTGATACTGGAGCATTTTGATGAAAGGGGTCATGGATGTTTGTGATTACAGGGATCATGGAGCATTGTGATGGCAGGGGTCATGGGGCATTGTGAAGACAAGGGTCATGGAGCATTGTGATGGCAAGGGCCATGAGGCATTGTGATGACAGGAATCATGGGGCATAGTGATGACAGGGTGCGTGGAGCATTGTGATGAAAGTGGTCATGGAGCATTGTGATGACAGTGCTCATTGAGCATTGTGAGGACACGGTCATGGAGCCTTGTGATGAGATAACTTCTGGAGCATTTTGATGACAAGGGCCATGGAGCATTGGTGATGACATGACTTCTGGAGCATCGTGATGACAAGGGCATGGTGCATTGTGATGAGAAGTGGCATGGAGCACTGTGAAGAAAAGGGTAATGGAGCATTGTGCGGAAAGGTGTTATGGATCATTGTGATGACAGAGGTCATGGAGCATTGTGATGAAAGGGTCATTGTGCCTTGTTATGACAAGAGCCATGGAGTATTGTTATTAAATGGGTTATGGAGCGTTGTGATGCAAGTGGTCATGGAGCATTGTGATGAAAAGCGCCATGGAGCATTGTGATGACAAGAGTCCGCGAGCATTCTGATGACACTGTCATGGAGAACTGGGATGACACGGGCATGGAGAATTGTGATGAGAAGAGTTCTGGAGCATTGTGATGACAGAGGCATGGAGCATTGTGATTACAGGGGCCATGGAGCATTGTGATGAAAGGTGTCATGGAGCATTGTGATTAAAGGGATCATGGGTCATTGTGATGACCAGGGCATGTAGCATTGTGATGACCATTGGCATGGAGCCTTGTGATGAATGGGATACTGGAGCATTGTGAGGAAACAGGCCATTGAGCATTGTGATGACAAGTGGCATGGAGCATTGTGATGAAAGTAGTATTGGAGCATTGTGAGGAAATGGTACATGGATCGTTGTGATTACAGGGATCATGGAGCATTGTGATGACAAGGGTCATGGTGCATTGTGATGACAGGTATCATGGAGCATTGTGATGAGAGGTTATTGGGCATTGTGATGACAGTGGTCATGGAGCATTGCGATGATAGGGGCAGGGAACATTGTGATGACAAAAGCCATGGAGCATTGCGATTACAGGGGTCATGGAACATTTTGATGATAGGGGCATGGAGCATTGTGATGACACTGCTCATAGACCATTGTGATGAAAGGGGTCATGGAGCTTTGAGATAAAATGGGTCATGGGACATTGTGACAACAAGGGTCATGGAGCATTTGATGACAAGGGAATGTAGCATTGTGATGACATGACTTCTGGAGCTTTTGGATGACAAGGGCATGGAGAATTGTGATTACAGGGGCCATGGAGCATTGTGATGACAACTGCATTCAGCATTGTGATGAAAAGAGGAGTGGAGCATTGTGACGAGAGGGGTACTGGAGAATTGTGAGGAAAGATGTCATGGATCATTGTGATTACAGCGATCATGGAGCATTGTGATGACAGGGTTCATGGAGCATTGTGATGAAAAGGGCCATGGAGCATTGTGATGATAGGGCCATGGAGAATTGTGATGACAATGGTCATGGAGCATAGTGATGAAAGGGGTCATGGAGCATTGAGGTAAAGTGGGTCATGGGACATTGTGATGACAAGGGCCATGGAGCATTGTGATCAAATGGGTTATGGAGCATTGTGATGAAAGTGGTCATGGAGCACTGAGATAAAAGGGGTCATGGGACATTGTAATGACAAGGGCCATGGAGCATTGTGATGAAAGAGTTCATGGAGCGTTGTGATGAAAGTGGTCATAGATAATTGTGATGAAATGCGCCATGGAGTATTGTGATGACAAGAGTCCTGGAGCATTGTGATGACATTTTTTCATGGAGCATTGTGATGACACGGGCATGGAGAATTGTGATGAGAAGAGTTCTGGAGCATTGTGATGACAAGGGCATGGAGCATTGTGATTACAAGGATCATGGAGCTTGTGATGACAAGGTTCATGGAGCATTGTGATGACAGAAGTCACATAGCATTATGATGACAAGGGCCATGGAGCATTGTGATGACAGGGGTGATGGGGCATTGTGATGAAAAGCACCATGGAGCATTGTGATTAGAGGGGTCCTGGGGCATTGTGATGACAAGTGGCATGGAGCCCTGTGATGAAAGGGGTACTGGAGCATTGTGAGGAAATGGGCCATGGAGCACTGTGATGACAAGTGCATGGAGCATTGTGATGACAAGTGGCATGGAGAATTGTGATGAAACGGTTAATGGAGCATTGTGAGGAAAGGTGTTATGGATCACTGTTATGACAGGGGTCATGGAGCTTTGAGATGACAACGGCCATGGAGCATTGTGATGACAGTGGTCACGGGGATTTGTGATGACAGTGGGCATGGAGCATTGTAATGAACGGGTTCATGGAGCAATGTGATTACATACGACATGGAGCATTGTGATGACAAAACCATGGAGTATTCTGATGAAAGGGGTCATGGAGCATTGTGATGAAAAGTTTCATTGGGCCTTGTTATGACAAGAGCCATGGAACATTGTGATTAAGTGGTTTATGGAGCGTTGTGATGAAAGTGGTCATGGAGCATTGTGATTACAGGGGCCATGGAGCATTGTGATGAAAGGTGTCATGGAGCATTGTGATGAAAGGGATCATGGATCATTGTGATTACAAGGGCAAGTAGCATTGTGATGAGCATTGGCATGCAGCCTTGAGATAAATGGGTGACTGGAGCGTTGTGAGGAAACGGGCCATTGAGCATTGCGATGGCAAGGGCATGGAACATTGTGATGACAAGTGGCATGGAGCATTGTGATGAAAGAGGTATTGGAGCATTGTGAGGAAATGGTACATGGATCATTGTGATTACAGGGATCAAAGAGCATTGTGATGACAAGGGTCATGGAGCATTGTGATGACAGGGTCATGGAGCATAGAGATGACAAGGGCCATGGAGAATAGTGATGACCGTGGTCATCTGTACTTGTGATAATAGGGGTCATGGAACACTGTGATTACAGGGGCCATGGAGCATTCTGATGACAAAGGCCATGGAACATTGTGATGACAGGCATCACGGAGCATTGTGATGAAAGGGGTCAGGGATCACTGAGATGACAGGGGTCATGGAGCATTGTGATGATAGGGGCATTGAGCATTGTGATGACAATGGTCATAGACCATTGTGATAAAAGGGGTCATGGAGCATTGAGATAAAATGGGTCATGGGACATTGTGATGACAAGGATCGTTGAGCATTGTGATGAAAGGTGTCATGGAGCATTGTGATGACAAGGGCCATGGAACATTGTGATCAAATGGGTTATGGAACGGTGTGATGAAAGTGGTCATGGATCATTGTGATGACAAGTGTCCTGGAGCGTAGTGATGACATTTTCATGGAGCATTGTTATGACACAGGCATGGAGAATTGTGATGAGAAGAGTTCTGGAGCATTGAGATGACAAAGGTATGGAGCATTGTGATTACAGGGGCCATGGAACATTTGATGACAAGTGCATGGAGTATTGTGATGACAAAGGGCATGGAGCATTGTGATGAAAGCGGTACTAGAGAATTGGGATGACAGGGGTCATGGAGCATTGTGATGACAAGGGCCATGGAGCATTGTGATGACAGTGGGAATGGATCATTGTGATTACAGGGATCATGGAGCATTGTGATGACAGGGGCATGGGACATTGTGATGAAAGTGGTCATGGAGCATTGTGATGAAAGGGGTCAAGGGGAAAATTGATGACAATGGCTATGGGGCATTTTGATGAATGTGGTCATGGAGCACTGTGAGGCAAGTGGTCATGCAGCATTGTGATGAAAAGCACATTGGAGCATTGTGATGACAAGGGCCAAGGAGCATTGTGATCAAATGGGTTATGGAGCATTGTGAGGAAAGTGGTCATGGAACATTGTTAAGAAAGGGGACACGGAACATTGAGATAAAAGGGGTCATAGGACATTGTGATGACAAGGGCCATGGAGCATTGTGATGAAAGGGTTTATGGAACACTGTAATTACAGGAGCCATGGAGAATTGTGAAGATAAAGGCCATGGAACATTGTGATGACAGGCGTCATGGAGCATTGTGATGAAAGGGGTCATGGATCATTTCGATGTCAGGGGTCATGTAGCATTGTGATGACAATGGTCATGGAGCATTGTGAAGAAAGTGGTCATGGAGAATTGTGATGAAAAGTGCTATGGAGCATTGTGATGACAAGAGCCATGGAGCATTGTGATCAAATGGGTTATCGAGGATTGTGATGAATGTGGTCATGGAGGATTGTGATGAAAGGGGACATAGAGCATTGAGATAAAAGGGGTCAAGGGACATTGTGATGACAAGGGCCATGGAGCATTGTGATGAAAGGGGTCATGGAGCATTGTGATGAAAAGTACCATGGAGTATTGCGATGACAAGAGTCTTGGAGCATTGTGATGACATTTTCATGGAGCATTGTGATGACATGGGCATGGAGATTTGTGATTACAGGGGCCATGGAGCATTTGATGACAAGGGCATGGACCATTGTGATGAAAATGGTCATGGAGCATTGTGATGAAAGGGGTCAAGGGGAAAATTGATGACAATGGCTATGGGGCATTTTGATGAATGTGGTCTTGGAGCACTGTGAGGCAAGTGTTCATGCAGCATTGTGATGAAAAGCGCATTGGAGCATTGTGATGACAAGGGCCAAGGAGCATTGTGATCAAATGGGTTATGGAGCATTGTGATGAAAGTGGTCATGGAACATTGTTAAGAAAGGGGACACGGAACATTGAGATAAAAGGGGTCATAGGACATTGTGATGACAAGGGCCATGGAGCATTGTGATGAAAGGGTTTATGGAACACTGTAATTACAGGAGCCATGGAGAATTGTGAAGATAAAGGCCATGGAACATTGTGATGACAGGCATCATGGAGCATTGTGATAAAAGGAGTCATGGATCATTGCGATGTCAGGGGTCATGTAGCATTGTGATGATAGAGGCATAGAGCATTGTGATGACAATGGTCATGGAGCATTGTGATGAAAGGGGACATGGAGCATTGAGATAAAAGGGGTCATGGGACATTGTGATGACAGGGGCCATGGAGCATTGTGATGAAAGGAATTATGGAGCACTGTAATTACAGTAGCCATGGAGAAATGTGAAGACAAAGGCCATGGAACATTGTGATGACAGGCATCATTGAGCATTGTGATGAAAGGGGTCATGGATCATTGCGATGTCAGGGGTTATGTAGCATTGTGATGACAATGGTCATGGAGCTTTGTGAAGAAAGTGGTCATGGAGCATTGTGATGAAAAGCACCATGGAGTATTGTGATGACAAGAGTCTTGGAGCATTGTGATGGCATTTTCATGGAGCATTGTGATGACATGGGCATGGAGATTTGTGATTACAGGGGCCATGGAGCATTTGATGACAAGGGCATGGACCATTGTGATGACAAGGGACACGGAGAAGTGTGATGAAAGTGGTCATGGAGCATTGTGATGAAAGGGGTCATGGATCATTGAGATTATAGGGTTCATGGAGCATTGTGATGGCAAGGGTCATGAAGCACTGTGATGACAGGGTTCATGGAGCATTGCGATGACAAGGGGCATGTAACATTGTGATAACCGGAGTCATGCGGCATTGTGATGACAGGGGGCATGGAGCATTGTGATGAAAAGCGGCATGGATCATTGTGATGAAAGGCGTCCTGGAGCATTGTGAGGAAAGGGGTCATGGATCATTGTGATTACAGGGATCATGGAGCATTGTGATGACAAAGGCATGGTGCATTGTGATGACCAAGCCATGGAGCATTGTGACGAAAGGGGTAATGGAGCATTGTGAGGAAAACTGTCATGGATCATTGTGATTACAGGGTTCATGGAGCATTGTGATGACAAGTGTCATGGAACTTTGAGATAAAGGGGGTCATCGGAAATTGTGATGACAAGGGCCAGGGAGCTTTGTGATGACAAGGGTCATGGAGCATTGTGATGACAGGAGTCATGGGGCACTGTGATGACAGTGGGCATGGAGCATTTTAATGAACGGGTTCATGAAGCACTGTGATTAGAGGCGACATGGAGCATTGTGATGACCAAGCCATGGAGCATTGTGATGAAAGGTGTCATGGAGCATTGTGATGACAAGAGTCCTGGAGCATTGTGATGACATTTTCATGGAGCATTGGGATGACACGGGCATGGAGAATTGTGTTGAGAAGTGTGCTGGAGTATTGTGATGACAAGGGCATGGAGCCTTGTGATTACAGGGGCCATAGAGCATTGTGATGACAAGGATATGGAACATTGTGATGAAAAGGGGCATGGAGCAATTTGATGAATGTGATACTGGAGCATTTTGATGAAAGGGGTCATGGATGTTTGTGATTACAGGGATCATGGAGCATTGTGATGGCAGGGGTCATGGGGCATTGTGAAGACAAGGGTCATGGAGCATTGTGATGGCAAGGGCCATGAGGCATTGTGATGACAGGAATCATGGGGCATAGTGATGACAGGGTGTGTGGAGCATTGTGATGAAAGTGGTCATGGAGCATTGTGATGGCAGTGCTCATTGAGCATTGTGAGGACACGGTCATGGAGCCTTGTGATGAGATAACTTCTGGAGCATTTTGATGACAAGGGCCATGGAGCATTGGTGATGACATGACTTCTGGAGCATCGTGATGACAAGGGCATGGTGCATTGTGATGAGAAGTGGCATGGAGCACTGTGAAGAAAAGGGTAATGGAGCATTGTGCGGAAAGGTGTTATGGATCATTGTGATGACAGAGGTCATGGAGCATTGTGATGAAAGGGTCATTGTGCCTTGTTATGACAAGAGCCATGGAGTATTGTTATTAAATGGGTTATGGAGCGTTGTGATGCAAGTGGTCATGGAGCATTGTGATGAAAAGCGCCATGGAGCATTGTGATGACAAGAGTCTGCGAGCATTCTGATGACACTGTCATGGAGAACTGGGATGACACGGGCATGGAGAATTGTGATGAGAAGAGTTCTGGAGCATTGTGATGACAGAGGCATGGAGCATTGTGATTACAGGGGCCATGGAGCATTGTGATGAAAGGTGTCATGGAGCATTGTGAATAAAGGGATCATGGGTCATTGTGATGACCAGGGCATGTAGCATTGTGATGACCATTGGCATGGAGCCTTGTGATGAATGGGATACTGGAGCATTGTGAGGAAACAGGCCATTGAGCATTGTGATGACAAGTGGCATGGAGCATTGTGATGAAAGTAGTATTGGAGCATTGTGAGGAAATGGTACATGGATCGTTGTGATTACAGGGATCATGGAGCATTGTGATGACAAGGGTCATGGTGCATTGTGATGACAGGTATCATGGAGCATTGTGATGAGAGGTTATTGGGCATTGTGATGACAGTGGTCATGGAGCATTGCGATGATAGGGGCAGGGAACATTGTGATGACAAAAGCCATGGAGCATTGCGATTACAGGGGTCATGGAACATTTTGATGATAGGGGCATGGAGCATTGTGATGACACTGCTCATAGACCATTGTGATGAAAGGGGTCATGGAGCTTTGAGATAAAATGGGTCATGGGACATTGTGACAACAAGGGTCATGGAGCATTTGATGACAAGGGAATGTAGCATTGTGATGACATGACTTCTGGAGCTTTTGGATGACAAGGGCATGGAGAATTGTGATTACAGGGGCCATGGAGCATTGTGATGACAACTGCATTCAGCATTGTGATGAAAAGAGGAGTGGAGCATTGTGACGAGAGGCGTACTGGAGAATTGTGAGGAAAGATGTCATGGACCATTGTGATTACAGCGATCATGGAGCATTGTGATGACAGGGTTCATGGAGCATTGTGATGAAAAGGGCCATGGAGCATTGTGATCACAGGGGTCATGGAGCATTGTGATGATAGGGCCATGGAGAATTGTGATGACAATGGTCATGGAGCATAGTGATGAAAGGGGTCATGGAGCATTGAGGTAAAGTGGGTCATGCGACATTGTGATGACAAGGGCCATGGAGCATTGTGATCAAATGGGTTATGGAACATTGTGATGAAAGTGGTCATGGAGCACTGAGATAAAAGGGGTCATGGGACATTGTAATGACAAGGGCCATGGAGCATTGTGATGAAAGAGTTCATGGAGCGTTGTGATGAAAGTGGTCATAGATAATTGTGATGAAATGCGCCATGGAGTATTGTGATGACAAGAGTCCTGGAGCATTGTGATGACATTTTCATGGAGCATTGTGATGACACGGGCATGGAGAATTGTGATGAGAAGAGTTCTGGAGCATTGTGATGACAAGGGCATGGAGCATTGTGATTACAAGGATCATGGAGCTTGTGATGACAAGGTTCATGGAGCATTGTGATGACAGAAGTCACATAGCATTATGATGACAAGGGCCATGGAGCATTGTGATGACAAGGGTGATGGGGCATTGTGATGAAAAGCACCATGGAGCATTGTGATTAGAGGGGTCCTGGGGCATTGTGATGACAAGTGGCATGGAGCCCTGTGATGAAAGGGGTACTGGAGCATTGTTAGGAAATGGGCCATGGAGCACTGTGATGACAAGTGCATGGAGCATTGTGATGACAAGTGGCATGGAGAATTGTGATGAAACGGTTAATGGAGCATTGTGAGGAAAGGTGTTATGGATCACTGTTATGACAGGGGTCATGGAGCTTTGAGATGACAACGGCCATGGAGCATTGTGATGACAGTGGTCACGGGGATTTGTGATGACAGTGGGCATGGAGCATTGTAATGAACGGGTTCATGGAGCAATGTGATTACATACGACATGGAGCATTGTGATGACAAAACCATGGAGTATTCTGATGAAAGGGGTCATGGAGCATTGTGATGAAAAGTTTCATTGGGCCTTGTTATGACAAGAGCCATGGAACATTGTGATTAAGTGGTTTATGGAGCGTTGTGATGAAAGTGGTCATGGAGCATTGTGATTACAGGGGCCATGGAGCATTGTGATGAAAGGTGTCATGGAGCATTGTGATGAAAGGGATCATGGATCATTGTGATTACAAGGGCAAGTAGCATTGTGATGAGCATTGGCATGCAGCCTTGAGATAAATGGGTGACTGGAGCGTTGTGAGGAAACGGGCCATTGAGCATTGCGATGGCAAGGGCATGGAACATTGTGATGACAAGTGGCATGGAGCATTGTGATGAAAGAGGTATTGGAGCATTGTGAGGAAATGGTACATGGATCATTGTGATTACAGGGATCAAAGAGCATTGTGATGACAAGGGTCATGGAGCATTGTGATGACAGGGTCATGGAGCATAGAGATGACAAGGGCCATGGAGAATAGTGATGACAGTGGTCATCTGTACTTGTGATAATAGGGGTCATGGAACACTGTGATTACAGGGGCCATGGAGCATTCTGATGACAAAGGCCATGGAACATTGTGATGACAGGCATCACGGAGCATTGTGATGAAAGGGGTCAGGGATCACTGAGATGACAGGGGTCATGGAGCATTGTGATGATAGGGGCATTGAGCATTGTGATGACAATGGTCATAGACCATTGTGATAAAAGGGGTCATGGAGCATTGAGATAAAATGGGTCATGGGACATTGTGATGACAAGGATCGTTGAGCATTGTGATGAAAGGTGTCATGGAGCATTGTGATGACAAGGGCCATGGAACATTGTGATCAAATGGTTTATGGAACGGTGTGATGAAAGTGGTCATGGATCATTGTGATGACAAGTGTCCTGGAGCGTAGTGATGACATTTTCATGGAGCATTGTTATGACACAGGCATGGAGAATTGTGATGAGAAGAGTTCTGGAGCATTGAGATGACAAAGGTATGGAGCATTGTGATTACAGGGGCCATGGAACATTTGATGACAAGTGCATGGAGTATTGTGATGACAAAGGGCATGGAGCATTGTGATGAAAGCGGTACTAGAGAATTGGGATGACAGGGGTCATGGAGCATTGTGATGACAAGGGCCATGGAGCATTGTGATGACAGGGGTCATGGGGCATTGTGATGAAAGGGGGCATGGGACATTGTGATGACAGTGGGAATGGATCATTGTGATTACAGGGATCATGGAGCATTGTGATGACAGGGGCATGGGACATTGTGATGAAAGTGGTCATGGAGCATTGTGATGAAAGGGGTCAAGGGGAAAATTGATGACAATGGCTATGGGGCATTTTGATGAATGTGGTCATGGAGCACTGTGAGGCAAGTGGTCATGCAGCATTGTGATGAAAAGCACATTGGAGCATTGTGATGACAAGGGCCAAGGAGCATTGTGATCAAATGGGTTATGGAGCATTGTGAGGAAAGTGGTCATGGAACATTGTTAAGAAAGGGGACACGGAACATTGAGATAAAAGGGGTCATAGGACATTGTGATGACAAGGGCCATGGAGCATTGTGATGAAAGGGTTTATGGAACACTGTAATTACAGGAGCCATGGAGAATTGTGAAGATAAAGGCCATGGAACATTGTGATGACAGGCGTCATGGAGCATTGTGATGAAAGGGGTCATGGATCATTTCGATGTCAGGGGTCATGTAGCATTGTGATGACAATGGTCATGGAGCATTGTGAAGAAAGTGGTCATGGAGAATTGTGATGAAAAGTGCTATGGAGCATTGTGATGACAAGAGCCATGGAGCATTGTGATCAAATGGGTTATCGAGGATTGTGATGAATGTGGTCATGGAGGATTGTGATGAAAGGGGACATAGAGCATTGAGATAAAAGGGGTCAAGGGACATTGTGATGACAAGGGTCATGGAGCATTGTGATGAAAGGGGTCATGGAGCATTGTGATGAAAAGCACCATGGAGTATTGCGATGACAAGAGTCTTGGAGCATTGTGATGACATTTTCATGGAGCATTGTGATGACATGGGCATGGAGATTTGTGATTACAGGGGCCATGGAGCATTTGATGACAAGGGCATGGACCATTGTGATGAAAATGGTCATGGAGCATTGTGATGAAAGGGGTCAAGGGGAAAATTGATGACAATGGCTATGGGGCATTTTGATGAATGTGGTCTTGGAGCACTGTGAGGCAAGTGTTCATGCAGCATTGTGATGAAAAGCGCATTGGAGCATTGTGATGACAAGGGCCAAGGAGCATTGTGATCAAATGGGTTATGGAGCATTGTGATGAAAGTGGTCATGGAACATTGTTAAGAAAGGGGACACGGAACATTGAGATAAAAGGGGTCATAGGACATTGTGATGACAAGGGCCATGGAGCATTGTGATGAAAGGGTTTATGGAACACTGTAATTACAGGAGCCATGGAGAATTGTGAAGATAAAGGCCATGGAACATTGTGATGACAGGCATCATGGAGCATTGTGATAAAAGGAGTCATGGATCATTGCGATGTCAGGGGTCATGTAGCATTGTGATGATAGAGGCATAGAGCATTGTGATGACAATGGTCATGGAGCATTGTGATGAAAGGGGACATGGAGCATTGAGATAAAAGGGGTCATGGGACATTGTGATGACAGGGGCCATGGAGCATTGTGATGAAAGGAATTATGGAGCACTGTAATTACAGTAGCCATGGAGAAATGTGAAGACAAAGGCCATGGAACATTGTGATGACAGGCATCATTGAGCATTGTGATGAAAGGGGTCATGGATCATTGCGATATCAGGGGTTATGTAGCATTGTGATGACAATGGTCATGGAGCTTTGTGAAGAAAGTGGTCATGGAGCATTGTGATGAAAAGCACCATGGAGTATTGTGATGACAAGAGTCTTGGAGCATTTTGATGGCATTTTCATGGAGCATTGTGATGACATGGGCATGGAGATTTGTGATTACAGGGGCCATGGAGCATTTGATGACAAGGGCATGGACCATTGTGATGACAAGGGACACGGAGAAGTGTGATGAAAGTGGTCATGGAGCATTGTGATGAAAGGGGTCATGGATCATTGAGATTATAGGGTTCATGGAACATTGTGATGGCAAGGGTCATGAAGCACTGTGATGACAGGGTTCATGGAGCATTGCGATGACAAGGGGCATGTAACATTGTGATAACCGGAGTCATGCGGCATTGTGATGACGGGGGCATGGAGCATTGTGATGAAAAGTGGCATGGATCATTGTGATGAAAGGCGTCCTGGAGCATTGTGAGGAAAGGGGTCATGGATCATTGTGATTACAGGGATCATGGAGCATTGTGATGACAAAGGCATGGTGCATTGTGATGACCAAGCCATGGAGCATTGTGATGAAAGGGGTAATGGAGCATTGTGAGGAAAACTGTCATGGATCATTGTGATGGCAAGGGTCATGAGCACTGTGATGACAGGGTTCATGGAGCATTGCGATGACAAGGGGCATGTAACATTGTGATAACCGGAGTCATGCGGCATTGTGATGACAGGGGTCATGGATCATTGTGATTACAGGGATCATGGAGCATTGTGATGACAAAGGCATGGTGCATTGTGATGACCAAGCCATGGAGCATTGTGATGAAAGGGGTAATGGAGCATTGTGCGGAAAACTGTCATGGATCATTGTGATTACAGGGTTCATGGAGCATTGTGATGACAAGTGTCATGGAACTTTGAGATAAAGGGGGTCATCGGAAATTGTGATGACAAGGGCCAGGGAGCTTTGTGATGACAAGGGTCATGGAGCATTGTGATGACAGGAGTCATGGGGCACTGTGATGACAGTGGGCATGGAGCATTTTAATGAACGGGTTCATGAAGCACTGTGATTAGAGGCGACATGGAGCATTGTGATGACCAAGCCATGGAGCATTGTGATGAAAGGTGTCATGGAGCATTGTGATGACAAGAGTCCTGGAGCATTGTGATGACATTTTCATGGAGCATTGGGATGACACGGGCATGGAGAATTGTGTTGAGAAGTGTGCTGGAGTATTGTGATGACAAGGGCATGGAGCCTTGTGATTACAGGGGCCATAGAGCATTGTGATGACAAGGATATGGAACATTGTGATGAAAAGGGGCATGGAGCAATTTGATGAATGTGATACTGGAGCATTTTGATGAAAGGGGTCATGGATGTTTGTGATTACAGGGATCATGGAGCATTGTGATGGCAGGGGTCATGGGGCATTGTGAAGACAAGGGTCATGGAGCATTGTGATGGCAAGGGCCATGAGGCATTGTGATGACAGGAATCATGGGGCATAGTGATGACAGGGTGCGTGGAGCATTGTGATGAAAGTGGTCATGGAGCATTGTGATGACAGTGCTCATTGAGCATTGTGAGGACACGGTCATGGAGCCTTGTGATGAGATAACTTCTGGAGCATTTTGATGACAAGGGCCATGGAGCATTGGTGATGACATGACTTCTGGAGCATCGTGATGACAAGGGCATGGTGCATTGTGATGAGAAGTGGCATGGAGCACTGTGAAGAAAAGGGTAATGGAGCATTGTGCGGAAAGGTGTTATGGATCATTGTGATGACAGAGGTCATGGAGCATTGTGATGAAAGGGTCATTGTGCCTTGTTATGACAAGAGCCATGGAGTATTGTTATTAAATGGGTTATGGAGCGTTGTGATGCAAGTGGTCATGGAGCATTGTGATGAAAAGCGCCATGGAGCATTGTGATGACAAGAGTCTGCGAGCATTCTGATGACACTGTCATGGAGAACTGGGATGACACGGGCATGGAGAATTGTGATGAGAAGAGTTCTGGAGCATTGTGATGACAGAGGCATGGAGCATTGTGATTACAGGGGCCATGGAGCATTGTGATGAAAGGTGTCATGGAGCATTGTGATTAAAGGGATCATGGGTCATTGTGATGACCAGGGCATGTAGCATTGTGATGACCATTGGCATGGAGCCTTGTGATGAATGGGATACTGGAGCATTGTGAGGAAACAGGCCATTGAGCATTGTGATGACAAGTGGCATGGAGCATTGTGATGAAAGTAGTATTGGAGCATTGTGAGGAAATGGTACATGGATCGTTGTGATTACAGGGATCATGGAGCATTGTGATGACAAGGGTCATGGTGCATTGTGATGACAGGTATCATGGAGCATTGTGATGAGAGGTTATTGGGCATTGTGATGACAGTGGTCATGGAGCATTGCGATGATAGGGGCAGGGAACATTGTGATGACAAAAGCCATGGAGCATTGCGATTACAGGGGTCATGGAACATTTTGATGATAGGGGCATGGAGCATTGTGATGACACTGCTCATAGACCATTGTGATGAAAGGGGTCATGGAGCTTTGAGATAAAATGGGTCATGGGACATTGTGACAACAAGGGTCATGGAGCATTTGATGACAAGGGAATGTAGCATTGTGATGACATGACTTCTGGAGCTTTTGGATGACAAGGGCATGGAGAATTGTGATTACAGGGGCCATGGAGCATTGTGATGACAACTGCATTCAGCATTGTGATGAAAAGAGGAGTGGAGCATTGTGACGAGAGGCGTACTGGAGAATTGTGAGGAAAGATGTCATGGATCATTGTGATTACAGCGATCATGGAGCATTGTGATGACAGGGTTCATGGAGCATTGTGATGAAAAGGGCCATGGAGCATTGTGATGATAGGGCCATGGAGAATTGTGATGACAATGGTCATGGAGCATAGTGATGAAAGGGGTCATGGAGCATTGAGGTAAAGTGGGTCATGGGACATTGTGATGACAAGGGCCATGGAGCATTGTGATCAAATGGGTTATGGAGCATTGTGATGAAAGTGGTCATGGAGCACTGAGATAAAAGGGGTCATGGGACATTGTAATGACAAGGGCCATGGAGCATTGTGATGAAAGAGTTCATGGAGCGTTGTGATGAAAGTGGTCATAGATAATTGTGATGAAATGCGCCATGGAGTATTGTGATGACAAGAGTCCTGGAGCATTGTGATGACATTTTTTCATGGAGCATTGTGATGACACGGGCATGGAGAATTGTGATGAGAAGAGTTCTGGAGCATTGTGATGACAAGGGCATGGAGCATTGTGATTACAAGGATCATGGAGCTTGTGATGACAAGGTTCATGGAGCATTGTGATGACAGAAGTCACATAGCATTATGATGACAAGGGCCATGGAGCATTGTGATGACAGGGGTGATGGGGCATTGTGATGAAAAGCACCATGGAGCATTGTGATTAGAGGGGTCCTGGGGCATTGTGATGACAAGTGGCATGGAGCCCTGTGATGAAAGGGGTACTGGAGCATTGTTAGGAAATGGGCCATGGAGCACTGTGATGACAAGTGCATGGAGCATTGTGATGACAAGTGGCATGGAGAATTGTGATGAAACGGTTAATGGAGCATTGTGAGGAAAGGTGTTATGGATCACTGTTATGACAGGGGTCATGGAGCTTTGAGATGACAACGGCCATGGAGCATTGTGATGACAGTGGTCACGGGGATTTGTGATGACAGTGGGCATGGAGCATTGTAATGAACGGGTTCATGGAGCAATGTGATTACATACGACATGGAGCATTGTGATGACAAAACCATGGAGTATTCTGATGAAAGGGGTCATGGAGCATTGTGATGAAAAGTTTCATTGGGCCTTGTTATGACAAGAGCCATGGAACATTGTGATTAAGTGGTTTATGGAGCGTTGTGATGAAAGTGGTCATGGAGCATTGTGATTACAGGGGCCATGGAGCATTGTGATGAAAGGTGTCATGGAGCATTGTGATGAAAGGGATCATGGATCATTGTGATTACAAGGGCAAGTAGCATTGTGATGAGCATTGGCATGCAGCCTTGAGATAAATGGGTGACTGGAGCGTTGTGAGGAAACGGGCCATTGAGCATTGCGATGGCAAGGGCATGGAACATTGTGATGACAAGTGGCATGGAGCATTGTGATGAAAGAGGTATTGGAGCATTGTGAGGAAATGGTACATGGATCATTGTGATTACAGGGATCAAAGAGCATTGTGATGACAAGGGTCATGGAGCATTGTGATGACAGGGTCATGGAGCATAGAGATGACAAGGGCCATGGAGAATAGTGATGACCGTGGTCATCTGTACTTGTGATAATAGGGGTCATGGAACACTGTGATTACAGGGGCCATGGAGCATTCTGATGACAAAGGCCATGGAACATTGTGATGACAGGCATCACGGAGCATTGTGATGAAAGGGGTCAGGGATCACTGAGATGACAGGGGTCATGGAGCATTGTGATGATAGGGGCATTGAGCATTGTGATGACAATGGTCATAGACCATTGTGATAAAAGGGGTCATGGAGCATTGAGATAAAATGGGTCATGGGACATTGTGATGACAAGGATCGTTGAGCATTGTGATGAAAGGTGTCATGGAGCATTGTGATGACAAGGGCCATGGAACATTGTGATCAAATGGTTTATGGAACGGTGTGATGAAAGTGGTCATGGATCATTGTGATGACAAGTGTCCTGGAGCGTAGTGATGACATTTTCATGGAGCATTGTTATGACACAGGCATGGAGAATTGTGATGAGAAGAGTTCTGGAGCATTGAGATGACAAAGGTATGGAGCATTGTGATTACAGGGGCCATGGAACATTTGATGACAAGTGCATGGAGTATTGTGATGACAAAGGGCATGGAGCATTGTGATGAAAGCGGTACTAGAGAATTGTGATGACAGGGGTCATGGAGCATTGTGATGACAAGGGCCATGGAGCATTGTGATGACAGGGGTCATGGGGCATTGTGATGAAAGGGGGCATGGGACATTGTGATGACAGTGGGAATGGATCATTGTGATTACAGGGATCATGGAGCATTGTGATGACAGGGGCATGGGACATTGTGATGAAAGTGGTCATGGAGCATTGTGATGAAAGGGGTCAAGGGGAAAATTGATGACAATGGCTATGGGGCATTTTGATGAATGTGGTCATGGAGCACTGTGAGGCAAGTGGTCATGCAGCATTGTGATGAAAAGCACATTGGAGCATTGTGATGACAAGGGCCAAGGAGCATTGTGATCAAATGGGTTATGGAGCATTGTGAGGAAAGTG